>NW_027526445.1:184056779-184470565 GCF_048455015.1 Haemaphysalis longicornis
AGCCTTGTAGATGCGTTTAAAGTTGGCCTATGTTCTTCCTCCTTCTGCGGACCACACAGTCTGATACTAATGCATACTAGAGAGAAATCTGTCGGCGTAATCGCAGGCTGTCATGAATGTCGTCATAACAACTAGAAGGGCTCCTCTCCAACCAGGCTTGGCTTGCTAGATGGCCTCTTAGCACTCCCAAAGCTAAAGTCAACAAAAAAAGAACATTTTTTCTTATTTGTATCAAATGAAGCTTCTAAACAATCCATAACAAATAAATCTTTTGCAGCTCCACTAGTCTATTGATAAAGCAACTTTAAATAATCCTTCACAATAATATTGTGTTTTTTTTAGCAGCCACAGGCGACTATTCAGCCTGTTCATGAGCCATGCCAGGGACAGGTGGAATGTTCCTACCTGGTGCATGACAGCACACTGGCGCCAGATTTCCCTCTAGGCTATTGTTGTGGGGAAGCAAAAAGCAAGGTGAACCCTAGTGCATTTGGCGAGAATTGAGCAGCTCTAGCCAGATGGTAGCTCGCGAGTCTCAGCCAGCACCGAGCCTCGTCTTCCTCTTCGTTTCCTCCGACATTGCCAGACATGATGGCTGTGCAGCAGCTGCCTCGGTGCGTAACTAAGCTGTACAGGCAAACCTCTTTGCGACAGAGTATCAGCGTGAAACTCTGCGCTGTGCTGCTGCCCCCCATCAGCGAGCAGGCAGACCAGCAGGGCCACTCACGCAGAGCACGGGCACCAGGGAGGAGAGGTTGACGTGTCGGGGGGCGAACATGTGCAGCTGCTGCAGGCACGAGATGGCCTCGGTCTGCACCAGGGCGTCCCCGTGGTCCTGCATGATGCTGCACGCCACCAGCAGGGAGGAGCGCGCCGTGCTGATCGAGCTCGTGTTGCCTGCGTTGTTCACCCAGGGAGAGAGAGAGAGAGAGAGAGAGCAGGGCCATCAGCAACAGATGGTATCCACCGCAAGAAGTACGGGGGAACTTGATGCACTGACACAGCTGTCAACAAAGGGCGTGGGAGAGAAGAGCTGGCCCCTTTTAGTCATCTGGGAAGCAATGACACGTTGAGCTTCCTCATAAATCATGGTGGGCAGGGTGCTGTGGAGGTGGTGGCAGTGGCACTGCAGTAAAACCCCGTTACAGGAGACACTCAAGGGAACCAAAAAACGTGCCTCTTGTAACCAAGGTCTCTTGTAGGCAATGTTGCTAACATGGCGAACATAGGAAAACCAACCAGGCCGCTTTCATTCAAATGTCTCTTATAACCAACTGTCTCTTGTAACAGTGTCTCTCATAACGAGGTTCTACTGTACTCTTCTCCCCCTCCTCCCCCAAGCGTACCTTGCAGCTCGGGCCCGATGGTGGTGATGACGGCGGAGAGGCACTTGCCGATGCACTGGTGCACATCCACGTGCGTCGGGGGCATGCTGAGCAGCAGCTTGAGGGCCAGCGACAGCGTGGGCTCCACGTAGCCCCGGAACATGGGGCCCCCCGAGTCCGCTATCAGGCCCAGGGCATGCAGCGCCCACACCTAGAGGGAAAGGGGTTGCACGCGCACACATCCCCGTCACCATCATCGGTCTCCTCTCCCTCTTCGAGGAGAGGCCTACCTGGACGACGGGGGCGTTCATGTCCTGCGCCAGGGCCAGCAGGATGCTCACGCTGGTGTTCAGGTGCTGGCCAGACCCCATGCCGCCCACGTACCGATGCAGGCAGCCCAGGGCCAGCGAGTGGCCCGTGCGCGACACTGCGTCACGGGCCGTCTTCAGCCTGCACACATCGAGTCACAAAGACAGGCACAGCTTTTGGGACTGGTGCTCGGGTGCTTGTTGGAGAGTTAACGTTTGTACTGAAATGCTGTTCTAGAACACCACAATTCCCCATTTCACGCACGCAGTGCCTCCCACCATCGAGGGCGTGCTGGCTGGCCAATCACACTGCATCCTTCTTCTGCACCAAGCCTCACCTGTCGAAGCTATCCTGGGCCATCTCAGCCACAAAGCGTCCGTCCCCGACCACCTGTGCCATGCGACCCAGGGCTTCTCCCGCTGCGCAGCGCAGGATCGGGTTTGGGTGGCTCAGGGCACCCTGCAAGGGCCAAGGAAGGTAGATGAGCAATCTCTGGGAGGCCAGCGGACCCCAGCGGACTTACGTGGATGAGTCCCACCGCTGCCTTGCGCACATCTTCCCCACCTAGTGATGTCTTCGCTTCTGCCAGTGCCTGCACACACAAGCACCATAGAGGTCACCATCATCATCATCAGCAGCAGCAGCAGCAGCACATCTACATTCATTGCAGAACGAAGGCCTTTCTCATCAACTTCCAACTGCTCCCATCTCTTCCGCTGTCTGAACCCATCTCTGCCACCAAATTTCCAGATGTTCCTCTATTGAGCTAATGGTCTCCTCTGGCTCCTAGTGCACCTTTCAGTTGCCCCTCCTTCACCCCCATGCTGCACTGGTTGTCAGTTCTTCACGTTTCATGGCCAGCCCAGCCCAAGTTCTTTTCCTGATTGCCTTCCACCTGAGTTTGCTGTTTTGAATTTCCTGTCTCTAAATCTTACTCCTATCATTCCTTTTTCAATGGCTCCTTGGGCACAGACCTGAGGTCATGGTAGGGTACGGTACATATAATCATCATCATCACCACCATTGTCAGCCTGTCTACGCCCACTGCAGGGCAAGGGCCTCTCCCATGGATCTCCACTTATCCCGGTCCTGTGCTAACTGCGACCAATTTATCCCTGCAAGCTTCTTGATCTCATCTGCCCACCTAACTTTCTGCCGTCCCCTGCCACACTTGCCTTCTCTAGGGATCCCCTCTGTTACCCTTTACTTTGTGCTACATTCCCTGCCCGCCCACGCCTATTTCTTCTTCTTCATTTCTGCTAATATGTCCACGCACACGTTTCTACTAAGACGATACGCATCGTCTTTAAAAGTCGGTGACTTCAGGAAAGGGACGACACGAAGCACGATGGAGGGAGGGGTCCGGGGTCTTCAGGGGCCCACCTTGAGGGCGCTGAGCAGGGCGGTGAAGATGTTGATCTGGACGGCCTCCTGGCGGGTGGCCTTGCTGTGGCGCACGCACTCCGAGAAGTGGTCCAGCATCTGCAGCCGGTGCTTGAAGGCCACGTGCGGGAACACCAGCCCGTACAGCAGCACCGACGCGTCGATCACCGCCACGCCCAGGGGCAGCGGGCCCGGAAGAGGGGCCTCACCCTGCACCATATTTCGTTTAGCACCAGGGGGTGGGGACACGTCCAACTAGGGCCCAGCCATCTCTCGTCGTCCAAGGCAGGAACGTATACAGTCGAGCCCACTCATAGCAATACCGTTTATAACAATGTATCAGTTGTAACGATAAACGACTACGGCACTGTCCACTTTCGTAGGCATTCTAGTGCTGTGATGCCGGATATAACAGTTAAATACGGCTACAGTGCGCACCGAAAATGCGAGCTGCCTCTCTGTACCACCGGCGAGTGCCGCAAGCCTCGCATCCCTTCCGCCCCTCAGAAAACGAGTTGACTGCGGCGCTTAACTCTTTCGCTACCGCGCCTATCAAAATCGATCAATTTGATCGATACTTTTGGGAGCGCCTTTTCATAGCGTTCCAGGCGTTTCTCGAACAAGTAAAGCTGTTCGGAGTTAGATCAGAAAATGGCCTTTCAAAATCAGTTTTGTTTTCATTTTTGCAACGGAAACGTGATTTTTGACACGCTTTTGAATCACCTGGTTGTGGAAAAGGGGCGTGGTCATCGCGCCTCAAGGCTACCAACGAAGAATGCGTGCAACTCGTAATTACTCTGCACCAGCGCTTGTTTTTTGCTAACAGGGCGTGAATGGGGAACTAGCAAACGATTTTCAATCGTCAGGTTCACGCTCTGACAGTAATAATCCCAGAAATCGGCTGAAAATGTCAAGCAGTGCCTGGTTGCAAAGCTACTTTATGATTTTAGGCAGTTTTATTGCCTTTGCGCAAGTTCTCCTAAGTACTCTGGTAGTTCTACTTACCCCAGGACCATTCCCAAACAGTTTACAACAGTTTCGGTTTCGTTTCTGCATCGCGAAATTCATATTTAGCGCAACTACGCAGTTACCCAACTTCAAGGCTAACTGCCATGGCGCCGGAAGCGTCCGCGACAGATCCTCGAACAAAGCACGCTGCTCCTCATTTCCCCCCACCCTAACCCGATTTCTGCGATAAGAACTTCAGATGCAAGTCAAAAGGTCACACCCAGTCGCCAGATATCTGTTCCGCCGAGGACAGCGCTTCAAACCGGCCTTACACTGCCAGCTGTTCGCCTTCCAGTTTCGTTTTCATGCGAGGGTATATCCGGGTGTCTAATGTTGCTGCTTAGTTGAACTGTCTATTCGGACGGAGTCTCTGATAAGTTTTTGTACTGTTTCATTTGAAAAATGTTAGGTGGCGCTGCAATAGAGGAGGCTCGTTGTGCTGAACTTTTTTAGCGCGCGACTGCTACTCGGCCAAACATCGCAGGGGACGATTCTAGCTCATCGTACCTCATTTTTGCGAGCAAGGCTACAATTGCGAGTAAGAAGATGATGATAAAGCTCAGCTTTATGTTTTGAGAGATAACTGACCGTGAACGACAACAAACATCAGCCACGGCGTTCCGTTTTCAACTTCATGCATGTTTTTTTCTGCATCGCGTGCTTGTCCCAAGTATTGTGCTCGCTGTAAATGCAAAGTCAGCCATTGACAAGATGTTTTTACGTTATGTGGGGGCAAATTGGTGCCTCTGATAACGTCAAACCGCCAGATTTATTCCAAGGAACCACCCAAAATTGCACAGTTTGAATTAGAGGTTGGGCTTCACCGCATGACACGAGCACCGTGCGTGCTAAAATTTTTTTTTTTATATCTGAAAAACTGTTCCGCGCAAGTCGACATTTTTTTTAGGGTGTGTTTTTGAAATGTTTCGCTGCAAAATGTATATTCTAATTTTTTTCTACTACCGGTGGTTTGATATACACAACTCCTTTTTTATCATTTTTTTCGACAACTTGACAAAACTTTTGATTTTGATATTTTTTTTCACAACTATGATATATGAAAACCTTTAAAAAACTGGTGTTATTGGAAAGGCCGTTAAATAATCTGCATTTTGTGCTCCTGCAATTAGTGCCTAAATAATTTTTTAGCAGAAAAAAAAATGTTTTCTTGGACCCCCCAAAATTGGTCAATTTTCTGCGGTAGCGAAAGAGTTAAGAGGAAGCGAGAGGAGAGCAGTTTTCCCTCTGAACCTCCCTCCTGGCGCCGCCACTTTGGCATCATCTCCATGCCCACTCGCGGGCTTGCAGCCTGTTGCATCACGTGCTGCGTGTGCACCGCTTTGAACTTGACTGGGTGCCTCTCCAACTGCCTCCGTTTTTCCGCAAAAGGGATGTCAGGGCTGATGTTTTAAAAACGTCCGAGTGCCTCACTGAAGAAGTGATCGCTGCGCAGATACGTGCTGCAGACAGTCATGACAGTGACAACTCTGACAATGCAGTTGCGCAGCCTACTCAGATAGTGTCTTCGCAGGAGGCCTCAGGGACTCCGTTTCTTCCAAGGACCTTTCGCTCAGCTAGGTGAAGCACCCATAGATGCTCTTGAAAAAGGTGCACCAGCTTGGCGTGAAGCAAATAAAGCTGATAGGCAATGGCATCTCTTTTGCAGATAAGTAGTAATACGACCTTGCTTGAATGTGGATAAGATGTTTTGACCTCTGTTTTGTCTTCATCGCAACCTGCTTATACCGATTATCGATAATAATGATGGAATTTCTTGTTACTTGAATACTGTTATAAGTGGACTAGACTGTATAGCCTTGCGCTCTAGTGCCAGTTCCTTACTGTTAATTACTGTCATCCTACAGACTGCATTCTCGTTGGAAGGAAGTACGCTGTTATTGTCGTATAAGTTGCAATTAAAGGGGTTAATTTCAAATCGCTCACCTTCCTCACCACAATTTATGGTGCATTGGGGGTGAGGAAAACAACAGGCAATCTGTAGGAGACTGCGAAATATGAAAGATCCAACAGTTTGACAAAGCACACTTACATGCTGCATTAATGTGGCCCCTTTAGCCATTCCTTCCACGTCAACCAGAGGCATATTCACACCCAATTTGATATTGTAAAAAAAATTCACAGCATTCAGCCTACCTTGAGTGAAGAGATCAAGTGGACAAGTTGCCTCAGAGACTTTCAAGCAATTTGCCAGACCCCATGAGATAGAAATTTCAGAGGTGAATCTCAGGGCATTAATACTATTGGCTAACCCTCAAAGCCCTTTGTCAGCACCAAAATTATAGAGGTGGTAACAACACTGCCCTGTCTGTGTCTTTCTGGAGTACAAAGTCACGTGACTTATTCAGTGTTAGTCTAAAACCTGCAAGTGGTAGGGTTCAGCTAAAATACTACATCGACAGCTTCAGGTATCAGCCAGATAAACAAAACCTTAATTCTTGTTGTTCTGAGCTAGCCAAAGTCTGACACAGACAACGAACATCTCACAAATAAAGACTAAGAAATAGCGGAGAGACAGCCTCCTCCACAACTGAAGTTGTTCCATCGAAAGTTCAAATGAACTATCATGACCCATCCCGTGCATATCGTGACAACGTCCTCCCCACTAGGTATCACACATCCCTGAGATTCCCCCGGCCCCTCGGCAAACGAAAAAGGGTGCACAATATGGTGGTTGGCGGTGGTACCTTGTTAAGCGACCTATACAGTGCAGTGGTGTCATGCTCCAAAGCCCCTGATCCCGAAGCACTATTGGGCTGCAACTGCAAAGGGGGGAAAGAGGGGAGGAGGTGAGCGGCAACACAATAAGCAGGTCTACTGCCGCTGCAAGGTGCATTTACCTAGCAACTTTTCATTCTCTAGCAAGCACAGCAAAACAATCAGCAGGCAAAAGCAACCAAACGAGGCTTGCCAGTCAAAAAACACAAACAGCAAGGGCAAAAACAAGTCAGCACAGCCGAACTTCGATACAAGAGCATCCTACTTTTAGCACAACACACAAAAAGACTCAACACTGTAAGCAGAAGTTTTTTACAAAAAAGGTACTACGCCTGATATGTCTTGACTTAGCATTGTTCACGTCATAAGATGTCTGAGAAACACGCAAGGCTACCTAGCTCCTGGAGAAGTGAAAGAAATCCGTCCCCTTCACTTTATGTCAGTGCTTGGTAGCATCTTGGTACACTTTGTGCTCACACACACGACACAGTGCTGTGTGCTGTGCCTTTTCTTTCCGCCCATCTTGTTTTTTTAGTGCATTTCCTTGTAACCATGACAGACCCACTAGCCACTCAAATTCAGGCTGTCTTAGTTTCCTTCAAGCCAGCCATAACCTCGTCATGTCAAAACTACAACAACAAAACAATTTGCACACTGAGAAAACAAAAGTAGGGCCTTCAATTAAAGAACTGGATCCTGAAAAAAAGAAAAAAATAATAAGCATTTTAATTGTTTAATGAACTCAGGTTTTTATACCAAAGTTCGACTGTAACGGTCAGAAATAAATTTAAATAAAAAAGAGGGAAAGGATCAGGGCGGCACTGAAAACGCAAACAAGGGCGAGCCTGTAGCTCAAATAATGCACGTACGCCCATCAAAAACTCAATGCAAACACAGAAACACAAAAAGAAAATGCCTCTCACAAAATTTCTCATTTGTAGACATTGAGCACCATACATGTGCCTTAACTCTCCACTCGTTTGCATCTGCGAACTGCATAGTGCAACAAGAGCCGCCCGCTTCACATTTTCATGCTCGGGCTTCAATTGCTGAACTATGTACGTGCACGGTGTAATTATTTCTGGCATGTAATGTTGTACAAAAACACGAATGAAGCCTAAAACACTAAAAAGCCAAAAGGAAAAAAAAAAGAGAACAGGAAGACTGAACTTCATCACACAACATGAACAGCAAGCCACAAAAGCAACAAAATGCACAAATATCAAAACTTGTTTTTTTTTTGTTTTTTGTTTTTTCAAGGTGCCTCGCCCAATTCGAAAGAAGCTTGACGAGTCAATGGCAGCACCAAGCCATCTAACTAGAATGTCAGAAACACACACACAGCAGGCACAACAAATGGAATGCAGCAAACCCTGGAATGATCACGGGCCCATTATTAACGTGGTTCGCATTTCAAAATGAGCTGCGGCAGCCATATTTTTTTCACCAAGCCCAAACAACTGAAAAGTTTGATCTCAAACAGCCCCCAGGTATATATATCAACTCCTAGGATTGGCACTTTGCTCAGAGCCTTTGCATTTGGTTAGGACCAGGGAGAGTAAATAGCACCGCAGTCTCCAATTAAAAATTAAAGCCGTTCCACTCAATGTGAAAGCTTTCGGAAGTGCAGAGCAGTGATTCGCCATAATGGGCTGCAGCGCCGATATCAGCTCACTGCTGCCACCCAATGCATTTCAAATTTTCCGCCTTCACAGTGCTCGCATGCCCCCTCCCTGAAACTGCGCCAGCGGGAGACTGTTCTTTTTGTGTTTGCTTTATTTCGTATGCTGGAGCTGTTTTGCGTTATTACAAACATGCAATTTTTTTCTTGCGCGGCTGGAGCCTTTCTGCGGCATTTCGAACACATCATTTCTTTCTTGCCCGGCTGGAGCCTTTCTGCGTCATTGTAAACACGCCCTTTTTTTCTTGCGCGGCCGCTTTTTTCGCTTTCTATCGTAAAAACCAATGCAACGAGCGTTCCTAACTAAATGAACGCAGGGGCTGCCGGTTATATAAACAGACTTTGCCTGAAATGTACCTGCAGTTTTCTTTGCGCTAAACAACGGGGAGATGTATGACAAGCGCCAACACTTCATAAGGTTTGAACGATTATGACTATTTAACTCTTTGAGGGTTTTTGCCGTACGTGTACTGCGGCGGTTTTCCGTCCCGCAAGGTCTTTGCCGTACGGGTACGATTTCGAGCATCCGTTTGAAATTTCGCGCCATATTAACGATGCATGCTCCCTGGGAGGTGCTGCCACCTCCTGGGACTTACAAGAAGTGTTTGAAATTTGATTGTGCTACCTTCTTGCGGTGAAAAACAGAACTCTCTGGCTTCGGCGCGTTACGGCGTCTGTACGTGTCAATGTGTTTCGTGGTTTCAGTTTCGATTGATGATTGATTGTGGGGTTTAACGCGCCGACGCAACACAGGCGATGAGGCGCGCCGTAGTGGAGGGCTCCGGATTAATTTTGACCACCTGGGGATCTTTAACGTGCGCCAAAATCTCGTACACACGGGCGTTTTTGCTTTTCGCCTCCATCAGAAAAGCGGCCGCCACGACCGGGAATCGAACCCGCAACCTCGTGCTCAGCAGCGCAACGCCTTAGCCACTGAGCCACCACGGCGGGTGTGGTTTCTGTTTCGCCACGTGATCGCATCGGAGGCGCGCGAAACTTGATCGGCGCTCGCTATCAGGGGCGGCGGAAGTTGATTTCGATCTATATTGGCGCTGCTCTTATCTTGTTTATTACCCACGCTCACTAGGTATTCTTGCCCTCCTTGCTTGGAACTGAAGTAACCTACTCGGAGACTCCGTTGCGGGGGCGGCGGAAGTTGATTTCTATCTATATTGGCGCTGCTATTAGCTCGTTTTTCACCGGCGCGCACGAGTTATTCTCGCTCTCCTCGTTTACTGTGTTGCCTTCGAGTTTTTCAGATGCACGGCAAAGCAGCGATTTGCCCCACGAACTGCCCGTTCTGATGACACCGACCGCGATGACTCTTCTGACTCTGAGTTTGCTCCTTTCATCGAGTCTGAATCGGAAGACAGCCTTTCTTTGGAAGAAGAGAGCTCATTTTCGGACACGCGCTTTATGCGTGCAGACTGCGATAAGGCACTGTGCATAGACCCGTGTTTCAAGGAATACCACACTCTGAAATACTACACATTGAACATTTTTCAGTTCTAAGTGATGCTGACCCCAAAATACTGTTCCTGATAATTTTTTACCATTTAATCCTGACTTTAGACATTTTGTACATTCCAAATCCGCGATAAACTAATTTGACCACCAGGGAAAGTTTTTTTTCAAAAAAATTCGACCCTCAAAAATTCGACCCTCGACCCTCAACCACGTGGTTTTTCGAAGCCTCAGCGTGACTCCCTGACCCCGGTACAGAAGTCCGTTATCTCACTGTGCCGCCTGATTCTGGCAGTCGCATTGACCATTAGCGAGCTAAGACGACAAGGGGAGCCCACAAAGTGCTCCGCACTTAAAAAAAAAGGGGGAATGAATTTCCATTCACGATTTCTCTGAGGTCAGAGGAGGCAAGGTGCAGGAAAGCTCCACACATGAGGCTTCTATCACAAAGGCTGCTCTACATGCGAGGCCCATGCACGGTGGCATCATCCACATGGCGAGCTCGGGGGATCGTCGCGGAGGGGAGACGCATGCCCTCTCTCCCCTTAGCGGCCGAGCTCACTAGGCAGGCATACTCACAAAGGACTTGTCCGACTTCCTGTGGGGTTCCATCTACAAAGTTACGCAATCTGTCAGCTCCTCTGGCCCCCGGGAACCAGCGTGTGGGGGCAATACAAGTTGGCAGACTGTGGAAGCTACTGGCACAGAGTCACCGGACCCTTTTTGCGGGAGCAGTTTCTATCATTGTCAAATGCATGTCATTTTACTCACAGATTAAAAACCAGCTTTGTTATACGTGAACCTGGACACTCAGACATTAACCCAGAGGTTAACTAGACCAGGTGTCAATAAAACGGGAAAGGTACTAGCTTGGACTTTAAAAGGAGTGAGAGTAGCTTCTGACTAAGCAGAGCAGCGGACACTATCATCTATTAGTAGCTGTGAGGAAATTTTTCAGCCAAAGGGCGGTGTCCAAGCACAAGCCAGAGCTTTGTCGAGCAATGGTGTGAAACCATGCTTATAAGCTGTATCGACCCATGCAAGCATTCATTGATGCCTTGGTTCCCAACATATGCTGCAGTGAATACCAAAGAGCTTGAGGTGACAGATAAAATTTGTTCTTGCAAAGGATTCTAACTTAAGTTGCCAATATAACCGCCTGCTTACAGGTTGAGACACTACTTTCGATTAGAAAATCTGGTATAGCAAACACACTTTGATGGACTGCACTAGGGTTCTAAAAACAAGTTTCTTCCCAACTGCGATCGTGCCTTGTAGCTTCTTCAGTTTGCCACGCGTGAAATAAAGCTCCCTCAACTGAACTGCTTGCTGGTGCTGCATTGCACCAGCAAAGAACCTTTGCATCAAGCCTCGAATACATGAGGCTATACACTGCACAATTGTTGTTCTTAACCCAATGACTGCCCCGTCGGACACACGTTGACACAGACCACTTACACACGTACCAACAAGATTCTGCTCCTTTAAAGGTTATAGCATAGTAGTCGCTAGAAATTTGGGTAGTCTGCCGTCTGAGGCCTTCAGCGGTGTCCTTTCTGCGAGAAAAGCCATGGGCAGACCGCACATCGGTCGATTGCAGTGCCCTCGCGGTGTACTGGCCCATTTTTGCTACTCAGACATTTTACTAAAAAATAAATCGCTGTTTTTATAGCTTTTTCTGACATTAGTGTTATTTCTTTGCATCCTTTTCGTGTTTGAATAAGTTTTTTAGGAATTGTCAATCTGTAAACAGTACTGTGCATGCCTCTGATCGTCTGCTCCCCACAGTGTGCAGGTGACCACAGCTAAAAGCAATGTTCAAGGAGATGACGTTAACTTTCACCTTAAGTTCCTAAAAAAATGCTTCACATAAGAAAAAGTAAATAAATAATTTTACAATAAAAAGTTATTAGAACATAATTTACCTCTCAAAAACTCTTCAATGGCAGACATGATGAGTGTGCTGTGGCTGACCAATGTGCTGTTTTGCGAACATTTTCATCCCTGCGTTACGCCATTATAATGCAAAACTGGCCTGGATGGCAGACTAGCCAAACTTCAAGGTACTATAGATATACAGTGGAATCTCGGTCATACGAATCTCAAGGGGCGGCAAAAATTTTCGTATCACCCGAAAATTCGTATCATCAGAAAACGAGAAAAAATGG
Organism: Haemaphysalis longicornis; assembly: GCF_048455015.1. Taxonomy (NCBI): domain Eukaryota; kingdom Metazoa; phylum Arthropoda; class Arachnida; order Ixodida; family Ixodidae; genus Haemaphysalis; species Haemaphysalis longicornis. The sequence continues at coordinate 184,068,854 of NW_027526445.1, forward strand.
AAATGTGCTGCGTATGCGACAGGCGGCGGCAATATGGCGTCGGCTATTGCCGCGAAGAGGTGCAGGTAGCTTCAGCAACCGCTTCTAACCTTTTGTTAAAACGGAGCTCAATGTGTAAATTAAATTGCTCATGCGGGAAAGGAGCTGACAGTATGGGAGAAGCACTATAAAATGTCATCTACGCCAAATATCCACCGCGGAGGTGGCCCAGCCAGCTGCTGCTGGCGCTCCGAAATTGCCGCAATCACAATGAGGCGCGCATCTCCCTATTGGCGCAAGTCGTGAGGCTCCTCCCAATGCAGTTAGCGGTAACCGAGGCAGAGGCTGGCGCCTGGGTGCCGGGCTGAATCGTCAGCGCGGGCGTCAAAAGAACGCGCGCTCATCGCCGACGCGACGCGCGCACACGAACTCAAGCCTGAACCGCATGCCATTCGGGCGCGTCGGCGTTTGCGCGCGCGTTCTTTTGACACCCGCGTTGACGATTTCGCCCCCACGTCAGATTTTACCTCGCTCGTAAAATGACGCGCGACGCGCGCGGCAGTGGGAGGAGCCTGCCGACTTACGCCAACGGGGAGGCACGCTCTTCATGGCGGCAGTTTGAAAGCGCTCCGGACAGCCCGCTGGCTCCGCCGGAGATGTTTAGGCTTACCACGGTGGCGGATATTTGATAGGCGCTTTCCCTAGCCGCGCGGACGATGCTTTACAGTGTCGTTTTCGGACTCATCAGCTCCCTTACTTCATAAGCAACTTCTTTTGTTCTTTAAAGAGCGGTCAGAAGCGGTCGGTCGAGCCACCTGCCCTACTTCGCGGCCGTTGACGCCGCCATGTTGCCGCGGCTTACCGCGCCGCATGCGGGTGGTATTCGCGGTGGCGTCAGCGCGCCTGTGGCTTGCGCGGCGCATTTTCGTGAGCAGAAAACGCTCCATGCAGTTCACGCTTAATGATTTTGTGCCTGCGTGCGACCAAGGCCACACGGCCGCACAAACACTCCCGCCTCCCGTCCACGCCGCAGTCATCTGCTCGCGGCTCGCGTGTTCGTATCACCCGCACCGGGTGATAAATGCGAACGGATCATCCGAATTTTTTTACATTGCGTACAATGCATTTTGGCCGGGGAATTTTGAAAATTCGTATCACAACGAAATTCGTATCAACCGAATTCGTATCACCGAGATTCCACTGTAGTACCTATATCTAAATGCACACCATAGACGATTGACCCATCACATGACAGTTTGCTCAGGAAAGAAACTCAAACACCCTGGCAGAAGCACTCTTGGACAACATAGTTTTTTTTTTCTTTGCTCCCACACGCCTTGTGTTCTTGAGGTTTTGGAATACCAGAGGAAGTGTGGTCTCTGTTCTCTTCCCCCTGACTAAAATCCAAGCCCCTAAAGCAGGCTCATATACTACACTCACGTGCACTCCTATAATTTATCCTTTAAGATCTTGATGCCTAAGCCAAGACAATGGTATACCTTCTTCTTTACACTCTCTGTGTACTTACGGGAACTGTGGGTGATGTTGAAGAGTAAACGTTCTGAAAATTGCGCAGAGGCAGACATTTTTAGCCTGGTTGTGCGGCACATTAAGGCTAGGGAAGTCTCCCCACCAATCAGCATTAGCCCCAGGAGTTATTTAAAATCCGTAGAAACAGCTTCTATAAAGTTGACCACTAGCTAGAGTATGGCTTAGCGTCTCGAAACACAAATACCACTAATGTTCAATACAAAAATCAGCACGTTCATGCAGAGAAGACTTTTATAGAGTAAATGTAAGCATGAACAATGGAAATACTTGAGGAAAAAGGTGATTTTAGCACAGCTTTTTCTTCATAAAGCACATTTCTGTTAACGAAGTGCATTACCTCCATAGTTTACAATGATTGATTGATTGATTGATTCTGGGGTTTAACGCGCCGACGCAACGCAGGCGATGAGGCGCGCCGTAGTGGAGGGCTCCGGATTAATTTTGACCACCTGGGGATCTTTATCGTGCGCCGAAATCTCGTACACACGGGCGTTTTTGCTTTTCGCCATAGTTTACAATGGACAATGCTTATGTGGCCTGCTCATGGTATGCACCAAATACAGAAATTTATGCATAGATGTTTGGGATAACAGATACTTGTTGCAAATAAAATAGCACATTTTTGGATGCTGATATTTCAACTAATGTGCCCACAGCGCCTATAGATGACCAAATAAAATTTTTACCAGCTTGAACAGCTAGTACAAAATCTTCAGTAATAGAGCAGCTAAGCTCCACAAAAAAGCCATGATTAACAACAAAAAAAAAGAACACAACAGGTCAAACAGTGCAATAATGTGTTAAATAAGTAGTACTTGCATTAACCTGTAAAGTAAGGTGCTACAACAAACGCCAACATGGAGATATGTAGGTTCTTCCCCATTCTCTGATTGCAGGGACATTTTTATGCTGAAACTAGGGGTGCATGATTCAATATTTGAAACTTTCGAATACTGAAATGAATGACAAAATACCTGATGTGGCTTCAAATGGAACAGCACTGTTCAAAAACTTTGAATATTTCCCAAGTACTTCACAGTTTGAAAACACAAACGGGCAGCCTTTTCAATGGACTTGAACAGACGGAATTATGCCGCATTTTAAATAAGAAACTCCCTGGGAAAAACCAATGTAAAGCATATTTTTTACAACCTGTTTCCCCAGCAAGCTTTCGAGTGGAGCACAGGGAATATCGCCGCCACGACAGGTGGTGATGATGCATGCCTTAATGGTGCGGCCTGCATTTGCATTTTAGGCAGCAAAATTCCAGTGTTACCTGCTACCTAATCAAACTCTCAAGGATATGCACAAAAGCCCGTCACCCACCTGGTCCTCGATGGCCTTGTGGTCGGTCTCCTGCAGCCAGGAGCCGAGGATGACGCTATCGTCAGAGTGGCAGAGGCTGCGCAGCAGCGACGTGGTCGTGTTGGCCGGGTTCTCTGTCAGGGTGAACTCTGCTACCAGCAGCCGCAGCAGGTGGTTGTAGCTGCCTGTAATTGAGAATAGAGGGGGCTTGGTTCTTTCCCTGTCTTCTTTTTGACTGCACCAAACTCTCCTCCGAAATCGTCATCCCCCCCCCCCGACTCACTGCGGGACAAAGCCTTCCCCTATCACCACTCCCGTGCTTCTCCAGTCCGAAGAGCACAGTTGAACGGAAGCGAGGACAAGCAGCGCTGTTTCAACTCCAGATCAACACGCCCCTGAGCCACTCTCTTTCCCATCCTGACACATCAGCCCTGACATCACAGACTACGACCACAGAGATAGTGTCACTGCAACTAACCCACAGTCCGACAAAAGTCCGAGGAAGCCTAAGCCCTTCTTAGGGGCCCCTGAATGTGAAAGTATTAAAATGTCCAATCAAGTGCCTCAGATGCTTTGTTTCCACCTCGTGTTCTCAAAGGGGTCCGTCCTCTTGCAGCTTGAGACGATTTGCTTCGTGATTTGCTTCCACCTCATGCTTTCAAATGGCTTCGAAATGTCTCCACCCATTGAGCCACTGCCCCTTGCCTTTCGCTACCATCGGGTTAAGGCACATGCTACGGAACGCCTCGCGCTTCACAGCCAAGTAGAGCTCGGAGAGTTCTGATGTGAGGACATCGAGAAATGTGCGTTAATGTCGCCTAACACAGCTCTACTATAAAATAAGTCCTGCAGTCTGCTGCCCAAGGCTTCATGCACAGCACACACAGCAGCACGAGAGCACTGAAACAGAGGAGGAGAAGAATGAGGGGTTCCCACTCTCATAAGACTGTGCTGGCAACAGGGACATGGTCTCGTAGAGCCGCAGTCGCACCATGGCGGCACTGGCCTTCAGGTGCTGGCCATATGACTTGATGGTCGGGCCGATCCTGCAACAGGGGGACACAGCACGGGATCACTTCCTCGTCTCTCTATCCACCCCATGCCTTCATTTCACTTGGGCACTCTAAGAACCTCTGAAAGGGCATCCAAGCTCAAACTGTGACACCTGCAACATTTACGCAACTGGTGCTCTGGCAGGGGCATGGAAAGAGTTGCTCCTAACTGGAAAATCAGCATCCCTAGTTCACAAATACGCACCAGCCCACGTTACATTTTGCTTGCTGTTTAGCGACATTACAAATTGCGAAGGGTAGCAAAGCTACTAAGCAGAGCTACACACTTCAAAGTTGTGCAGAACAGCACTAGCATATGCGTGAATAATGCTGCAGGCTACTCTTGGCAGGCAGCTTCCACAGGTGCCACGTTTTCTTAACCCCCCCCCCAGTTTGCAGCGATGAGAGATTAACGCCCAACTCCCAAGCCCCACCTCCCACTGGCCCCCACAAAGCCAGGAAAGGTGCATTGGCTGGGAAACAGGTGGGCAGCTTACCCAGCCAACATGAGCAGCGCCGACTCAACAGGTGACAGTATTCTACGCACGATGTCGTCGGAGGCCAGCTCCTTGCAGTGCTTCAGAAAGCTTGCCATGGCTTCCAGGAAACATGGAGAGGGGGAGAGAGAGAGGAACAGTCACTTGCCGACATCCAACAACACACAGGCCTAGAACAAAATGCAGAGTTCATGGGCATGCCTGCTGCGAGGTAGAAAATGCGTGTCTCAAGTTATTTTTCCACTCTGCACTCTCCAGAATGGCACCAGTGAGAATAGAAGCGGTGACAGACAGACACAAATCACAGGCGCCGGAGGGAGATGAGAGCCGCTCACCGCTGAGGGCCCCCGAGCGGCCTTCCAGGGTCACCTGCCAGGTGAAGGCATCGCCACGCACCTTCTCCGACTCGAGCTCCTTGGTGGAGCGGGGAAAGCAGTTCTTCCACAGCAGCAGCATACGAGGCAGCAGGCTACGCACCACGGGGGGGCCTGCACCGTTGGGAGAGGGAAAGGGGGGAGAGAGAAAGTGACAGCCTGCTCGGGACCACCTCTTCACCAGACTAGGTTGAGTGTAAAACGACCCTGCACCTGAGACGGCAATGTTTGACCATCCCGTGAGGAAAGCCTGCCATTCCTCAGGAAGGATGGTTCAAGCGTGAACTTTTGGTGCTCGCAAGATAACAGCTTCTTACTATAAATAGGTTGTTTTAGGCATGTAACCAGCCTTTTCGAGACAACTGTGTTATGATAGATAGGTTTTATCCCCTGCGCATTTGTTCTTTTTACTTGCTGTGCACATGTAAACCCCTTTACTCGAGTACAATGGCGCTGTAACGTGTAATAAACAAAACAAGCAAAAACAAGCCAAAAAAGATGAGACAACACAACACCATCTAGCCCACAGACTCTGCAATCAGCCTCCTCAGGCCCAAGTAGTCTGAAGAGCGTTCCAAGCCAATGGGCTTGGAGAGAAAGCGTGTGTACCCTCCTTGCCACACACACACAATCCTTTTTTTCACACAGCTGCAGTGGCAAGCAGTGCCCTCCTCAAGTTACTGACCGAGGGTCATGACGGCGCCCATCATGAGCCAGCCGGCCTGCGTACGCTGCAGGGAGAGGCGGCTGTTCTGCGAGGCGCTGCGCAGCAGGTCTTCGGCCAGGTTGAAGATCATCTGGCATCGGAAGAAGAGGCAATGGAAGCGTCACACAGGGACCACCCAAGCAGGGACAGAGAGGAGAGGAGACGGGCCCCCCACCTTTCCCTTGTTGTGGGGGAGGCCCAGGGGTGTGTGCCTGGCGGCCCCCAGCAGGGCTGCCAGGGCGGCTGAGTGCCCCGCGATGGCCTCCGGCGAGGACTTGAGCGACTCCAGCTGGTCCAGGCAGCGGTCCAGCAGGGGCGTCAGCTGCGAGGGCACGGCTGTCGCCACGCAGCGCAGGCACCAGGCGGCCGCCAGGCGCGCCGCGGGGCTCGTGTGCACCAGCACCGACACCACCGTCTCCACCAGCCCTGCACAGCCCACCACACCAGGGACAAAACAGTGCACCGCTACACACCACTGAAGCTCAATTTACCAGCAGGCGGGGCTAACGAACATGTGGCGTGCTACAAGATGGTGATTCCACCTGCCCCCAGATGCATTTTTGGCGCCCCCCCTCTCACCTATGGAGGAATCGGAGAGCGTGGCGACGGCAGTGGTGCCCAGGGTCTCCACGAGGCAGCCCAGCTCCTGCAGGGCGCACACCAGGATGTGCTGGCTCAGGGCCACCTCCTGCTGGCCCTCCTTGCCACCGCCACCATTGTTGTCCAGGATGGCGTCTGTGAATCAGGTCAGCACAAACACGTCACACGGGTGGCCACATGCGCTCAAACGAGTGTGTCCTTGCAGCATCAGCCTCACATACTGGGGCCTCCTTTCGGACAGCACATCACACTTCGTTTAAATAGGAGCAACAGTCCTCCCAACTACGCTCACCTATGCATAAAAAATGCATACTCGAATTTTTCTTCCGTTTGTCTTCTTGTACCATCAACTGCTTTTGCAAGCTCCCAGCGATGTCAGTCTACTTCTCTTTTGCCCGGGCCACTGCCCTTCTTCCCTCATGTTTACGTGCCCAGCCCCCTGCAGGATGCCCTAGATATCATGTACTTAGGGTTGTTCGTTTTCGAATAAAACACGATTTTCCCTGATTTTTTCGCCCTGAACATGTTTCAGGAGAATCGGGTTAACTCTTTCGGGACCGCCGGAAAAAGTGATGAAAAAGGGAGGTCTCAATACAAATTTTTTATTACATAAAGCAAAGGCACCATCCTGCCTTAGCATATACCAAAATGCAGCTAATTATATGTTCTTTGACATACAATACCAAGTTTTACTTCAACACTGACGATAGAACCATGAAAAAAATCTTAAAGTAAGAACTTCGTAAAAAAAAACTACATAAAAAGATAGAAAGAAGCGTAAAAATAAAAAATATTAAAAAAGAATAAAATTATTTCAGGATATAAAAAATGTAACACAATGCTTTGTTTCTTCATCGCGAAAGTTTGATGTGGCTAGCTGTAGCTGGTTTTTTTATTTGTGTGTGATCTCTTTGGCACTAGGGCCATGGCTACGTCGTTGCCCAGGTGCACGCTGGGCTCTCGTGTCGGCGAAAACTTGATCCGTTTCTGCGCTGGTGGCAGGAGATCACCACCATAGGTAGTTAACACCCTAGCGAACAAATATAAACCAGCCAGAACATATTTCGAGCGCACATACCTACTCCAGAGCCAATTGAAACCGAAAGCAACACCCACCTTTGAGCGCGATTTGATGTTCCAGGCTGATCGATACCCGAATCCTCACTCGAGCTGAAATCCGATCTCTAAAGCCGCATTCGGACTCTTCACTGCCACTCTCATCGTTAAAATCCACAGTAGAAGGCGAAGATATGTGAGACGAGACGAGGCGGATTTCTTATCACGCTCGCGCGAGTATGACGCCATGTTTGTTTGCATTCGAAACCACGGCCCGTCAGAATAAAATATCTGATGCGTTGCCACCTGGTGATAAAAAAAGAAACTTCACAAAAGAGAAAACTCCAGTTTTCAAACTATCTTCTAGATGTCGCTAGGTGTTCCATCGAGCGAAAATTTGTATTCTGCAGGCTCGGGAAACCATCGATCATATGTGATCGATGGCCTATGGAGCGGTCCCGAAAGAGTTAAACACGATTTCTTCCCGAATAGACCTTTTCAAAGTAGCGATCTGCACAATCGTGCGCTGAAGGTCCGCCGTTCCCAACCACTACTTGCTGGGAGCAAGCCCCAAAAACACAGCTTCCAAACTCAGTAAGTATTGGCATGACCCTGCCGCTCACTGCCCCACACTTGCAAATGCTGCGCTGACATTGCCGTGCCTAGCTAATAAAAGCTGTGATGTCAAGAGAACTTTCTCCCACCGGAGGTATGTTCAACGATCAGTCAGGTCTCAAATGAAGACCGACACGTTGCGGTTGCAGATGATAAAGTATGTAAACAAGGATGTGTCAAAAATCTATGAGCAGCTCTTCGTGAATAAAATGACTCATTTCTTAGAAGTTATCAGTGCTCTTTACTGCCATCATTACTCATTCTTTTCCAAATGCCAAATTTCAGAGAGTATTTGCTAGACAACACTGATTTCCCTGATTACCAGCTTGAAACAAACACTAATCTTAACGCATCAGAGGAGCTCGTGACACCTTCTGATAAGGAGCTCGTGACACCTTCTGTGACACCTTCTGTTCATGACAATACTAAGAACTTCTTGAGAAAAGGCGCGAAAAACAAATACACGTAGAAAAGAACACAGGACGGTGCGCTGTTCTTTTCTACGTGTAGTCGTTTTTCGCGCCTTTTCTCAAGATGTATCACCAACTCGCCCAACTTTCAATTGTATTAATAATACCAAGAACATTTTGTTGATAGCTAATCTTCAAATTAATCATACGCCCTATCCGACTAGACTGCCTGAACGTTGGAAAGTTCCTTGCCCACGTACAAACTACACTTTGCAGATGATTGGGTATACCCTTCCGAAGTTGTTGAATGGACTTGCATTTATTGACTTTGATATTGACTCATGTACACAATCTATGCTGTTTAACTTGTTTGTTCGGAAAGACTATGATGTTTGGGAATAGTTCCTTGCTGTTTTTGTGCGGTTTGTTGCGTATATTATCACTATTGCCTTCACGTTTTTATATCCACTTATTGATGCGCTATCTATTGTAGTTTTGAACATATTGTATTTTCCGTGCTAGTTTTGTTTGTCACCCACAAGTGGTGTCTATGTATCGCTTTTTTTTTGTTTGTTTTCCCCGCCGCTGTTGTTTCTGTTGACCATGAAGGATGTAGGGCTCCGTCAAGTTGCTGAGTGCAACTTTTTACCCTATTTTCCGCCATAACGGTGTACGTTTATGGAAATAAATTTCAACTTCAAAATAAATTGTGTGTATTACTTATTACATCTGTAAATTTAACTCGAACAAACACGAATTTTGAAATGGTAATGTAAAAAAAACCTATTTCTCCCCGTTTATTAGTTTGAAATAGCACCCAATTTTTACCCCTTAAAAAATATATAAAACCCCAAAACAGACAACCCTACATATACTGAATGTGCATTTGACCTGACAAGATGAAATGGCTATACCGGGGAGGATTCAGCAGAATACCTTCTAGTGTTTGGCACACATCACTCACAAAGCATGCACTCGTCCATCATCCTCGTTTTCATCACAATCACCCTGCTGGCACCCAGTGCAAGATAAAGGCCTTTTCCACAGAGTACCAACCGCTTCTGTCCTGCATCATCCGCATCCGTTCCTTTGCACAAACATCTTCCTCCCAGCAAACTCCTTCTATCTGCACAAACGCACTGCACTTACTTTTTTCTTTGTGGGAAGAATGCCACCGCTCCACAAGAATCCTTTTCCGGGGATTTTGCATCAGGAGAAATCTTGACAGGGTCCCTAGGACACTACTTTCCTCACCTCTTGTCTGTTCCAGCAACAATGCTGCCCAACTCTCAACATTTACAACTCTGATCTAATCATGCTCCCATCCATGACAAACGAACCAGCCAGCAATGAAGTGAAAACGTAAGCAAAATTGGTGCAGAGAAAACACCCAAAATCACTCAAACGTGAGAAAAAGACAAAAGAAAAATGAACGCCATCCCACCCTGTGAAAGTTATGTCCAGCGCACTACACATGCTGATGGGGAGGGTATGAAATGTTCCCCGTTGTCTCAGCTGGCTTGTCGCATGCACTCGGCTTCCCTCGTGGCAAATGCTGGGTCATGACGCATACACTCGGCGTCTTGGGCGAGAACTGCTGGGTCCTGCCTAGCCTGACACATGTGCTAGCCCTCGAATGACGTCAACCCCCCTTTCATTTCGAGAGCAGCTGCAAACCTAATCTTTACCAGAAAACATGAGTGGGGGAGGGGGGTCCCTTTGTTCACTGGCGCCTTATCATCCGTCATGCGGTTTCGATGCTTTTGTGGTTTTTTCTTTACACGAATACTGAGCTCTATGCTGCACGCCTGATTAGCCCGATGCATGCGCTTAGCGTCTTAGGCGAGAACTGCTAGGTCCTGCCTGGGTTTTCTGTTTACAACGCGAAATTCATCGACCAACGAGAGTCTAACAGCTTTGCTGCAACGAGACCCCAACCGGCTGGGAATGAGAAATGAGGCGCGACGCCCCTCCTCCAGCAGACCCACCGGTGTTGAGGTGCTTGATGAGGAGCTGGACGAGGTCCTTGCAGGCGGCCGCCTGGGCCTTGTCCCCGAGCATCTTGCCCAGGACCGAGCGCAGGGCGAAGGAGACGCACTTGCGGCTGTACACGGCATCCACGTGGGTCTGCACAGCCCGCGGGTGGCCCACCAGCTCCAGCAGGTGGCTCAGCACGGCCGCCAGGTGCCGCTCCAGCCACAGGCCCCCCAGCCGCTGGAACAGCACCACGTACGCCTGCCAGGGCGGCAACAGGGCGGCAAGGGGAACCGTTGTTTCACCGGAGCTGCCAGAATGTCCATCTCAAACGCTCAAACGCTGTTTTCATGCGTGATGCACTGTCATGATGCACTGTCATGGCCATGAATGCTTACGAACGTCCCAAGTTGCCCCGTAAGGAGAGGAGGGAAGCGCGCAAGCATCACCGTCACCCCACTAAGAAGGAGAGCGTCGCCAGCGCCTCCTCGCCCCGAGTGAAGGGGTTTGCATCCCCACAAGGACACACGCCTCTCCCGCTAGCCTGACACGGAGTGGACTAGAAAAGACAAGCAAAGTGTGCTCTCACGTGTGTAACGCCGACTCGAATCTCGCGGCTGACCGATGATCCTCCCTTGATCATCTCACCGGCGCTGCCCTTGAGGAAGCCGATGCCCCCGCGGAGGAAGCCAGAGGCCAGCAGGCCCAGCACTTCGTCCAGGCTGGCCAGCCGGTTCTTGCCAACTGCACGGCATGCCACCACACATGGTTTGTGCTTACCGGTCAATTCACAGCCATTTTTGATAGGAGCGTGTGCACAAACATTACCAATACAGTGGAAACCAGATTGTAGTTCCTTGGTCCTGCAATGGCCCATTTCGCGAGACAGATAATGTATCCAATACCCTGATCACTGATCATACAGCTGGAGAGTGCATATGGTCTGCTCTGTTTCAGTGCTCAAACAAAACTGGGAATAACCGCGGCAGTCGAGAAGAAACCCACCATCATTCCTACCTTATGCAATGCTTCCTCCCTGCCTTATTCTGCTCTTCCTTCCTACCTGTTACACTGCCTCCCTCGTTCTCAAGCTCAACATTTCCCTTCCTTCAATCTCTCTTTGCCACGCTCTATCTGCTGCATGGCCCCCTCCCCATAACTGTTTGTTCCACTTCTTACTCTACCGCCACCCAGTTTGCCAGCACTGCCATCTCCTCCTGCCTCCTTTCTCTTCTCTCGCCCTATCTCATTAGATTACCAGCTAAAACCTGACTGCACTTGCCTTTCTTTCCTTCTTCTTAATGCTGGTGATGATGGAACAACAGTGCAAAAGGTTTAAATGTATTTTTTTCCTGCTAAGCCCGATGTACAGAGAACGAACATCACTGCTGCTTGGTGACAAGATCCCAGTAATCAAGGAGCCTAAAAAGAGAGGTGTGAAAGTACAGCTCCTTCTCAACAGCAACAGACGTCTCCCTCCCGTCCTCTATCCGTAGAATGGTGGCCTACCAATGCCCCCCTGCTCACCCTGTGCCTGCGAGGCCTGCTGGGTGATGGCCACCGTGGTGCCCAGCAGGCGGGCCACCGTGCAGCGCACCTCGTAGTTGGAGCCCTCGAAGGCCCGGAAGCAGATGGAGGCCACTGTCTCCAGCTCACTGGTGTACAGGAACGGCGCGTGCCCCACCATCTCCAGCAGGCACTGCACGAGAAGAGCCCACCAAAACGTTCGACGTGCTGCGAGCCACGCCTTGAACTCCACGATTTGTGCAGACCCCATTAGCCCTACGACATTAGACATAAACGCCGCGTTGCCTGACAACCCATTAATACCTAGAAGTGGCCCGTTTGAATCCCCAAGTGATGATGGCTCCCCTGAGCAACTGGATTGAATTCCGGCATCTGCACAGGTTATGACGTTGCATCACCGTTGCCACACAGCAATGGACAAACAGACATTGTAGCCTCACCGTCGCCCGTTTTCAGACACGACCCAGCATTGGACAGTTGACAATGAAACCTAAAATTGCTCGCAAAGTCATTTCGGCGATGGCAGAATTCTCACCACTCTGTGTGACCGTCAATGAATATGGAGAATGAACGAAGAGGAGGATGGTGCCTCTTTTTGCACACTGTAGACGACATATCACAAGGACAGAGATCGTGAGCTCCGTAGGATGGACACACTGCCCTGCTTCCACACACTATCGCCAGGAGCAGCCCTCTCAACAGCACTTGGCTAGATTAGGTCATCCCCTGGACAGCAGGTCGGGGTCGTAACGACGACCCCCAATCACACACCAGAAGAAGAAGAAGCAGCGAGAGGACCCACCTTGGCAGCAGCGCAGCGCACGGCCAGCACCCGGTCGGTCATGCAGTGGCGGACAGCCTTGAAGATGTCCTTGTGGACGGGGCTGGCCGCCACCCCCATGCCGGCCACAATCTTCTCCATGGTGTGCATGGTCTCGCACCGCGACTGCGACTGCACACGGGAAAAGGGGAGGGCAGAGGTCACACCAGCTGTTGGGCTGACCCCATCGTCTGGAGAATGCGCAAAACGAGTTTCCCAACCAACACCACGTAATGTCGGAGGGACTTGCTTATGGAAAGTAGCGCTGAAATTTCAAAATCCATCGTCCCACAGAGCAAATGAGTTAGCTGCCGCCTCATAGAGTGTGCTCTCTCTCTACTGGTACTGGACGCACAGTGTGTGAAGCTGATGGTATCACTGATTTGCTGTGGTTCTTGGCTTTCTTCCCCTGGGTTTTCATGCCAACCAATCTAGTCAGCTGTGCATGCAACCAGAAATATTTGTGCAATTACACCCTCTTGCAACACTTAGTGACCAGCCCTAGGCTTCTTTAGAGCTTCCACAAGGTCAACAATCCTGGCAGTGATGCGCGATGGGAGTGCAGCACCACAGTGGACCTTCAAGCGAAGGACCTGTTGGCGTGTCCAAGGAAAACATGCCCCATGCCTGCGTATTTGTTCCCCACCCTGCACACAGGCAGAGGCAAGCACATTTCTTTAGTGTTGCACCAAGTTGCAGGAGTAATAGTAACCTTGTGAATGCCAGCGATGAACAGCAATAATTGCCTTCCTCACACACCCTTTTTTTTATCCAGCACCTTTTCTCTTCTGGCTGCTGCTACTGAAGAAGCAATGACTCTTGTGCCAACTCAAACTACAAGTCAGGATGAATGTTTCTTCAACTGCATGGCTTCACTTTAGTGCCCATACATGGCAGCCCCTTGTATCGGAACCTTTTCCTCAGCAAGAAGTTGTGGGCATGTCAAGGAGTCCTTCAGACCTCACAGGGAAAAAAAAAAGGGGGGGGGGGGGGTCTGAATTCAGCTTAAAGTTGAGACGAAAAGCCTTAATGATGCAAATACCTCTGTGGCAAAACCAGCCTTTTACAATGCCACTTGAGCCTGCTGGGGTCTGCGTGGTTAGGGAAAGAAACGGGTCTTTCTCCCCTCCATTTCCTTCATGTGTTGCTCACACCTGCCAACCATGTTTCTGAATGCAAATGGGGCCATTATATTCTGAGGAACGACCGATACAAATGTGTGTGCACTTGGTCCCCCGGGCAACCCACCTCGGCGTTCCTGAGCGACTTGAGGAGAATGTGGACCGTGTCCTCGTAGCTGCGGCCCATCATGCGGCCCAGCTTCTCGTACATGGCTCCCGTGCTCGTGATGGCTGCCCTGCAAAGAAACCGCACGCACAGGCACAGTCAACACACCGAGTCTAATTCACACAAGGAGCGCCCACTAGCGGCAGGGCGGCTCAACGGCGTACGCACAGGCGGGCGGGCAGGCAGCTGGGTGAGTCGTCCTTGGCGCGCAGCACGTCGTTGCACTGGTTGACGGCGTCGAAGAGCAGGAAGGTGTCCCCGACGCTGAACAGGGTGGCCAGGCAGCGGCCCAGCATGCGGCGGCTCGGGGGACCGGGCTGGCCCTCGCGCATCTGCCGCACCAGCTGCTCCACCAGCTGCTTCTGGCACTGCTTGATGTCCGACTGTGCCAAGACACGGGGCACAAGACACGGCTCATTCAGAAAGGAAGAGGTAGAGACCGCTGCTTTGTCCCGACAGCAATTTCATTCCAGACTTCAAGGAAACGGTCGAGATACTGGGCAATTAGACCTCCTATCACATGAATGCTAATGTGCAGGAAACAGACTGATAACTATGCTCGTAGTGCTGGTCCATATTACGACACTGTCGTGCAAAATATATACAAGTTTTTCAGCATCTTTTGTGCTTTTTCAGTTACAGAAATGCCTTTGGAGGCTCGAATGGAGCAGAGTGAGCCACCAAAGACCAGTTCTTTCAAATACAACACAGCTGTATTTTGTTTTCGTGGCCCCTTTAAAGGCCATAGCAGGCCTAGAAGAGACTACAACTTATCGTATAATGTGCCTGCATGTGCACAAGGGTAAACGAGGCCCACTGTTCTCAGTAAAGAACACAAGCGAGTTGCCCTGCCTGAAATGAACTCTATGCCCGTACAAAGTGCAATTAATGTGTTACACAATAGTGCAAAATCAATGTTCATTGTACAAAGGTGATCTCATAAATCATTTCAACCTCCTCTTGTTCACAAATTGTCCTGATTCCAAGCTATGCAGGGCAATCACGCTGTAGGCGTTGAAAATCAGCCTTTCTTCATTCGCGGATTCTCAATAGGGAAGAGCCAACCAGCATGTGTTTTCCAGGAGATTCGATATGGGGAATATTTTGTGAATTTAAACTGACTCATGAGTTATGTGAAAAATTATGTCCTTTCCACGAGAGTCATTAAGCATGAAAAAATCGGGCGTTTTTCTCTCCTCCTGTCTCCCTGCCATTTTTCTCCCAACCTTACGAGATCATGATGGGAAGTGCGAGATGTAAACCCAACTGGCTACACCCAAGTCGCCCGCTGCCCGTGTGGTGCTGCCCTCTAGGAGTAGGTGCGGAGGACACCTGAAACAGTGGTGTTCAGTAAAGTTGACGACCGGCTGTAAACACAGCCTGTTGCACTAGCAACCTTTGACACTTCCTGTTGTGCCAGAAGTAAGTAAGAAGTAAGGATAATAGCTCTCACGTGCATTCGCACAGGTTTTCTGACTGCAGTTGCACAGGAAGGTAAAAACACCTGACTCCAATCGAAAGCCTACTGCCAGCGATAGCAAGGCATCCTGTGCTATAATGTTTACTAGCCGAAGTATGTCTTTCTTTGAGTGCATAAGCTCCGGAGAGATTCGCACGTAGATTAATACCTCTACCATACTGTCAAAAAAAAAAAAGTGCTTAAACAACCTCCACCAATCCTGTTTCAAGATTCATGATTTGTGACCGCAAAATGTAGAGCACAAAAATGCACAGTATGCCAATACCTGTTCTCACATTTCTGGAAATGTTTGGATTAACAAAACTGCTGTTGCAAGTGAAACATGCATTCACTACGCTGCAACCTGCCAAGTGTCCCTTTAAAGCACCACCACTTATTTCTGTGTACAGAGGGTTCATGCCCAAACCACTGTCCAAGCTGCTGTAAGAAGCAGCGGTCTTGAGAGCCCCCTCACAATAATTACTACGAAATTAAGATGGTTCCATTAAAAAATGCTGGCATTCAGAAATTGCAGCGGTACAATTCTGACTCATACCCTCATTTTTAACGCCCTAAACAAAATAATATAAATAAAAACTACGTGTGCAATTGCGGCAATCACGGTTCGTACAGGCTTGAAGAGCAAAAATTCAAGGGTTTTCAAGGACTTTCAAGGACCAGAAAACACATTTTCAAGGTCCCCATCTAACGTTTTATATGGGATTATTTATAACTTTTCTAACACAATGCAAAAGTTTTTTATTGCACAATACCTAAGCACATTAGTGCACATTTAGATAGTTGCTAACGGGTTCGTAAATGCTTCCCCAGCTTTATTTTTTATTTCATGGCTGGTATTTAGAGGTTTTTCTTTTTCCTTTGTGTTTGCTGAGGCTGTTTGATTTTAAAACTTAGTTATTGTTGCCTGCATTTCCTCCTTTGTCAGCAAGAGTATCAGCTAAAATTAAATCCGCAAGTGTTGTTGCAAGGTAGGATGAACAATGTACACATCCACCATTTGCACGTAAAAGCAAACGCAGATGGAGCGTATAAGGCACAGGAAACATGCAAGGAGCATGCGTCCACAGACTATATGGAAGATCCAAGATAGAGAACAGAAGCTGGCTTTCACTGGATTGTATCGTGACATGGATTGGATTGACAAGTGTCTGCTCCCACCAAACTTGTAATTTCACGCAATACACTGAAACTTGATTGTTACAATGTCTCTTTACATTTTTTAGCACCTAAAATCCACGACAAACACTTTGAATTCTTGTGAAAAGACAGGGCCATTGATTCTCTCCGGAAAAATCAAGGGTTTTCAAGGACCATTTAAAAATTCCAGGGCTTTCCAGGCCTTGAAATTGACAGTTCTAAATTCAAGGGTTTTCAAGGTTTTCAAGCACCTGTGCAAACCCTGGGCAATACTGAGTGAACCCCGAAACCTCTCAGGAAGCAGAAGAATATGTAGTTGGGCCAGTTGGTACTCAGCTGTAGAACACAATACAGCACGAAGGTTGCCGAAGACTATGAGAGAACATGGGACAAGCACCAGCTGCCACTAGTTCTCTCTTAGTCGTGATCAACCTTCACACTTTAGCGTGTCATAGAGCCTCTCAAGATGGTTTACACTTCCTTTAAGGAGGTGATTGACGGCATGTGCCTCGCTGACAAAAGAGAAGGTGCAGGTACCTTTTGTGCGCCCACCAGCACCTTGTCCAAAAAGCGCAGCCACTCAAAGACGAACACCGGCCGCTTGACCTCGGGCAGTTGTGCCAGGACCTCTTCATTGAGGGTCAGGCTGTGGGACAGTTCCATCATCTTGAGGGCTGCACAGGACAACGGGGGGTTGCGTCAGTCAGGGATGAGGTCTTGACAGCAACACCGCCGCGCTTACAAGTGCAGGCAAGATGTCTGCCCAACTCCACTATTGCCCTTCATGTAAATGGTGCCCAAGAAAACAAGCTGCCAAGCACTTTCCAGCCTGGTTTCTTACTCTGCTGTTAAACTAACATTCATTCATCAGCCCCAAAAACAAACCATTCATGTGCAAAAGAAAACAAATGTCTGGCTGGAGACACAACTTGCTACGAATGACTACACTAGTGTCACAAAAGAAATGTTAGGCTGTACCACACATATTTTGTTTCACCTTCCAGAAATTACGGCCCAGCTTCGAATTGAGCCAGTGATTGTGTGCACCACAAAATTGAGTAGCATGCGCTTCTTCAGGCAGACTAGACCTTACTTTTTTATGCTCAGATCCAAAGACTGAGGTGCACTCAAATTTAAAACAAAGAAAAGGAAGAACCACTAGTATGTACACACCCACCCATCCTTGCCCAACCAAGTCTGCATCATTTGGAATAATTGTAAAGCTTTGGCATGCTCAAACAATTTGAAAAGGCAGATCACTTTGTTTGCCACTACATCTAAGAGAAGTTTTGTGGTTTGCTTTAAGGGAATTTGGCGACCCAGCACTTAATAATCTTAAAAAAACCTGAGCCATAACATACACGTCACATTTCAGGTATTGGTAAAAAAAAACATTGAAATTTAATAATCAAACAAGGCTTTGACACATATAGATGTAAGTGGAATGAACACTCACAATAAATTTCCCCTCAAACTGAACAGACTCATAGTCGTTCCAAAGGTTCAAGTTTGAGGCATGCCACCGTCAAATATTACCTCTCCTACAAGGTGTGCCGCAGTGCAGCAATTGGAATGGATTTAGACTACCTGTGACTTTCCAAGGTTCTTTAGTTTTTCCATTATTGTTCTTCAGTAGATACAATTTTTGTTAAGTGAAAGCCGTGCTAAAATATGTACAGAGGAGTACCGACAAGGATAAGGGAAGAACGAAATACCACGAGTGCTTGGGTGTTTACAGCACTCGTGGTGTTTAATTCATACACATTAATTGATAATTCACTGATCAGCTTCTAATATAGTACACTACAGTGCTCTACGTAATGAAAGTTGGGCTTATTGAATGCGATCCTATGGTGTGAAGGGGGGGGTCCATTAACGAATTCACAATCAGCTGAAACAGTCTAACGGGGATGGCACATTGCACACCTCTGCTTACAAAGGCACTCTGAACGTGGCTGAATGTGTGTTCCTTAGTTGAGCTGCGCACACTACAGTAGTGCAGCTTGTTTGTTCATGGAACCAAATCCAGGAAACCTGATGGTTGCAGTTCATCGCGAAAATCCTATTCCAAAGAAAAACTGCAGATGTGAAACTGCACATACCTTGCCTTACAAATTCCAGCAGCCAACATTGAAATCAACAGCACTTTACCGTCTAAATGTTTGGTTTTTAACAGCGATGTCCGTAGTTTTTTACTGATTTACTCGTGCAGCTATAACATCCCCTGGAGCATATGGCAGCTGTGGCCCCATGCTTGGAGCATGGGAGATGTGCCAAGCTGTATCAGAGCAGCGTAATTGTTACTGGCAGTAATCAAAAGAATAGATTGCGCATTCCAGTGGCCATAGTCCATATATATCCCTTGTTAAACCGTTTCTTTCAACGAAAATGTAGCATCATTCCCTGCACACGAGTCAAAAGGATGGTGCTCATAGCTGACACATCTGGTAGCATCTTTCACCTGCTTCTAGCACATGCGAGCTGCTGAAGAAGTGGTTCTATATCAGTGGAATCTGAGGCAACTGCTTTGCTTTTCAGTTTGTTTTTGTCTCGCCAATATTTGGTGCATGTTAAATTATGCTGTAAGCGTGTTACGTGCCATGGCTCAGACCTGCCAACTTCATCGTGCGAATTAGTTCAAATGCACTGTAGCATTTGCGGGAAAACCAAGAGCTATGAATTGACTCACAAAATGCTACTTTTCAGAGCTCGTTCGGTCATCGACTTTGGTTTCACCCAGACATTATTTTAGAGGGTTATTTTTTCCGGAGTGGGAGGGCTCATCGCTACGAAGGAGAAAATAAATGAGGTTTACTTTCAAGATCGCCCTGTGCTTACTCTCCATTCATTTATTGGTGCATTTGTCAAATGGTGCGCATCGAACTTTACAGGGGCGCCACTGTTTTCAAAACAAGACGTAAACGCGTGCTTTTCATAAACACGAGTTTGCTCTGTAGGGTCATAACAATGAAAATGGTTTTGGTTTCCACATGCAAAACCGGGCCAACAAGCACGTGGGGCCCCGCATGTTCGTTCACCTGAACGGACGAGCTTTTCAATTGGTCACCATTCGTGGCCTGACATCGAATATGAAAGCGCGAAACAAAACTACACAAGCTCAAGGCACTGGCAGCATATAACGTAAGCACATTGCTCACAGAATCATTTCACTGCCACAAAATATAATTTACATGAAAATATATCACTCTAGACACAGGTGATAGCACTGCTTCTTCACCAGCTCCCGCTGCGTGTTCGGCAGCGTACGTGCTTGCGAAAGATGTTGATCTGCCCACTTTCGCTTACTAGTTTAGCGCGCAGCACAGCAAAAAAACGAAGAACATCCCTCCCCTCTTGGAAGAATGATCCAACTTACAAGCCTTCAGTTCAACAATTGTGGAGCTCGACAGACTAGCGATATCGGTAGGTTGCATACTAGTTCGCCTCAATAGCGTTCCCTGGAGACCTTACCAGATATGTTTGCGCTGATCTGGCACGATGCCTGCGCAAGCCTGGCAGGAATTTTGTGGGCGTCTTTGCCTTAAACGTCAAACGCTTTGTACTTCCGCTTCTATGATGCTTGGAACATCTTTTTTCTTTTCTCGGGAATCGTAGGCGAGCACTTTGTTGTTTCGGCACTTGCGAGCTAATCAGGCCATGTAATACAGATAAAAATGAACAAACAAGGAAGCCAATGCTGCCAGGCGCATTTAAGGCTTTCCGTTTATTTGTTAACAGCTTCCGCAGTCTGCTGCTTTTAGCAGACGTACTACTGCCATCTGCCAAACGCTCACAGCCGTCAGGTCCACAAATAAACGCCCCCTTCCTCGTCGCTTTCTTCGCCGTTTAAGGTGTAGATTAGAATTCGCGTGGTTCTGAAAATACAAACAGACGTACCTTTTTATCGCAACACCGGAATTAAAGCTGCAAGCGATGCTCTCCGATGAAGAGAACTTTCAGCTGGAGGACTCCATCTTTCCTAGGGAGGTAAGCGGCATCCCCTTCCCCAAAAACGTCAAGCCACGTAGGTGGCGCTAGTGGTCGGAGTGCTGATTGCCGCAGTTTAGTCCGCGCTAAAAAATTCAACGACACTTCAAAAGGATAATTATAGCCAAAAAATAAAAACGTTGGCAACCAGAGTCCATCACAAAAAATTTTATTCGCCGTATTTCAGCAATGTGCATGAACATCGACACCAAACAAAACGCCGTCGTACAGAAAAATAAAGGCCAATGCCACAATTACTACGAAACAGCACCGCAATTAATATGCATGGTCACCCACAGAGTAAGCACACACCACAATTCTCAAGGAAAATTAAATTGAACAGTGCTTGAAGTCCAAGTACTCTGTCTGCTTAATTTTCACAAAACTGAACAGTGTGCTTGAAGTTGAAATACTCATTCCCTCTCGAATTGCCATAGGTACTACACGGAGGCACTTGCAACCATGTAAATACTGCGGGTACTTGCCCAATTTGCATTCCATATACCATGCTAATGTACCATATCAACTACAATGCTAACCACGATTGCAGCAACTTGTGCAAAAGAAGTGTCAACAAAACAGATTCAGTGCAGTACTCCATACTTTCACTACCCAAGAACCTTCATGCACTTTTAAATTTTTAGCACATTCTCAGGTTGCACAGAGTGAAAGGCAATAGAAATGCAGAAAAACGCCACTAGAAGCACTTGGATTACAGTCCAGGATGACCAGCATGCAGTCAGCGTGGGCTTTTACAGCATTTCTCGCCAAATAGAAGCTTTGATATGAACTTGGCAAGTTGCATAGGTTGATCTTGTCAGGCAGCCAAACACACCAATGATTAACACAGTCTGACCGAAACAGTGTAGACTTCAATCTTCCAGCAACGAATTCCCATGCAGTGGTGAAGTGTACCATGATGACCAGCAAATACCTGCCGCAAAGGACAACAACCTTTATTCTGGTCCATCGCGCAGAACTCACCATATTTCTTGCAACTTTTCAGTACATTGTAATCCTTTCTACAATGCACCAAACTGGGCAAATTCAGACCTTATACACAAGCTGATCAGCTTGTGGCTCATAAACAATGCAATGCACAAGAAATGGAAGCAATCTGCTCTGTTTTAATGACATTTACATATTGACTTCACTTTTCCTGTTGAAAGATACTGGAAAAAGATGTGCTTCGTGGTTAAAAAAAAAAAAAAAAAGATCCATGGCACCTGCAACAGGCCATTTAGAGAAGCACTGGTAGAAGAGATCTTTTGTGCCCCAAATCTACAGGACTCATCTTTTGCTAAATGTCCTAGCACACAACTGTGTCGCAGGTGGGGAGAACATTTCCTGCCATCCTTAATGTGGCCCATAGTCTTCCTCCTAAGAGCAAGCCCGCCATTGTGCATGGCACAATGGAAAGCATAACGGAACGACACTCTACAAAAGATGGTAGAGAATTGGAAAATATTTACAAAAGATGGTTGCATGGCGGTGACGGCAAATAACTCATGAAAGAGTGATGAAAGAAGGAACAGTCTTTCCACAGAACAGCCATCGAAGAAAGGTCCCTATAGATAGAAAGGTGTGCAGTCCAATCACTTCACAAGCCCCACTTTCTTGGCCTCGATTTCGTAGATTAGAAGGCGCCACATTTTCACTACAAACACCTCCGCTTCTTCATCCAGCACCTGAAACGAGAACATTGAGACATTACTACCACTTCTCGGCACATGCTTTGTGTGCTTGTAAGCAAGTGCTGAAGATTAAGAAATTCACAGCCCTTCCACTCTGTGAAGATGGAAGCCAGCAAAGCTGCAGCTATGGAGGGTTTTCAAGTGCCCAGTGGATGTCTGCGTACTTCTAAAACCGAACACAGATTCTCCTTCAATTCCCGCTCTTTTTCCTCCAAGCAAATGACGTGCGTTGCGCATCTGCTCACTCGGCTGCAAATGTCGTCAAAAGATGAAAGTCTTCTGCCACCCGTGTTAGATAAATGGCTCGCTTCTCCACCCCACCCACCTGCCACACTCTTCCTCTCCCATCTCACTCCTCTCACAATAAACAGGGTGGAGGTTTGCCCAAGTCAATTCAATTTTCCTACAATACCGTATAATGCGGAATATAGGTCGAGATTTTTTACAGAAAAATTTGGCGAAAAGTCACCCCTCGACCTATATTGCAGTCATTTGGCAGTTGTCATCTGGCGACCGGGCAGCCCATCGAGCCCATCCAAACCCCAAAGGCACCATCGCCACCACCATCAATCGGACGCGACGCCATCTTTGTTTTGTTGCTTCTCTCGCTGTCGGCGAATGTGTGTGTGCAATTTTCTTCTTGCGCAAAATGAGTTTAGGCACTTGGTGCCAGTTTGCAGCAGCATTTAAAAGAAAAGTTGGAGGTTTTCCAAGGCCAATGACGTGCCCGCCTTGCGCCAGTTCGGTGTCACCAAAAGAAATGTTGCTAGCGGCGTTAGCTGAAGGGGCAGCTCTCGGTATGCAACGCTCGGAAGGCCTCGTTTCATGGACGCTGCTCTGTGCACCTGTGCTGCTGTACAAAGGGGCAAATTTTGTCCGCTAGCGTCGTGCGATGTCTCTAGGAATGGATAGCCCAAGATGTTTGCTGACCGCCTGCACAGACTGGCTGTCGCTCCGGTCCGCACCCGAGTGTCCCATGCTTTGCGCTCGCTTCACGATGACATGGTCTTGTGAGTGTTTAAATAGCGCTGCATAAGCAATTCCCTGGACTGCACCGAGGACGACCTGCTGTGTGGGCGACAGCGAGCCAGAAGCAGTCGTCCGACGATACTTCAGACAGTTTTAAATGAGTAATCTGAGACAAAACAAGTGATAGTTTCAATAAAACAGTGGTTGGTACCTAATTATTTTTTTTACATTTTTCGGCTACAAGGTAAGGGGTCGACCTATAGTCCGCCTCGACCTATATTCCGCATTATACGGTACGCTTATAACTCTAGATCTCACACCGAAATGTGCGAGAGAGAGTCTGGATTTTGAGGAGGTCCCTCACCATGGAGACGTCGTTGAGTATGCTCTGTGCTGCGCTGCCGGCGAGCACCTTGGAGCAGATGAAGTCCACCAGGGTGGGCTCCTCCTCCCCGATGTACTCCACGATCTTCTTGTTGATCCACGGCCGGATCCGCTTGTCCATCAATGCCTGCATGAACAGCAGGCCACCGTCTCAGAGCTCCATCCAGTGGCCACCAAGGGCAGACACAGTGGCATGGCCGAGACAAACACAATGCAGCACTTCCAGGCACTCCCATTACACAAACATCAGCCGTGAGGTTGCCAGTGCACAAGGAACACTGGCCATTTGCTTTCACTTCCCATGCATTTTCCCAACACTCACAGGTATAAAAAAATACCACTTCTGGTTCCCAATGCCACATGCTGACTTGCCGGCTGCCCTGACATGTATTCCGACCCAAACATACTACAAAATGCTTCTTCCCCAAAAAAAGTGTTAAGAGAAAAATTTTGCGCAATTTTTAACGTGCAGCGGCAACTGCACCTTGACAACCAGGAGTGGTGTGCAGGCGTGGTAGCCAAAAAAGAAGAGCTTACTTGCCACCATCAATACCCCTCTCAACTGCACTTTTGCACCTACAAAGCGGTAGGGTGCCTGACCATAATCTAATACTTGCTTGCTCGCTGTAACGGTATTCACTTTAAAACTGGAGGAGGTAAATGTTGCAAGAAATTTGCTACGACCTTCACTGGTTGCATTATTTTTCACACAAACCGGACCAAGCTCTGCTTGCGTAAAACACTCTTCCCCGAAATGAGAGTGTACAAAAATTCAGGTGGGTAGGAAACCAAAAACTGGGCTGTGTCTGCCTGTGTCGGCATGCGCTTCAGAAATGCGACACATGCCCTATCCCTAAGGGCACAAGTTGCATCCCTCCTCCAAGGTTAAGACACATCTGACATCTGGCCGTTAATTTGCTTTCGGCACATGGCCGAGAAGAAATGGGCACTCGCAAGGGGTGCACTTCACATCGATCCCCATTTTTCACCCTTTTCGTTAACGCATCAATTTACGAAGTGCTTCAACATTTGTCTCCCGTCTGGTCCTTTGCAATGAAGCACAAGAAATGGATTTCAATGGGCGTAATGTGGGGCGACCGCTCTGAAGAGAATAGGCCCCAGAGCAGCCCCTTGAGGCACGCCAGAAACAGGCCGGGGGGGTGAGGACAGAGGGAGGGGGGAGCTCCTCACGTTGTCGACGAGGCTCCGGTCGAAGCTGAAGTTGAAGAGCTCCTCCTTGGAGGTGGGTATGCGGTCGATGAGGCTCTTGATGTGCTTGCGCTTCTCCTCCGTGTTCATGTGCTGCTGCCGCGCCTCGTCGTCCTCCAGGGGCACCAGCCGCCGCTTCTTGCCCCGGGCCTCCTCCTCCTCCTCCTGCTCCGGGCCGCCAAACGCCTCCGACGCGGCCGCTGACAGCTTCTTGCGCTTGCCCCCAGACGACGAGGGGCTCTTGCGGCCCGCCGCCCCCTGGCTGCCAGGGCTGCCCCCACCTGCAATAGGCACACAACCACCACGGTCACTCTCTCCGTCGACAGAACAGCATTCGCAGCTAGGGAAAACCATAGGCAACACGAGACAGGGCGACTTCCAAAAGGACAAAGAATGCACCAGGCAAGCTTCGATAGGTTGTTTTCACACCTGCAGCTGAAAACGATGACTACAATTAATATATTCTGCGGTGGCATACTGACAAAATGTGTTCCAAGTCGCACAAATATGCAACAAGGAGAAAGAAAGGAAGAGAAAAACTGCTAGTTAATTTTCAAGCACAGAAGGAGGTGCTTGTTCGCTACCGTTGAAAAACTTGTTCTGACAAATGCACAATACCGTATCACCGTATTTACTCGATTGTAACGAGAGCTTTCTTAAATTTTTGCAATCTGAAGACGACCCTTGCGTTACAATCGAAAACCGAAATTCGAAATCATGCAATGATGTACTCAATTCTCATCAACAGCTACAGTTTTAAACATTTTACAATCTATTCTATGTTGGCAACATGTGCCACGGCCATTTGGATACACTACAAGCCAAGACCAGCTCTCTTCATTTCCTTGTTTTTTTTTTTTTTTTTTTTTTCCCCTTCAGTGGCAGCGTTGTGGGTGTGTGCCGCGTTTTAACTTTTTTTTTCTGCGTCATATGTAGGCTTGTGCGAATAGTGATATTTTAGTTCGAAGCGAATTCGAAGCGAATAGTCCTAGGGTCGAATACTTTCGAAGCGAATTCGAATAGCTGTCAGTTGTCACTGAGCTTCCTGTCACTGAGACATTCCGGTAAAAAAGTTTTAAAGTAAAATCTCGATGATGCGAATCTCGCGGGACCGCGAAAAATATTCGTATCATCCTAAATTCGTATGACCTAACGCAGACCAAAAAAATTGAGCAGTGAAAAAGTTTTCGTTTATTTCTTTTCCGTGACGGTTTTCTGCTTTTTTTTTACCTCGATGTCGCCGAGCGGTAATTTCTGGACTTTCGTCTCCTCACTGGCGGTGCCCAAGCTCACTACAGGAGCGTTTTTGCACGCGATTCGTGCGCGTCGGTGTTGCGCGCGCAATTTTCACGCCAGCCTCGGCGATTCCGCGCCCGTGGTCGCCTGTGCCTCGGTCAGAAAATGACGCGCGTGGTGACTATTTGCGCCAATGGGAAGGCGTGCGCCCGGTGCGCCTCAGGGCGGCAGTTTTGAAGCGCTCAAGACAGGTGGCTACATGAAGGCTACATGCATGGCCGGCTGGCTCCACCGGCATTCCACCGGAGATGTTTAGGCTTAGCACCCCGGCAGATATTTCATGGGCGCTTTCACTAGCGGCGCGGATGATTTCGTATAGAACCGTTTTCGTCCACATTATTAGCTTATTCTCCGCACGAGAAACTTCGTGTGTGCTTTGAACGGCATTTTAAGTAGCGGGTAGAAGCCGTGGCTCGAGCGCCCCGGACCACTTCGCGACCGAAGCTGCCGCCTGGTTGCGGCGGCCGGCCGCGCCCCGCGCAGCGTGCGGGTGGTTTTGCGGCAGCGTCAGCGCGCCTGTGGAGCCCGCGGCGCATTTTCGCGAGCAGAAAACAACAGACCGGCTGTTCCTGGAGAAAGTGCCCGTGCGTCGGACTCTCGCTCGTTCGGCAGTCGGGCGCCTCGCCGGCTCGTTCGTATCATCCGCCGGGCCGCGCAGGCCCGTTCGTGAGAGCCGAATTTTTTTTTTCCATTGCAAATGTTTGCAATGGGAACAATTTCATTGTTTGAAACATGAAACAGGAGCATCGACTACCCTACCGAACATGCGCGTGTAAGAAGGCTACGACACAGAACAGGGAGGATTTTGCTACGACAACTCTGAATGTGGCTTAGCTTGTCTTGGCTCTGCATGTAGTCAAGATATTGGACTGATGTCAATGGCACTGCGCCTTGCCTAACGAAACCGAAACTTGAAGGAAGTTTTGATATTCGTTAACATCGAATACTTCGAAATATCAGAAATTTTAAATTCGAATCGAAGCGAATTCGAATACTGTAATATTCGTTCGAATATTCGAAGCGCCCGAATATTCGCACAAGCCTAGTCATATGTCTTTGCCTCAAGTGTTTTGACTCCTCTTTGGCTGACCTTGCGATGCAAAGTGTTGCACCCAGTACAATGCCCATTACAAGAGACGCCCTATTTTTAATGGCTGAAGAAATCGACAATTCAGCTGCTGTTCAAACACTCGACCATGATGGGGGCTGCAGAGGGAGCACCTTTTCACGCGCAAATCTGGCCGAAAAGGTTTCCATGGGTCTTGCCACGTCGAATGTGAGAAGCGACTGATTTCATCACCGAACAATGCAACCAACTGCCTCATGGCAGTCAGTGTTGAGCTGATACAGCTGAAAACAAGTTATTTCGCAGGACAGATGGGCATCCCTAGAATGAAGTTCAAAGCGTCACAGTGACTGAAAAATAAATGTACTTTTCTGTGCTTCCGCTGGCCTTGCGCGAGTTTTTTGGCTGTTCTTCTTGCTCTTTTTTTTTTTGACACGACAAAAAGTTACCACGTACATCACCACTTACCACTTGCATTTTTTTCTTTCTGGATGCAATTATGAGCCACCCTTGTGTTAGAATTGCGGTCACGTTACTAACGAGCAAACACGGTATTTGTGGCAAGGCAAAAACTTTGCACCACTCTTTCTGGTTCCATTGCTACATTGTATAACCCAGAATCCCTCGGGGCCAGCTGGCCACAGTGAAGCAGTAGCGACAGATCTCAAACCTCAGCTCACAGTGCACTCACCTCCGCCCAGCTTGATTCCGCTGAAGCCCATGGCCTTGCCCTCCTCCTGGGGCGTCACCAGCACGTCCGAGAAGCCGGAGAGGCTGTTCTGGCCGCTGCCGTCCTCTTCGGCCGTGGGGCCCATGGTGGAGGCGAACTGCGCCGGGGGTGGCGACCGTGCCGAGGAGGCCGACGGGGAGCGGGCGTTTCGCGAGGTGGCGTTCTCCGCGCGGGGCGCGGGCGGCGATCGCGGCTCGGCCTTGGGCGACAGGGCCCGGCTGTGCTGCGAAGACCGCCGCGCAGGGGGAGGGGTCGAGGCGGCCTCTCTGCGGGAGGAAGCGGCCTCCGGCTCGGGCTCGGGCCGCGCCACGGCCGTCAGGTGCGGGGGCTTGAGCAGGCGGGCCTCCTCCTCGTGGTGGATGCGCTTGGCCTCGGCCTCGGGGTCCGGGTGGCCCTCCTCGGTAAGCTTGCGCCTCAGGTCCTCCAGCTCCTCCCGCTCGCGCTGCCGGTCCCGGTTGTCCAGCTCCACCTCCTTCTCGCGGTCCTTCATGCGCCGCTGCAGCGCCCCGCCCCTGGCAAGAGAGACACACGCCCACACAGTTGGCACCAGAGCTCTTCCTCGAGGGACCGTGGATGAAAACATCGCAAGAGCCAAGACAGTCAACAGCCCAAGCACACCTGTCTGACACTTTGCATGCAAGCACAGAGAACAAGCTGTAGTACAACACTCAAACTAGTGCACCATCTGTCCAACCGCGTTCCGCAGCACTTGTTCCTGGAGCACGTGCCAAGGGATTGATTGGGGACCTCAAAGTACATCTACCTTCTCTGTAAACTACAATATACTTCAAGGCATGACAGCACAACTGCCCCCCTAAACTCTGACAAATCCCCCCGCATGAGATGACTACATAGCCTGTGTTCACTGAATACTCACTGACCACCTCCCGCTCAGGCTATTCTGCACACTTATAAAGTGCACACTTGTAACGTAGGAGGTCATACAATGTTTATTCAAATGTACTGCAAGTGTTCTTTTTTTTTCTTCTAATTTTCACTAACTGAAGTCACCGCTCTCATTACCATCAAATAGGAAAATTTTTGCCTTAAAAGTGTAATGATGCACCATTCTTGTCGACAGCTACAGTTTTGCCCATTTTACAATCTATGTTGGCAACATATGCCACAGCTATTCGGACCCACTACAAGCCAAGACCGGCTCTGTTTTCTTTATTCTTTTTTTTTTTCCCCTGCGGTGGTAGTGACAGTGACAACGGGCGCAGCCCTTTGCCTTTGTTCTTCCGTCGTACTATGTGGAGGCCTCGGTGGTTTTCATTGCTTTCAAGTATTTCAACTCCTCTTCAGCTCCCCTTGCAATGATGTGTTGCACTCAGTAAGATGCCTGTTTCAAAATGGTTGAAGAAATCGACAATTCAGCTGCTGCCCACAGAGCTGATGTATCGACCATCCACAAATCGTGGTTCAAGAGGGAGCACTTCTTCCCATGCGAACCCGGCCAATAAGGTTTCCGTGGGCCTCGCTATGGCGGCCATGTTGAATTAGAGAAGAATGTTGCCAATTTCGTCATGGAACAGCACAACCACCGCATGGCAGTCAGTGCTGAACTGATACACCTCAAAACAAGCGATCTCACTCGACAAATGGGCATTTCGCAAAAGAAGTTCAAAGTGCTACAGGTGGGCATCTAGTCACAGTGTTCGAAAAATATATGCGCTTTTCCATGCTTCTGCTGGCCTCGTGCAAGTACTTTGGCAGTTCCTTTTTTACACTACAAAAGGTTACCCCTCCCGTTACTTGCACGGTTTTAGTTTTCTTTCTGGATGCAATAAGAAGTCACCCCCCGCGTTACAATTGCGTAAATGCAGTAAATATTTCTGACTGAATCAAAATGAAGATATATAGGCCTGACTCCAGAGAAAATGGGGGAAAAAAAAAAACCATCAAACCTTTTTGTAACCAAAAGAAGCTACAACAGGTGAGGAAGAGACGAAAAAGGGAGGAGACAAGAAAGGGATGCAAAACGTAAAGATTCACTGCCCTACAGCACAGCCTTGCACCAGACACTGCTGGGAAGAGTGGCTTTGAGGCTGGAGACTTCCCACCACATAGAGGAGATAGCAAAAAGTAGAAAAAGAGGGCTTCTATAAAAATGCAAGAGGTGACAGGGAGGCCTGGTGCTTGCGGAGCAGCATATGAAAACAGAGTCGCTGTTCCCACCAAAAAGCAAGCCCACGCCTACTAGGCAGCAACCACGATATTGCCGTAGTAGAGGGCTCCGGATTAATTTTGACCGAAATCTCGTACACACGGGCGTTTTCACTTTTCGCCTAGCAACCACAACTTTGTTGCCACGGACAGTAGCTTATCCATATGCAGGAACACGAATAGACAAGCTTTAAGGAAGGGAGTGCTTTAGATGAAGGCATCCTTCCAAGCATGGCTGCCTCGAGTCTTGGTGCACATTTTTAAATGAAGAAGGCGAAACATATCGGTACATCAGGGATGCAGCCACACTGATGTTTTTAGAAAGGTTAGCAGGGTACAACAGTGGGGAAATTTCAAATTCACTGGCTGAAATCGCAGATGCCCAGCGCCCCACACTCACTTGTAATACTTGACATCGTCCCTCTCATCCTCGTAGTCCTCCAGAAACTCCTTCAGCCGACGTGCTTCTTTGGCCTGCATGGCCCACACGACAGAGGCACCAGTGTAAGCACAAGTGGACATCATTTATGCGCAGAAGTCACCGAATTCACCAAGCTTCACAATCGTGCAAGTGAACTCTCGCTGAATAGCAGTTGCACGCAGTAACGTCACCTCAATTACATGCTGGAAGCCAAAGGGAAATGTACATTTTACTAATGGCATTTTTGGTGCATTCTAACTACAATATGACCAATATACAGTGGAACCCCTATAATACGACTTTCAAGGGACTGCGTGAAAGTGTCGCATGATTGGGGACGGGTAAATGCCCTAGTAGGCGGTTTTACGCCACAGGTTGGCTAAGAACCCATTTAAAATACTATTGCATAAGGGTTTGCTAAAGAGCCAGTTGGTACATTGTACTACGAAGAAAAACAGTGCAAAGTCCCGTCTTTTACGCAGTTTTTCTTCGCATTAAATTACCGTATTCAGCACCTTCTTACATAATTTGCAAACCACTGACTAAAACCACAATTTTCTAACAAGAAGAAACGGCTAGAAACATTGGTAGAAAAGTCCCCCCTCTAGTCATATCGTGGGCATTGGCCACTGTTTTTTCTCTCACCACAAGCGAAGGAATCGATCTATGCTCCCACTCAGCGTACGTTCCAGTACGCACATCAGCCAGCCCAGCTGCCCCATCATCTCACCTCCTCGGCCTGCTTCTCTTCCTCCTTGAGGCGCTCCTTCTCGTACTCCTTGGCCTTGCGGCGCTCCCTCGTCTCCCAATTCCGTAATCTCTGCACGGGGGTGGGGTGGGGGGAACAACAGGGTTCTGAACCCATTGCACATCCAGCACACTGTGCACTGAACACAAACAATGGCCACCCCTGCCCACAGAAAGATGGGGCAGGCCAACTGCCCCCAGGTGCGCCTCCTTTTGCAGAGCCCAGCAGGCTCCCATGAGTAGGGGCCAGCCTCTGCCCTCATCACCGACTCCTACAAATAAAGTGAAGGCTCTGTACTGCTGCAGCATGGCCTTTGCTTTAAATGAGGTGTTTCTCTTTCTACGACGTCATATTGTTATTCAGTCTAAGGCTCAGAAGGAGAGAGGAATCCTTTGAGACTGCTTTTGCCAAGTACGGCAGTGACTGGAGCCAATGATGCCAGAAACATCACGAAGGTTCTCCCAATGACTCCAAGCAGTGTTGGGTTCCACACTTTTCCATTCAACAGAAGTGTGCAGTCACATGCGTGCAAAAACTGAGAACCTTGACCCTGGTCACGGCACGCGCCTAGCCGCTTTTAAATGGCTAAGTCCCAGTTCACGAAAGGCCAAACGAAAAGCCAGTGCCCCAAAGAGATATAGTACAAAAAATGGGCTTGTCTGTTGCTGGAAAGCCCAAAATAATGCCGATCAGGGCTCTAGTCAGATGGGACACTGCTTAACCAGAAAGGGTGTATAGCCCATCACCCACGCCTCAAAGCTGCCGCTCTGTGCCTGGCAGACAGGTGGCGCCATCCATTCCCAAGTACAGAGTAATAAAGCAGAGAGAGAGCCTCACCTCCTGGTAGGCAGCTTCCTTCTCGCGCAGCTTCCTCTCCATCTTCTTGCGCTCGTACGCCTCCTCCTCCTCTTCCCTCTCGCGTTCCCAGTCGCGCTCAGAGTCCCTCGGCCTACATGGGAGGGGGCACAACAGAGGAAACGTGTGCTGCGTCTCAGTCCCAACCCAGAACCCACCCGTCCAGAGGCAACAAGTAGCTGCCCCAAGGTGTAAGCAGTTTCTGCCACTGCAGACACACATTTCCCACAAACCACTTGCCACTCAAAATCCATAAGAGTTTCACGGCCTCCTCTCAGCGCCAGGGTCCGTACCACAGCCCCAACTCTTGCAGACCACAAGCGTGGCGACACTGAGCAGTTAGCTGCCCCCCTTCCCCACACTAACAGGGGTCACATACAGTTTCCCTTGCACAAACGTGTACAACACGCACAGGCTTGCATGCAGACAGCCATTTCACCCCCATTTGTTGATCACCCATCCCACATGCCAGGTGATCCCTATCCCAAAAAGAATTGCCCACCATGTCATTTGCATGTAACCTCAATGATACGGTAACACATTTTCCCAGGAGGCACTGTCGAGAGCGGGCACAAACCAAGTAGAGGAGAATCGCGGACACAACACCAAGTTGCATGACCCTGCAAGACCTTTCACCAATTAGGGTGGCATGGCGAAGGCCCGAATCAATTGGGACAACAACTGTAGACTGATTCAAAGAAACAGGCAGTTGCAGGACCACCCAAAGGAATGAATTCCAGCATAGAATGTAGGGGAAGTTGACAGCACTACCTCTCTCAAAAATCCTTCTCCACACACACACACACACACTTGGTGCAAACTTAGCAAGAATGGAAAATTGCACCTAGGTCAACCACTGGGCCTCGAAATACCCATGTGGTGGAAATAGAAAACAAAACTCGCCAGTGACCATCCGACTGCACTCCGGGCCGATTTGAGATGCTGCAGCTGTCCAAACCGACACCCAATGACCTCCTTACTAGCAGCTAGAGCCCTGAGGCTGAAATCAGGTTCTGACGCTGTGGGATCGCAAGTGGCCCTGTTTCCTGGAGGAGCAGTGGCATGCGATACAGTCACCGCGGCAAATGAGCCCACAGTTCGACAACTGCCTGGCAGCGACAAATATGAATTTACTGCTGCACGAACAAAACCATAACTTAGTTTCCTAAAAATGTTAGCAGCAGCATTTAGTCCAGCAAAGGGTCTCTAGCAGTGCACGCAAGGGCAAAGTAATGCTGCTGGGAGTCAAAAACTAGCCTCATCAACAAGAATTTTTGGCTGACCTAACCCTTTACTACAGTGAGTGCAAATCCAATAATGAATGCCATCTGCAAATTCACCACTAGTGTCTTGACGGAAAAATCAAATGCTAATGTGCACTAAAGACAAGTGGCGCAATTGGTCTTTCCTTCTGTTCTTGAATTAATGAGGTCAGATTCCCCTCACAGTTGTCCACAGGCATTTTTAAATGCCTTCTCGATTATACAAACCACACCATCGCCAAGTGGAGAAATGCAGTGCCAATGTCACGCACATTCAAATTCTTGACCCCCACCCCCAATGCATGCGCGTGCGTGCACACACGCACACACACAGAAGACTAGTACCGTTGACATTTACAACCACACACATGCAACAGGCATGCACAGCCAGACCTGAAGAGGAAAAGCTTTCCCCTGCACGTCTTCCCTTGCCCTTGCCTTTTTTTTTTTTTTTCCTTTCCCGTTTCACTTTCCAAAGCCCCTCCGAGTTAAAAAAGACGGCCGAGACCCCGTGCTCACACAGCCCTTTCTTACTTTTGCCCGGTTACATTAGGAGCCGTCTGGGAAACCTGTGGTTTGTCTTCCTGACCCTGGCTATAGAGGGGGGAAAGAAAACAAGCAACAGAGTCGGTTAGGGCCCCTCTAGTCGGCGGCAAGCCACTTCACGTTAGCGACACTTTATTTTTAGGGCATACAAGAAGCCCGACCTCTCCTCAATGCACTCAGAGCCCTGATGATGGAAAGCACCCTCTTCTTCAAGACCTTCAGCTAACGCCTGCATTACCCTCCTTGTTCCAAACACAGTGGCTAGACTGCCGCGAGCACTTAAAAGTGCTGGATACCATCTTTATTATCTCGTGCTGCATGTTCTATCCAATTTTCGCCATAAGTGTCTCCACTTTTCTTTTTTATAAATCACATACACACACAGGTTGCACAAATGTGTCCCGACTGCACTATTTACAAATTCTTCCCTTGAATATCCAGTTCACTTCGAGTGCATGCCCTATTTTTAATATCTGGGAAATGCTGGCCCCGCTGACAAATCACAAACTTTAGAGTATCACAAACCTATACCTTTGGCAGTTGAGGCCTGCCAACTAAGATGGTGCTGTCTGGAGCACAGAACCCCACCATGGGTTAGAATAAATGGCCCTTGGTTCCGCAATGTCACCTGGAATAACTGCAATCCCTGGCCCCCTTTGGTGCTTTTTGCCGCAACAGAAAAATTTGCTTAAAGGTGGCAACATCGTTGGATCCATATGCTCGGCAAAGTGCCTATTAGTTTAGCGCTCCGCCAAGAGGAGGCACAATGGTCGTCTTTTCATGCCAACAGATCGCCTATACAGAACCACACAAGGCACAACACCTTGGAGAGCACATTTACTGCCTGCAGTGGTTAACGGGGCATGCGGAAGTCACCATGCCTGGGCACATGCCACACAGAGGAAGCAACAGCTGGAGGCATGATAAGGGAAGGAAGACAGCAGATGCACCTACAGCAAAGCTTAACAGCCTGCGAGGTATCTAACCAGACAAGCATAGGAGAGGAGGGCAAGAAATCTCACCTGAGCGCTTCCCGGAGCTCCCGTTCTCGCTCCCGCTCTCTCTCTCGCACCCAGTCCCGCTCGGGTGACTCCGAGCGGGCCTTAGAGGGCGCCCTCTCTGACCGCGATGGCGGCGGCTGCGACGACGACACCGACTGCGACTCACTAGACGGCTTCGACTCTCGCGTTGACTCGTGCTCCCGATCCCGGCTGGACTTGTCGTCCGCCGCCCGGGCCTCCTCCTTGGCAGAAGAGTCACGCGACGAGCGCTCCTTGTCGCGGTTGCGCGAGGAGCGCTCCACACTGCGCTCCCGGTCTCGCCGTTCTTTGCGGTCTCGCCGCCGCTCCCGCTCCCGGTCACGGTCTTCCTCCTGCTGCTTCTGGAAAGCAAGTAGAGGGAGAGCGGCGGGACTTTTCACGCCAGTCCCTTCCACGGGATAGGGGCGCCACGCGGCATTCCAGGGCAGCTAGCACCACTAGGCGGCAGGACAGAGCTCGCCACAGTAGCCGCGCATGCTCTCAGAACATAGAACTGAAATTTCCCCTTGGCTGTGCACCAACTCGTTTGCACCTAATCTAAAGCAAGCCCTTGAATGCCCTAACACCAAAAAAACAATTTCATTGTCCTACTTTAATGCGTTCCTCGTCTGTCAGGATGGTTAGTCTCTAAACAAGCATGCGAGCGAACACAACAGGACTGCAGAATGAACCTTAACACCTGGTGTGTGTAACTTTTTAAGCGCAACTGACTAGCACTCAAAACCCCCTTTAATGACAGCTCAATTTGAGTTTGTTACTGCCCCTGTGACTGCAGTGAGCTAGATCAATATGACATTTGGATCTACTTTTGCCATGCATCGTGCTCATAATGCATTCTCTATTATTATGTCCAAAGTAAAGATTTGCTTCAGTTCAACGGGAGACGGGGAAGTCCGAACTTGCGTCCCCTTTTCCCTAGTTACGTGCTGGACAAAATCATAAATCCCACTTTTGATCCACAAATTACGGATTTTTACTCTAATCGGGAGAATTGTGGCAGTATGACCGTTACAGCCAACGCAGAATCTTGCCTAAAATGTTGGGCCCCACTCTGAGATTAACCCTCAACTACTCAACCAGCCACTGCCCAACAATCAAGCAACAATCTGAATGTTTCATTTCTGGCTTTGGCTGGAGGCAAACTCCACCCACTGCCATGGATCTAGCTCACTGCTGTGGTTGCAATGGCAGGCGGTAAAACACCAGTAGTGTCAACTCGCAGAAAACCACATTCTAAATGTTTCCCGAAACGTGATAGTATACCACATTAAAAATTTTTACAGTAAGGTCCCAACCTGTTCTCCCCCCTGAATACATCTCCGTTTGTACTACCATGCCATTTCAAGCACCCCCCCCCACAATTGCCCAACTAGGCCTGCAAAGCAGATACAAACACTGTAGCATTAGCAGCTCGCTACAAGTGAACTTGTATATGAATCCAGGCCTTACTTGCATTGTAGCACTTCACTGCACAGCTGAGAACTACTAACGGCTCGATTACTGTGCCTCAAAGACATCACTGAGCCCCTGTTCCATGTCTAGAAGCAAAATGCGTGCCCAAGGCACAGCTTACTCACTCCACGGTGGGGCACATTAGGAACAAGATGAGGGGATAGCTTGACAGCTTCCAACATGTTCTCTGTAAACAGGCACCAAGCTACACCCTTTGTCTCCACGAACAAGATCACGGAATAACAGCCCGCACTTCGCTGCGACGCGGCACAACCGCTACCTACAGCAGACGGCAGTGCAGCACCCAAGGACCCCAGCCAGGCACAAGTAGAAGTGAGGCGGCTTGCTTTACCTTTCGTGCACGATGCCAAGAGGCGCACACCACCAAACTCAGTAAGAAGATGAAACGGCAAAAGAAACCGGACTCCCGCCTAAAAACATGTGTTCCACATGAGCATCGGCAGCACACAACACTTCTTGGCTCTCTCTTACGCCCAGCCTGACGGCCAAAAAGGTCCCTTCCACTCTCACACACAAAAAAAACTTCGCAACTAAAAAACAGCACAGTGCAGCAGGCTGCTCAGTGCTAATCAATGAAGGCACATACTCAACATGCGTACAATGAACAGAGTGGCTAGCATGAACTTACAAGTGGGGTCCCTGCTAAGGAAAGAAAACATGACCTGCATTTAAAGAGATGCCATTAAAACCTGGTGATCGCATTCTCCTTAAGACAAAGAAGGGGGAGAGAAAGAGACCCGGTACTTCCGGCAGTCTACTTAGGTCCAGTGGGCAGTGTTCCATTCAAGTAACCGATTGCCGTCCCGCGACGAATGTTTTTCTTAAATCGGCATAGGCGTTAAGGAGTAAAGGCTCATCCTAAAAAGCGGCAACACCATTGGTAACTGTCACAGTTACACAAGGCTTGTCAGTTCATCTTGAAAGCCCTCAATTCACTTTGCCACCTTTGGAGTTCCTGTGCTGCAGTCTGTGCCACTTCATCATGTGCAAGCTCCTCAGATGTCCTGGTTTGTTGACATGGTAGAATTGGGCACCTAGGTAGCAAGTGAAGCCCTTCTGCCACACACGCGATAGCGAACCAGTAGAAGGCAGATCCAGGATTTATGTTGGTATCAACAAGAGCCGATCACCTTTTCGTGTTTACACCAAAAAAACCTCTTATATGCGATTCAGGATGAAACCAACATTCATAGCTATATGGCCTAAGCATAGCTATATGTCGTAAGTAGCATGCAACCAATCCATATCTTGTAAACTGCAAAGTGAGTGGGTGAAAAGGAAATGACAGCCAGGCAACTGACTGATATGACATTATAGCAATGGCAGGGGGTGAAGAAAGAAAACAAACATTTTTTTTTACTACTTTGTATGCTAGATTCAGTATCACAAAGAGACCACACACAAAGTGGACAACACATGCTACATTTATGCTCTGCCAGCTGATGCAGTACATGTAGCTGCATCATTTTTACCACCAACCTCTGTACACCAGACAGTGAGAATAGCTCTTGTTCTTCCTCTGCAATCAAAACCTCGGCAAGTGTAAATTGAATTAAGTTACCTCCGTTGTAGAACGAGCCAAACTTCAGATTCTTACAGCATGCATTTTTTTAAGACTTTCCCAAGGGTTCCTTTTTTTTTTTCACCAACTTAATTCTAAGTCTATCATATTGAAATTTTCTTCAGCAATGATTGCCAAGTCTTAGTTGAAATATGATATGAGGTAAACGCCGGGAACGTAAACAAAAAATTGTCAATGTTTTGCATGCTTTCCCTCGTTAAGATGAACGGGCTTCCTAATGACAATGTTTTCAAGGAGTTGTAGCTTCTGGCCAGCTTATTTACACAGTAGGCATGCGAGACATCTGCAAACTTTAACTGGCCAACTTTTCTATTCCTTGGTGGCCTCCCGGGTTGCCAGATGTGTCACAACAGACAAATCTGGCAACCCAGCCACAAGTGACCGTGCAACACTGTCAGCATGCTTCGGTCAGTTCAACAAGCAACAATGCGCCATCAGCATCGCCTAAAACTTTCGGACAAAATAAGCCAAAGAAGGTCTCTGCATTACTAAATGCCAACCACTGCTGACATGTGTTGCAAGAAAATAGAACACAGCTTTGTTACACAGCAATGAAAGCCACAGTAACTTAATTTCCACTACAACGTGCTACGCAATGCCAACTGAAATATGCCCAGCGGTTATTCTTGTTGTAAGTAACAAACACAAAACTCCCATCAGGTGTAAAACAAAGCTCCCCTTTAGTGCACAAAGCGAAAATAGTTTCGCATAGATATCCATAGGTGGCACGTTAGAGGTGCCCACGGGGAGATTACTTTCAAACAGCATGCAATGCCAGCATACACTGTCAACAATTCATCCCCTAACTAACCTCTGCTACTTCAAAAGGAAATTTTCTTTTGCAAGGTGTCAGTTTGGTAGCACACAGGTACACTGTGAGAATAGCTAAGCAGTGAAGTATCGAGACCACAGAACTACGGTACTGCTCGCTGCTCCAGCGAAGGCCAGACCACTCCACATTCTTGCAACGTCTGCTAAATTATTTCCCGCAGTGAAAGTTATCCGAGTCAAAAGAGGGCTTATGAAATTGCTAAAGACAGTCCCGAAAGCCAATCATTCTGATTCCTGGTTCCACAGTTGTGTACAACACATCCAGTGAATTAGTTTTGTTTTTATTCCACCTGTACTGGTTTCGGTGCCCCAGAACTCCCTTTAACACGGCACACGCACCGCATTCCTCTAGAAAAACCAGACGGAACTTCCCCTAGGCTCTCAAGGCCTCCAGGGCCACGCAAGACCGTGTGCGAGGTCTCCCCCACTTAAAAGCTGCACCGGCAGTTCCCCCCTCCTTGCCCTGCGCAGAGCGGCTGCGGCCACTGGCTCGGACGTGTTGCGCGTGGAGTGTAAAACAAGCGTGTCTTTTCTCACTCACCAAACAACAAAAACACGGCCGAGTAGAGTGGCCCCCCGTGGTCGTCGCGGAATCTTCCTCTTACAGGGAAACACTTACCCATCTCAGCCACGGGCCCGGACTGTCTAAGCAACTGCTGGCTCGTATGGCACACCGCGAGAACGAGCAGAGAAGACAAAGGGGAAGTGGCTCACCTGCTGAGTGGGCGTGGCGGCGGCAGCGGCGGCGGCGGCCGCCGCCATGAATGGCTTGGCCGCCGCGGGTTGCTTGGCCGCCATGAGCTGCTTAGCCAGTGCCGGAAACTTACAGCAGCAAGCAAAAGAAAAAGGCCACATGCAGGAATAGAGAAGGGGCACTTAGCTGTGGCTGCTGGCGACGTCCGGGAGGGTGACTGCTTTCGCATGCACACGTGCAAGCCAGACGCACACACAAACGCACATAAACATACGGTCATACCCAGCAGCAGTACATTACGGTGCTACTTAACGTCGCAGCATTACCGCAGCGTTTCAAGCCCTGCTCTGCCCCCTACAAGTTTCCCATGCAAGCCACGCAGGCTTAAGGTGGGCTTCCACACAGCCCAAAGTGAGAACGGACAAGCCCCGGAGCCGTAAGCTTCACCTCACGGAGTGATTTCATGGCAATTAATCGACAACTGTCTTTCCTCCTTAGGCACCAATTTATTTCATTGCAAATTAAAATAAGGTTTCCCTTTGACTCTAGACATATGTATAGTACACGGTAGGCCGGAAAATCCCACCAGTACAGTGAAAATATTCAACTCAGTACCCAACCAGCCAAGAACAAGGCTACCCTGAATAGACTTCCAACATTTGGATGGGCACCGTGCCAATATACACTAAAGCGCAAGCTGCACTTTTCCCAGTTAATCCACATAAAACAGAAAAGCCCTTCCTTGATAGGTATGAGAAAATGCCAATGAATACATTTCGTAAACCTTCACTGCCATCTGGGCGTGAAACAAATTGGTTGCGTCTGGCTCAGTAATTACCTTAGCTGTGAAAGAAGATACTAGTGGCCAAGATTGATTTACCGGAAGCAGTACCTGCCCAGGGCACTCGAATGGCTGAACTAAGTGCTACCACACGAACGACTTGATCCCACAGCCCCCAAAAATGTAATTGGGTGCCACAAGAGTATCTTGCACAAAATATGCAAGATAGTAACCCTAGCAAATGCCATCTTTTTGGCATTTCCAGAAAGTAAAAAGAAGTTACAAACCAATTCAGAAACACAGTTATTCAAAGGGTTTTAAGTTTGTGAACCCTCAGTACAAAAGAGCTTAGCCTGAGAAGACATACACGAAGCAGAGACGAATGGACGAGCGCTGCTTACAACATTACACGCCTCCACATACGATTGGAGATTATACACAAACGTGCAATCCCACGTGCCAAACGCACGGTCTCAGATGTGGAAAGCAATGCCAAAGCATCATTAATGCCCTTACGTAATGAAAAAGAAAGATAGAAACAACCAAGGTACGTTAATCAGACAAGGTAAACACACCTCGACTTCTGGCCATACCTCCTAACAACGTTACTCGTGAGCAGTGCTCGTCGCATTGCCTCCCTTCCCTGCGCATGTCACCTATGTGCTGGCATTGCAGAGCGGTTTCTGTAAGCTACAGTGCACATAAAGGCATATCGCGTCTGTAATTTTGGGGTGGCACAAAGATAAAGGTGCAATGCAGCAGCCAGTACCTTAAATTCGCTGTCACATGTCACACCGGTAAGGTCTCCCACTAAAATTTGGAAATAACGGGACAGAATAAGTTGAAACAGTCGGAAGTGTTAATGTAAAGCCTAAAAGCAAAACAAAAACATCAGTATTCACGCCACGTGGCATATTAGAAAATCCAGCACTTTCTACTCCTGAAAATATTTTTTATGTTCCCAGAGACAGCTGGCACAACTTCTACACAGTAGATAACAAGTTTAATTTGTTACATGCTTCTACCCTAGATCTAAGTACCCAGCTGTACGGCCTGCTGAAGCACTAAAAATAGCAAGAAGCTCTCACACTGTTCATTGCATTTTTTTTTTTCGTAATTTGTAATAACGAGCCCACATTTGTTGACATCCATGCATGGGCACTTTCATTCCAATGCTTGGCCATCTAGTTAGGGCCGCACTGGCATAGAGTATCACACAATAATATCTAGTGATGAACTGCTGCACTCATGCTTACAATAAAAAAAACTTGCAACAAATTGTCAACCTGCCTGATTTGCAAGTTAAACACTTGCTCCATGCAACTGTGCCATCATTGTACGACACAGTTCAAAGCAAGACGCATTTCCGAATGCTCTTTTTCCTGACATGCCACACAAGCCAAACACTCGCAAAGGCAGCCAGGCAAATTGAAACTGGCCGTACTTTTCGTAAACCACCAAGCATCAATCCGAATCCACCCCTCCCCATTTTCTTCATCTGATCACAGCATCAATATTCTCTAAATATTATTGTATGACACTCTGTGCCTAATGGAACACAATGCAGCCCGAGAGCAACATTACAGCATAAACCATAGCTCTTCAACCACCTAACCCCCAGGTCCCCTCTGTCCCGCTCTTTAGTGTGGCCTTAGGCAAAGCAGCTGGAAGCATATGCCTCTTTCAGATAACCCTACACAGACATCAAGAACTGATACGGTGTCACACATCCTACCAAATTCACAGCAGAATGTTTTCTCACATGCTCTTGTAAAAGAGGGCCCATGTCGCATTTTCCACAATGCAAGAACTTTCCTGCATGCGCATGCATTAAGTAGAAGCTGCGGCATGCAGTAGACCTCTAGCATCGCACTCCCAATGATGCACGACTTCCAGCATGCACACAGGCAATAGGACAAAACCAAGATCCGTCACAACCCATCCACTATGCTGCCACAAAGCTTCCAAAACCAAATTTGAC
Organism: Haemaphysalis longicornis; assembly: GCF_048455015.1. Classification (NCBI taxonomy): domain Eukaryota; kingdom Metazoa; phylum Arthropoda; class Arachnida; order Ixodida; family Ixodidae; genus Haemaphysalis; species Haemaphysalis longicornis. Next base: position 184,110,939 of record NW_027526445.1, read on the forward strand.
CCTTTGTGCAAACCCCCGCAAGGCCGGCACAGCTGGTGTACAACCACTAAGCCAGACAAGACAATGTGCGCCTAGAGGCGGGAGAAAGGGCGCATGTCGGGAAACGGGCAAGTTGACGGGAGAGGACGGACCCCAATCCTGCCCAGATAACTCCTACCCAGACCCTTCCACAGGTTCCGGGGCAGACCTCAAGTGCTTCAGACAACTGTCACCAGCAGCTTCAGACCTCCTGTCTATAAGTCTGCCTCACCTCAACCCAAGTCTGCGGTACCCCACAAAAGTTTGGTTACTTTCCACTCTCTTTAGGCCCATCTCGGAAGCTTCTCACAAGTAGAGCTTCAAAAGCTACAGCTGTCATTACACGACACCAGCAAGCACTAAATACACTAGGCCTGCTTCATAAAAAAATTAACAAGGCCACTAAACAAACAAGGCCTGAAAACAGAAGCTGACACACACAAACAGCAACGAGACCAAGGCTGCCCCTTGTGGAGTGCACCGGTCTGGAAAAGCGGCTGTGACGCATTCTGAGAGGGCTAGCACTGTTCCTCCATTCCCTAGCTCTCTTGCTCTGCTATATGGAGGACACTGGACTTGGCTGACTGCAAAACAAGCCGGATACTGCCTTCCCTTGTTAATGGCAAAAGTGGCGATAACTCTTTTCCCAATACGAAACCGCTTCTCGCATTAGCCATCGGTGGAACACGGATCACTCATTGTCCCAGAGGCTGGCGGACAATGGACGTAACAATGATGTGGAGCGACCTTCACTACTGAGGAGCAGATAGTCTTCCTAAAGATGGACAGTGTAAGAGTACACCCGCCACCCGCCATCATAGCCTGCATTCTTATTAACTCCTTCAAATGTGGAATTAACCCTCTGCTCCCAACTGTACAGATCAGGATAGTACACACGGTGAATCTCCCACACCATTTCTCTCCTTTTCACACACCACTACTGCTCCTGCAGGAGCACTAATGGCTGCCCTGTGTTCACTGCAAGTCCATGCCCCCTATGCAAAACCAGGGTTTTTTAAAAATAGGTGGCTGCGAGCGAAGGAATGTAGCCGAATAGTGCTCCCCACTGCTAGCATGCTATGCAAGGAAACACTTCCAATTGTGCCAACCCAAGCTCCATGCAGTGCCGGGCTATCACATCAACATTGTGGCCCGTCCCCTCCGCTGTGCACCGCTGTGCACCAAAGCCACAGCTCTTGGTGCAAACCAGAGGGCTAGCATAACGTGCCCGAAATGCCCACACCAGCTCTACCCAGGAGAGACCCAGAGAGGTTCAGTACAGCGTTTACTTGCAACCGCCAAAAGAGTGCTGCCTAGCCACAAGGTGCGCACCGGGGGAAGTTCCCGCACCACCACCACCACCAGCGAGGGAGACCTCCAAGGGTGAGAGGGGGGCTTCACCTCTATACTAGGCGGCGGAGGAAGAGAGCTCCGCCAGTTGTCCTCCTCATAGTCCCCCACGGCAAGCACGGAAAGGACCGGGAAGTGAGTCACGTGCGAGCTCGTGGGGCACCGGTACTCGGCTATCCTCACGCTCAGCCCCTCGGCCGTCATGGGCGCGCTAACCGGCCGAGAAGCCACCTTGCGCCGCAGGCGCTCAATAAAGGTCCCTGTTGGGAACGGGGGGCAGGGGGTGGGGCTCACAGTGAAGCCACACTTGCTCCTACGACCCCTCTACCAAGCAGCAGTTAGTTACCATGCAGCAACGCTGGAACCCCCAAACAATACCCCAACAGACAACCTAGATTGTCTAGGGCTAACCTCAGAAATTATTCAAACAAGTGGGATGTGGCACTAAAGCACACAACTGCCACGTCCACTGACGGGACGACCGACTTCACCCTAGTGATACGCTGGTCCCCATTGCAACTAGACAGACAGGAGTGCCAACTCCAGCACACAGCAGTGCGTTCGCCGGCATTGTTAAAAGCTTCCCTCTGGTCTCAAAGTGCTGACTCAAGCACGAGGTAACACCTCTGCCCTGGGCCCTACAGGCCCCACAGGTTACGTGGCAAGTGTTCTCCTCAGCTCTCCAGTTCCACTGCGACTTCCCGTGCGCGCCTTCGCACGATCCTCTACTTCACTGTGCTTCCATAAGTTCCAGCACATATGCCCTGTGCCAACAGTGTCACCATTCCGCAGAGGCACCAAGATCACACCCACCACCCAGCACATCAAAGTCAGCGCTTCTGCATGTTGCCGTCCTGCACTGGGTCGGCCACCACCACAGTGGTCTCTCAACTCTGCAACCACAACTACAGCAACCCAGCCTCCACCAACCACGCACAGAAACACACACACACACACAAGAGCAACAGGCAACGCGATCCCCCCCCCACCACCACCGCGATTGCACAAGGCAGGGCAGGCGCACTTACCCCACGAGTTCACCGTCAGACCAAGGTCGGAGGGCTGCAGACATGCCGACACGCAGGTGTCACCACAGGGGGGCGCAGGGGAGCCAGGCTTAATGAAACAAGCAGCTCAACCGCACTTTTTAGAGGCAAGGGGTGTGCGAATACCCGGCATCCAACTTTTCTTTTTTTCTTTTTTACATTATAAACTGAAGCATGACTGCATTTAATGCGACTACAGATGAAAAGAACAGCAACTCCATTCAAAAATTAAAAAAAAAAGAAAAGCACTGGGCAAGGATGGCTTCAGCCAAATGGTGGGCACAGCGTGGCGACAAAAAATTTAAGAACAAAAAAGCTTTCTAAGCATTTTAAAAAGAAGAGCTATCCTCACATACTTGCCCTCCCATACCAAACTTGAAATGAAATGTGTTTTGGGGGTGCTGTGAACCTGGGCTCACAGGCTCGCGCCAAAGCTATTTAGCGGAAAAGAAAAATCCCTCCAAATTCAACAGGTGCCCTTCGCACACCCCCGGGTCCACTCCCAATAGCCCAAAAAGGAAAGGAGAGAGAGGGACAGCAGAGGCCAGCAGCAGCAGTAGCGTGACAGGCATTGGTACTTGCTCGCCTTGCAGTAGAAGAGTGCCCGGCCCCTCGGGCAGCCTGTCCGAGCCCAACAGGGGGCCAACAACGGCAGCGGCATCGTGGGGAGAAAACGGGTTCTGACTCACGATCGGGCCGCCAAGGAGGAGAAGAGGCGCACCGGCCAACCGGTCGTCTCGCGTCACCACGAGGCGTGGGACCGAGACAGGGCACAACAAAACAGAGGCACACGCAGAGAGAGAGAGAGAGAGAGCGAGCGAGCGAGCGCCGCTGCGTGGTGCGCGCAAGTAGTACGTATGCAAAGACGGGGTAGCAATACTCACCAGGGGCTGATCATCCTAGCTACAATTCTAGGCCTGACACAGTCTCAAACGAGAGTAGCACGCTGTGGCAGTTGGCCTGGTGAGTTGGGGGAATCGCAACAAGGTGCCACTTAGGCAGGACACTCCCTCACCCCACCACCAACCACATCCCCCCCAAACACCCCCGCCACCCCGGCACTGGGCTCATCCCCCCTTTAGCCTTCCTCCCTCAAACTTGTCCCCAGGGAGGGTGCAAAAAAAAGAAAACTATCAGCAACACAAAGATGGGCGCTAACCTCTCACTGTCGCGTGATTGCAACAATAGCAAGCCTTAACACTGTGCCTACATCTTGGAAGGTTGGGGAAAAAAAGAAAAAGATAAGGTCCATGCAACAGATACCCATTCCTACCCACCCTTCAAATGAACAAGAAGAGAGTAAGGTAGAAGTAGATTGGGAACATTTCGCTTTTTGTAGCGACGTCATAGACTCCAAAAATGAGTCAAAATGAGAAAGCCTTTGTTTTGTACAAGCTGCAGGCCCCGACGGTACAAATGAGGTCCTAAAGCAGTGAAATTCTGAGTGCACTTCTAACCAAATAAAAAACTCAATAAATAAATAGAGCAGGAAGGGGCTGAAAATTGTGTCGTGGAAAGAAAAAAATAGGGAACTACCTGAATGCAATAGGCCTAAAAGACTTCCGTGTCCTTAGCGGGGGAAAAAAAAAAATGTGCTGAAGAATTTTCTGAAAATAGGGATGCAAGGAGAGAGGCTGCGTGCATGTGGGTAGCAAAACGTAAACATCGCGTGGGCAGGGTGTCAGAAGTGAGAGAGAGGACGCTTCGCACCTTGTACGTATCCCGGAATTTGTCGATTTCCCTCGTGATTAAGTTCCGCTTGTCTTCTTCAATGTCCATCTCATCCAGTTCTTGCATCAGACGGTGCTGGAAACAGGAACGACCCCGTTAGGAACCCCGCTCAAGAATCACCACCAATACACAAGGTGGTCACAAGTGAGCTACATGTACAGTCACCACCTTTCACCCATCATTTTCATCCCCTTCCAGACGGGGGACATACAAAAAAAAAAAAAAAAAAAAAAAAAGAAATTGGGAATGTGGGCATTGCCTTTGCAATGCCCATACAGTTTTCCACTTACACTCTGAATCAAGTACCTACATAGCTTGGCCAATGACTGGATTGTTTGTTTGCAAGGAGTCAACATAGAATGAATTCACCCCCACACGAGCTGTAATACAACACTAAAAACAAACTTCATTTTGTGTGCTTGTTTAAAGATACACAAAAGACAATGCGTTTGTTCTTATTTCTTCTACTCAAAATGACTAGCCTTTCGGTAACTTACCCTCATCTTATCCAGCAGCAAATCATGTTTCCCACCACAAGCTCTTAAATTTCCCCCCTTTTCAACAAAGATGGCACCAGATATGACGGCATTTTTGGAGCGTGGTGAAGCAGCAATTATTAGGCTGAGTAGTGCATTTCAACCAAGGCCTGTTTTTCTTTGTAAGAAGTGGCAAAAACAATTACAGCTAAATTTTCACTAATAGAATCCCCGAGTTTTCCCCGAGTTTCTCCAGACTACTGAAAACCCCGACAATTCCCAGTTTTCCCTGTTGGCCTTCAAGAGGGGACAATATAGATTTTCAATATTTTGTGTCATTTATTAACCTATCTTGGAAGTATGCAAGTATATCTTGCAAGGTATGTACGTATATAACTAACAGGAGATCTCAAATTTGCATACATGTTTTGAATTTCATTTAAAAAAAGGCAAACTACCTAATTTTATTCAGGTAATTTCTAACAGGGCTTTATTGTAACTTGATTGAAAAATGATTCTTTATAAGTGTCACTTACGACAGGTGCCAGAGTTTAAAAGAGAAAAACAATACAATAAATACCTGAAATTTCACCCAATTACTAAAACTCCAAATTAGCAAGTAAAAAAAAGGAAAAGCTTTATTTACTTTGAACGGTTCTGGCTGTAATAAAACAACAAATGCCAGAGTTTAAAAAAGATCTTGCAGTAATCACATCACATTCCACCCAATTACTAAGAATTCAAATTTAGCAAGAAAAAAAAGAAAGGCTCTATTTACGTTGATCGGTTCTTGCTGAAATAAAATAACAAAACGAAGTTTAAAAACAAAGAAAGACTCAGATTTCACTTAATTACTAGAAAATTAAGTTCACGAAAAAAAAAAAAAGCATTACCCGGAAAATCGTTTCTGGCTGTAAAAAAAAAAAACAGACCAAATTTGTTGAAATTGGTTCATGGGACCATTATCAAAACTAATCTAAGGCAAAAGCAGCTGACAAAAAAAAAAGCAAAAGGCTGGAAAAAATCAGTAGAAATTTTGTTGAAAGCGAGAGCTTTATCTACTGGGTGAATGAAAAAAATAAAAAATAAAAGCTTTAGAATTTCGACTATGAAACCATTTTATAACTGTTAAACCAAACTGAACAAAAGCAAAGGAGTCGTTTGAGTGCCCCAGGTGTTGATCATGCAGCACAGCTGTATCAGCTAAAGGCGATTTGAATTGCGCGCAATAAGTTGCAACAATAAAGCTGATAACACGATGCACCGCACTCCTAGGTGGCATGACCACACTTGTTATTTCGTCTGCACATAATGTTGCCACAGCCCAATGGGCAGCATACAAACATTGTAAAAAAGGAGATTGTGGGAGTTTGGTCTGCATCTTTTTGGGAAGGGTAAGTCGCAGCTGTTCGGAAGGACAGCCTCCTGTCTCGCTTCTCTTCGCCCAACCTTTTTCACGAAGATCTCATCATTTTCAAACGCTCACCTACAGATAGCAGATAGCCTCCTGTTGTGCCGCACACGACAGGAGGCTGGTGAATGGTTCATAACACAACAATCCCCCTTCCCTCACCCCTTTGGCACAACCTCCCCCAGTTGTAATTATTAACTCTTTGTATGCCGTGCCAATTACAGACTGACCATGTCAAATGACAACTTCAATGCCTTTTTTATCGCATTCGAGGTGTTTCTAAGACAAGAAAAGCCATTTGGTGGTTAGTCCAAGCAATGCCCTTTCAGAATCAGTTTCATTTTCATTTAGGTGACGCAAACGCCATTTTTGACGCAAAGTTGTATTATCCGAATGCGGGAGTTGGGCATGGCTGCCCAAATTTAGCACAGAAAAACAAATGAAAGGCTATATTTACTTTGGGCGGTTCTGGCTGTAATAAAACAACAAATGCGAGAGTTTAAAAATGAATAAGGAGCTTGCAGTAGTCAGCTCACATTTCACTTAATTACCAAAATATTAAGCTAATGAAAAAAAAAAAGGAAGTCTTATCCTGAAAATGATTTCTGGCTCGCCAGCATAATGCCTTGGTCACTGAGCCACCGTGGTGAACCTTCACTCCTGATCTAAAGAGGAAGCTGCAGCCTCAGACAACCATACTGCTACCGCTTTGAAAATCAGCCCAACTTCGTCTAAGCCCGACTACCCTGATACGTCACCACCTGACACGCGGAATTAAGTATTCTCGGAGCTCGCCGTTTCTTTCGGCTAACGATGGTTATATTTACTCTACTTTCACACTATGCAGAGCTTTCACCAATCGTTGCTATTAATATGCTTGTGCTTTGTGCATTATGAATTCCACAGGAATGTAAACAGCATCATTTCAATAGACTAAGCCAGAGGGCATTGGTCACTGGTACAGGAACAGCATGCCTGGCAAAGAAGCAGACCCATTCCCACTGAGGCAGAATGGTAGCAGTGCAATGATCTGTCATATGGGCCCGCATAAAGTACAGCCCATGTTTTTAAGTCCATAACTGGGCTTCACTAACTGCTCACAATTTGGCTAAATTTGGGCATGCATCGCCCAAAATTTGATAAATTCTCTGACAAGTAACCTCATCCTTATCAAGGTTTTGTAGAGTTGGACTCAAACTGCATGGCAGCACACAGCGGAGGTACAAAAAAATCAAGAAGTAGACGTCTAACTGAACCTTTAAATGCTTTCGAATGTATTTGGGGGAACCCCTTGCCACTTTGAAATAAGCCTAACATTGTGAACAGGAGTATTTCAAGCAAGAAGGGAGGAATGAGCGTGTGACCCAACCCATCCAGTGCCAAGAAGGAAGCTCACATTTTTGCTCGACCTGTACTCCCGCTCTGGCTCAGGGCTGTTGCGTCGAGTGGTACGTGGCGACCTGGCGGCTGCAAAGACGAGAACACGGCAGTCAGTCGAGTAGCCAGGGGGAACAACCCCCTCCACGCTGCGCACTCTAAAAGGATTATCACCAGACCATTCCCATCCACTGCGGGATGAGAGCCTCCTCCACCATGGAGGCTGCCAACCTCTCCCGCCTGGCACTGCCCCCTACTTTCCGATTTCATTCTTGAACGGCTTTGATGTTCTTCCCCTACTTCGACTCCAGTCCCTCGGTAGCCCTTGCTACGCGGATGGACCACCTGTTGTCAGGTCGCTCCATTTAACACCCAGCCCATCTCCAGCCAAGCTTGCTTTGACGTCTAAGGCGCTCATTTCCTGTACCTGAGCGACCTCCTTATCTTTTTTCCCCGCCAAATTTTCCTTCCAGTCGTTTAGTAAGGCGCCAAGTTTCTGCCCAACGACTCAACACCAGCAGTGCTCCCCTCTCTCAGAGGGTCGAGGTGGCCCATTCGTTCACTCCTCTCAGTCAGAGGCCTCCGCCCTGCAGCACTCACTGTTCCTGTCGGGCTCCCGGTCCCGCTCCCTCTCCCGGTCGCTGCCGCGGTTGAGCTCGCTCGCGTGCGACCGCAGCAGGTGCAGGATGGACTCGCGCGTGTCCCGGTCCTGGCGCCAGGTGGCCTCGTCTATGTCGTCCGTCGGCTGCGGCTTGGCCTCCCCGCCCGCGGCCGCTCCGTCGGCAGCCGCCACCTCTCCCGTGGTGCCATTGCCGCTGGGCTGCTGCTGCTGCTGCCCCCCCTGCTGGGCATTAGGGGCCGAGGAGCGCTTGCTGGCCTTGTACTCGTCCAGCTTCTCTTTGGTCTTGGCGTCCACTTTCACCTGCACCCCAAGAACAGCACGGGGAGAACCCAGGGCGCGTTGAGAACCCTGCACCCAACAAACTGCACTCGCTGTGCAAGTAGGTGAATTGCACAAATCAAACAGTGCTAAGACAGTACAGAGTGAAGAGTAACAAACTGCACTTGTTACTCCTTAACTCTCTCCTGTCTTTGTGCTGTTCAACCTAAGCCTTTCTCTTCGACTAGTTATTCCAGCAGCCCTTATCCCGGCCATCCTGGTATGTTTGGACGTTGTTTCCCTGCTCAACACAGTCTGTACGAGTTCAACTAACTTTAAAGGAAAGCTTCGCCGCCTGCAGCCAGCGTGGTCAACGGCTTTTCACGGCAGTTATCGCCGAATCCCTTCCACAGCGTGGCGAGCCGATACCGACACGTCGACACCGTGACATCACCAGAACTACCTCGGCTCGACTACACTTGATAAAAGGGAAAATTGCATATTTAGTGTTTATATAACTTCCTTTTGTGAACTAAACGTTTACACTGTATAGCATGCTTCTGTCCATGTGTATTCTATATTGTTCGTGTTTCTTGCCTTTTGAATACCTATGTTATCCTTACGATGAAAACTTGAATTCATTGTAACCACTCCTGCATGGGCCCTGAAGGGCCTGCAGTATGTTGAAATAAATAAATAAATAAATAAAAAGGGGCCATGCAGACAAAATACAACTGTTTTGTTCCAGATTTACCGTTTTATAGTGCCCTCAGCACTTGTCCGGCAGCAAACGATGCTTTATTCACTGATAAATTAAACATTTCTCAGTGAATGTTGCAGGTGAGCAGGTGAAGGTGAGCAGGGCTGCTACCTTCTCACAGACGGCCATTTAGTTATCTTGTTTATCACCCACTTTCATAGATGGCACTGCAATACTGAAGTGCCAGTGTTTGCACTTTGCTTTTGGCCGGACTGCCGTATTTTTATTATGGTTCATACTTATTGTTTCCAAATACGTAACCTATTACTAGACAAACACGGTCATGTAAGTGGCCGTGCTGCTTATGCCAGTTGGTCAGTGTTGTGTCAGACAAGTCCTAATGCGTCCGACGGCTGTGTTAGTCAGCCAGCAAATTGCCACACTAACTGCTTTGGTGATTACATGTTCGTTTGCAACTTTAATTGTTCCACCACCATTCTTACTGTTATAAAAAGAATTTGCCCTAAATGCAAGCGCAAATAGCTCGTTCGGCAAGCTTACCAGCTCTGCCTAATTTGCATTTGCTTTTGCCGGCCTCAGCCAATCGCATGGCTGGGCATATGACATCATAGGTTCTGTTGCTGGAAATGCCCTTTTTTCAAATTATATAGCTTACGTGAGCGAAGCTTATGTTAAAATTGGTGTCAGTATGATTCTAATGAGACAATCTCTCGAATGAACCAAACTTGTGTTTTGTCTGCACGGCCCCTTTAAGTTAAGGGTCCAAAAACACATCTGTACAAATTGCTGTTACACCGCTGCCCTGCAATAAACCGCGTGGAGTGCGTCGCTGGGTTAACTGGTGATGAACAACTGATGAGAAGAAACAGCGCAACCGGAGACAACGAACAAGCAGCACGTCCTGCCCGTGCTTCCTTGTCCTCAGCTGCACTGCATCGTTTTTAACTGCAACACATGTTCGTGACCCTAACACCAGCCCTGCACGCAGAGGCATCCTGTAGCAAAAGTGCAATTGTGCAAACATCACGAAGCCGCTATGACCACCTGCAGTTAAGAATGCCCCTGCCTGATTATTTCCTAACGGCCCCGCTGCCTGACCCCCCTGTCGATTTAACGCAGACAAGGCAAATTCAATGTCCCCACCACAGGCACAAATTACAAAAAGGCCAAACTGGCCCTGGCCGCCACTCACCACAAGCTTCTTGTCGCCGATCTCCCACTCGTGGAGGATGCGGATGGCCCGCATGGCCGATTCAGGGTCCCCGTATTCACAAAAGCCAAAGCCTGGGGCAGAGACAGAAAGGTCAGTCTCGGCCACCCCCCCCCAAGGGCAGAAGAAGAGGCCCCCGACACACACGTACCTTGCAGCCAGCCGTTGGCACCTTGGACTCGCTTCCAACTGACCACCGTGCCGCACCGCTGCACCGGGCCGGGGCAAGAGAGAGAGAGAGAGAGGAGCGAGAGGGTCAGCACAGCACTCTGCTCAGATAGTCGGTGTCGCATTTCAAGAAGGAAAAAAAAACTGCGAATTAAGGACGGGGCTACTCTGCACCGATCCCGTCTCTTGTCACAGTCCCAACCTTTACGCAAAGTTTTTTCCGAACAAGTGAGAGAGGTGCAAAGAGAAGCACTGCAGTCGCACTCCCTGTAACCTCTAACCCCACCCTCACTAGTACTTTCGAGCTGAACTCTAGGATTAAACATAATTGGTGAATTCAGACTAGCAGCAACTTGTCTAAAACAATTATCAGAACAGAGATCCTCACACAAGTCTTCCAGGGGACCACGCCAAACAGACACAGGGCCCTACCTCAGCATATTTTGGAATTCAGAAATCCCCTGGTAACCACCCAGAAAACAGAACACCAGGGAAATGGACGGTTATAGGCAGTACATATTTATGAGGGTTAAATCCTACATTTGGCTGTGAATCGTAACGGTTGCTGCAAGCCACACTGAGCATGCCAGCACAAATGCCTTGTGCGTCAACACCATGAACTGCCAACCCACCTGGAGTACAAGCCTGATGAGGTTGTCTGATGCCCTTTCGGTGATGTTGCCCACAAAGACCGTGACTGGGGGGCCCTTGGACTGGTTCTCCTGCTGCCGAGAGAGAAAAGAACGCATTGTTTCGACGTCATTCTCTGCACACTGACTGGGTGAAAAAGTCCCATATGGTTTGCTTTCCAGCAAAAGAATCGACATTTGGGCGAGTTGGCACTGGTTATGCATCGTGAACAGCAGCATAATAAACAGACAGGACGACGCTGTCCTGGCAAAACCTGCTTAGATGCTTCCCCAAACCCTGCAGGGGGCTGGCACTGATTTGACTTACCACACCTGAAGTGCCCCAATACCAAAGCTGATTCGAGAAGCAGAGGCCAAGGAATGCATACAGTGTTTAAAATGCCCCGGAAAGGCCCTCTCTGGCTCACAACCAAGCTGCTTCTCCAAGGATGTGTATGTGAACTGGCATAGGTAAATTAAATTCCTCTTGGGAATGAGAGGAAACATTACACAGGAAGGTCTCTTGGCCTTTTTGTTACCGTTCATAAACTGCAAAGCAATGGTGGTGCTGTCAAAACATTTCTTGCACAAAAAACCCCAACTGATCAGTACGCTCAGCTATCCCTAGGTTGTTCACATATCCAACAGAACCTTTTTGCTTTGCTGTCAGCCAACTTGCAATTTGTCGCAGACATACGGCAAGCATGGATGTTTCAGCTATAGGCCTGGCCAGCAAACCAGCAACAACAAAAAGCAGACGCATTGATCGATAAGTTTCGGCCGTTTTGATGGTAAACTCTTCGTCATTTAATGATGTGTGCTCGAAGCTGTCGCTAAATAGAACGGCACAGATTTGGTGATCAGTAAGAACTAGCAAAACAAAAAAATCGACTGAACAAGGCAGAAATTGTGCTAATTTGCTGAGAAACACATTGGAAATTTGAAACACTGTGTCAATACGCTTCAAATAGGAAAGAAGGCATTCTAAGTAGATAGAACAACATCCAGCACCGAACAGCTAGTAACCACGCATGAAATAATTCAACATGTACAGTAGTTCGTGGGGACCATGTGCGTAGTCATGTCTTGCATTGCACACATTGTTGGTATTAGAAGCCAGCCACCCTGACAGCAAGGGTGTGCTGTGCACTCACTAACCCCCGCGAGCATCGTTCCTTCTTAAACACTGAAAGCAGCCACAACACAGCTCACAAGCATGCGACGAGTCGCTATAAACCGCAAGAACTCGCACACAGCATACAATGAAGTAGACAACACGTCTTCAAATAGTCCCTGCGCAGCAGGTAACACTTCTGCCTGAATTTCAGTCACGTGGTGATCGGCTCAATATGAATTCCGTGTGGAATCTGCTTAAAAATGCACTCATTTCGCAAACACGAACTTTACCCTATACCCCCATCATTCCACCCAAAAACAGGAAAGACAGCGCCTCCAACAAATAAAGAACTTTGCATATCATTTCACTAGTAGACTAAATTAGCCTTGCCAGCACTGAGAAGCACGCCCATCTATTCTACATTTGAAAATGAAAATGTAATTTTTAGTGGTCCAGTGATTACGGGCAGAGAGAACATACCTCTGAGCTCTGGAAGGTAAATTAAAATGTAACCCGAGAGAGGGGGGTGGAAATACGTCAAAACTAAAATAAAATCAAAACACGACGCTGCATTACTCTTGCAGAAAATATGTTAACATCGCACAGGTCCTCAATGAATATTACACTATTCTATGAAACACTGAGCAACCTGTTTCTCTCCTTTTTTTTTTTTGATAACATTGTGTACAAAACACCTGCGACAAGAAAACTGCCCCTTGACTGTAAATATTCAAGCCTTATGCCAATTCACAAAAGCAGAAAAAGCATACAATCATCTTATTACACCTCCCTTATGTGCATGTCTCGTTAAATACTTCATACATATAGTAAATTGATTAGTCACTTCCAGCAAAAAAATTTTCCCACCCAGTAGAGTTTACCCACAATTTCAAGTTAGTGGAGTATTCTGGCAACAATCTGCGAGAACAAGCCACATAGCTGGCATGTGCAAGTTCGTGGCACCTTCTCTAACTCCCAGGCTGGCATTTTTTTTGTTGCAGTGCCTAATGGTAGTGTTTTGCCAAGGCAGAGCGCATTACCAATAATGCACTCCGCCTCAATAAAACCTCAATTTTTTTTTATAATGGTAAAATTTACAAATTCCTGCATGCCCAAGTTTCCGGTGACCACGCCTTATCCCATCGATAGATACTTGTTATCGATGAATACAAATTCAACAAATTTTGGCCCTCTCCAAGCGCTTCTGGACAGTGTGGAAAGGGTAGTAGCGGAAGCCCGCACCCACCGGCGCGGGGCACGGAGGGGCGATCGCTCCTCGCCCGGAGGCAACGTCGTCACCTCACGTCACGCACCACGTGAGTCCAGACGGCCCAATGGGGCGCGGGGTAGAACGCGGTGACGTCACGGGCCGTACGGCCGGGCGGGAAGGAAGGACGGCGCGCGCGCCGGGGCAGTCCGGTTCGGGACAGCAAGGAGATCGGCTGCTAGGTAATCCCTCTTCCCTTTCAGGCAAACTTCATACGCGGGCGGCCCCGTCACGAGCCGAACGGCTCCGGCCGCCGCCACTTCGGAGCAAGAAGAAGAAGGGGGTACTGGGGTTCGGACAATAAACCCCGCCATTGCTGGTCGGACAGTTGTCTTTGTGTTGCCTGCCTCTCACGCCGGCCCGTATACACGGAAGCCGCGTGCGGACGACCGTCCGAGCCAAACCCACGCAACAACAGCTAACGCCATCCAAAGGGTAAAAGAGAAAGTACTTCATCAGTTTCGCTTTTGAGTTTCTCGTCTCCGCCGCAGGGGGGATTTTTAAAGCTCCCTCGCATTTGGGCTCACTCCAACAGAAAGCACAAGGGACAGGCTTCTTTTCGCATACAATGCTTCACGGGTCACTGAAGTGAATACATGTCTGTTTTTCTTTTCTTATTAATTTTCTTATAAGTAAGCAATCTTTGACAGCTCTCCCAACTCCCACCCAGCAGAAAAGCATCTTGTTTTCTCAAAAGACCACTGTGACTAATGATGAGCTTTCAAATTTCGCATCCTTTGATAAAAATGACACCAAGAATGATGGCATTTTTGGAATTTAGCGAAGCAGTAGTTTCTACACTAAGTGCATTCCAGCATCTGAGTGATGTAATATGACCGACCCACGGACCTAATTCACGATCCCATTTTTCTTTGCAGGCGGTGCCAAGGGAAAATTTATTTCCTTGTCATTTCACTTATTTATCGCTATCTTGCAATAAAATAGATAATATTACAATCAACGGGTAAAGAACTCTGCTATACAACCTCATCTCAGCTTTTTTAAAGGCAGTCCCTTCAAGCAAGGACAAGGGTCTTAAACATTATCTTTTTGATTAATCTAACCTTCCTCACATTGCATACACATGTATATCGTCAAAATGAGATCTCATATCAACATACAGCTTTGAAATCTCGCATATTAAAAAAATAGCATATAGCAAAGCACCTAATTCTAATTGCCGTAAAATGCCGAGCAAGCTCCCCCCTCGACTGGGGATAGTTCAGGGAATTTTGGGGAGGATCTATAGAACTTATTCCGACCATCGCCTGGTCCATTTTTGAGATGTTGAGCAAGGTGAACTCTTAAAGGAGCACTGACACGAAAATTTGATGTTACACTTTTATTGCTTTTATCGATGCTTAATGGTCTGGCGAACCTGAAACAGCACTTCAAATACTTCAGCGCGCGATAGGTAATTACATTGAACGGCCTGAAAACTGTTTGTTTCAAATTCCCGCGCTTTCATCCCGAACGGCGCATATGACAGCCTCCCGGTTTGACATCACCGCTTTGTGCGGACGTCACCGGCGACCGCTTGAGAGGGTGTTGCGCCCGCTCGCCGTTCGTGGGGCCGCGCGTGTGAAGTGACGTCACGAGGTTTTGGCGAGCGCTGTCGCGTCACTTCTTTTTCCTCTCCTGGAGTGATGTCACGCTGATGTCCATTTGCTGAGTGCCGCTCCGCGCACTGCTCCGTCGGCGCGATAAATGCGATCCAATTGAACTATATTCTTCGCGTCGCAGGCCGCTCATATTTCAGCCAGGGTATTCTGTTGAGTGAAGGAAGCGAACTGTGCAATAATATTAACGCCGAAAATTGGTGTCAGTGCTCCTTTAACGTGTTCGGAGGGCGTTCTTGGCAGAGCGAAAGGCCTTTGCTGCTTCCAAGAAATCTTCCGGTGTCTTCTGGCTTTCGTTAGTGGCACAACACGTTCTGACACCAAACTGCTGCTTCTATCGCTTGATGCCCTGGCACGATGCAACAAAATTGCTGAGCTGCAGCTGTGAAGCTGTGTGCTTTTAAACAGCTTGTTCAAACAGAAGCTGGTTACTCGCACCATGCCTTGCGCTTCTTTCTCACTCCCGAAACTCAAAAAGAGTGTCATCCACTCCTTCACTGAACAACAGCGCTCTGTTGATCAACTTTCACCGAAGGCCTTGCCAAAGTTCTGCTGCAGCAAACTCTCGTACTTTTTGTCCCCCTCACATATCCTTTTTTTACTCCACAACTTCAATTTTCTTATATTTATATGAATGCAGGTCATGAATCATTGTTGTTGCAGTCACAAGCACATTTGGCGCTCATTAAATGAGTACTGACACAAAATTTCAATGCTCAGATAAGTATGTAAAAAGCTCCCTTTGTATACGGAGATACTCCCTCGGAAGTTTGTAAAAAGCTCCCTTTGTATACGGAGATATTCCCTCAGAAGTTTAAACCGCAACTGTTTGGTAGAACATATTTTAAATAAATTTTAATCTTTGCGAGCTTGAGAAAGCTCATCCGTGCGATCGAGCAAGCTCATGACTTCATCTTAGCTTCGACCCAAACACCTGACGTCAGGGCTCCCGTGACGTATCGAACCGGCCACGGTGCTGTTGGCGTGCGCTTTTCCACCTTGTGAAACGAGCCACAGTTTTCGGGACTGATGTTAAGTACGACTACGACCAACCGGGCCGTTTTGGCATGTGCGCGCACCCAGACCGACATGTGTTGCAGTGCGACGAGAACAGTGACATCAAATGTGCCTTCCCGTCATGGCGGCTGCCTCGCTGTTCGCTTCACCATAGCTGAAAGTCACACGAATAAACGGAGCTGCAAGTAATTATTTATGCCACATTAAGCAATCTCATTAGCCATTCTATGATTAGTGAGCTCGTTCGCACATGCAGCCCCCCCCAATAAAATTTAGCATCAGTACTCCTTTAAAGATCACCAGGTGGTCAAAATTAATCCACAGCCCTCCACTATGACACTCCTCATTGCTTGTGTAGCATTAGTGTGCTAAACTTCATAATCAATCATAAGCACATTCGGCGCTCTCGGATGACAGTAACAAAATGGGGAGTGCGAGCGAAATTTATAGCATGCCATGTGTTCTAGGATTGGATTTCGGATTAGACAAGAGCAGTGTCAAAAGCGTTACTGGGTGGTTTCGTTTCGCTGGTTTGGGCCAGTAATTGGGGGGGGGGCCTGTTCGGTAGTAGATGAAAACTCGAAATACTAACATTGTGGGAGGGAGGTGCTTGCATGGGTGGGGCACTTGATGGGTATTTTACGGTAGGCAATTCCCCGCAGGGCTTTATGCTTATTTTTGATTTAAAAAGTTTTTCAGAAGTGCCATGAGGCTCAAAGCTAAAATAATTGATACAAAGTCACCTGAGAAACCATTAATTAATGCCAATTTAAAATAACAAATATTTGGTAGCAGTTCGTCCACATTTAACCTCAATAATATACTGTGTTTAGTAAAAAAAATTTAACGTTACCGCTTTTGCTTCTGGCTGAAAAATGAAAAAAAACACAATTTTGTTACAACTGGTTTGGGGGAACATTATCAAAATGAGCGTAAGGCAAAGGCACTTCATGACAAAAGCAAAGCTGAGAAAACTACAATGCTAGTTTCACAGCAAATAACAGTTCTGTCTTAAAGGGGCCATGCAGACAAAATGCAAGCTAGGTTGATTCAAAAGATTGACTCGTTAGAATAACACTGACACCTCTTTTAATGCAAACTTCACTCAAATAAGATATATAATGAGGAAAACAGAATAAGCATGCAACCCACTAGCTCATTTCTCACAGTAGAACCTATAACGTATCATAGGAAGCTGTGCAAATGCCTGCAGTTGGCAAAAGCAAATGCAAGTTAGGCCGGGGTATAACAGTGGCGCCACTGATGAACGGTGATTTGGAGCAATTTTTGTGTCAGCAAATTATCAATTTTGGAGCAATTTGGAGCACCTAAATGCCAGTTTTGGAGCACCTTGGAGCAACTAAATATCAACTGCTAGGTGTGTCCAAAGTATCTCTCAACACTAAAAATTGACCAGTAACGTCCAGTAATTGAGGTGGAGGTCACCTAACAGTGTCATCAGATGGAAGGTGCTTCAACGTGCTTTTCTCACACGCAATCGCAAATGAATGGCACTGCTGAAGAATAACCGTCTTCTTGTCCTTGGTAGGTGAAGACGTTTCCAAGGAGTTGCTGAAAATGCTTCCCAGTTGGCAGGCTCGAACATGCATTAAAAATGGGCTCTCCCAATAGCCCAAAAATAGCCAAATAGCCAACCGAACTATTTTCTGCCAACCACAAGAACAAGTAGCCAAATTTGGCTATAGCCCAACCTGGCATCCCTGGAATCAAGCAATGGTATTTTTCTAAACGTATTTCGAAACAGCTGCTAGA
The DNA here is from genome assembly GCF_048455015.1 of Haemaphysalis longicornis. NCBI lineage: Eukaryota > Metazoa > Arthropoda > Arachnida > Ixodida > Ixodidae > Haemaphysalis > Haemaphysalis longicornis. Next base: position 184,128,749 of record NW_027526445.1, read on the forward strand.
TGTCACCACAAGTTTGAAGCAAAAAAATCTGAGTATACTCCACCCAATACCAAAAATGCAGCAATTCACAAGGTATTTAGTTCCTTTCTGTTGCGGATAAAAGGCAACAAGCGACACAATAATTATTTTTGAAAGGCTTCGACAAACCTGCATAGCAAAAAAACAATGCATTTCTCGCGCCTCTTTTCCAGTTTATGAATTGTTGAGGCAAGCTGCGTGTTCTACTTTTTCATTTTATTAGATGCAGGCGCTTGCCATCAGTCCCCGTACACATTTCCACCCTCGATTTTTTTATTGGAGGTGGAGAGACTGGCCGTTTTTCACGGCCTGCCCCACTTCCGACAGTCCACTCAGCAAACCCGCCAAGCGAAGCGGGAGCTTGCAGCCGAGCACGTCCCGCATGCCGCGAAACAGCGCTCCCTCCCGCTGGCTTTCGGAGCAGAGAGGGCGGGCAATAAACGCCACCTAAAACTATCTATTGTTTATAGCAGGAGCCGCTGGAAAATACGGCAAGCCGGAAAGTTTGTAACTGCAGTATGCCAGCGTTGCAATGACTTGCTAGACAAAACACTATCGGCGGTACAGCAACGGCGTCAACCAAACTCACTTGTCTGGCACACAAACTGCACCAGTAGGCCGCGGCAAACGCGATGACGGGTGCTGGGGAGCTCGAGTTATCAAGCCAAATTAGTTATACATGTTTAGAGATCACTGTGATGTAGCACTTGTAACGGGCCGCACACGAATTGTGCGACAAATTTTGGCGCATCTCATGCGCAGGATATCTAATTTTGTGCAAATTGGCCCATTTGGCGCACGAGTGGGAGCACCGATATAAACTTGCCGAACAAGCTATTTTTACTTAAATAGGAACAATGGAAGTGATGAAAGTAAGCACCAGTGAGTACTGCATGGACAATGCCTGTTACAGCTGCACAGCAGTCTGGCACTTTGGGGTTGTGACACTGGCCGATTGGCCTAAGCAACATTGTTTTACGTTACCCTGTTTGTCGAGCATACCCATGTTTCACGAAACAATTACTTCTAACCATAACAAAAACAAGCCAGGTGCAAATGCGGTTAGAAACAAAGCGAGGGCGGCAGCAGTCCTGCAAAGTATGGTGGCGCCATCTGGGAGGACTAATTGATTGATTGTAGGGTTTAACGCGCCGACGCAACGCAGGCGATGAGGCGCGCCGTAGTGGAGGGCTCCGGATTCTGGGAGGACTAGCGGTAAATAAGGTGTTCCGTAGTCCGCTGCAGAGTAAACAGAGCACCAATGTTCACTTAAAGACCTGTCCTGGTTAAGTCGTTCGGGACCGCGCCCATAGGCCATTGATCACATATGATTGATGGTTTCGCGTGCCTGCAGAATAGAAGTTTTCGCTTGATGGAACACCTAGCGACATCTAGGAGATAGTGTGAAAACTGCAGTTTTTTCTTCCTTTGTGCAGTTTCCTTTTTTTATCGCCAGGCGGCGACGCACCAGATATTTTTTTTCTGATGGGCAGTGGTTTCGAATGTAAACAAACATGGCGTCATGCTTGCGTGCGAGCGCAAGAAGAAATCCGCGTCCATCTTGTCTCGCATACCTTCAGCTTCTACTGTGGATTTTAATGATGAGAAAAAGTCTAAATGTGACTTTACGTGGTCTGATTTCAGCTCAAGTGAGGTTTCGGGTGACGATCAGCTTGGAACGTCAAGTGAGGCTCGAAGGTGGTGGTTGGTTTCGGTTTCAAATGGCTCTGCAGTAGTTATGTGCGCTCAATATATGTTCTCAGTGGTTTATATCTGTTCGCTATGTCAACCACCAATGGTGGTGATCTCATGCCACCAGCGCAGAACCGCATCGAGTGTTTGCCGAGACGAGAGCCTGGCATGCACTTGGGCGATGGACGTAGCCAAGGCCCTATTGCCAAAGAGCGTTACACACACACACAAAAAAAAACGTTACGCATGACGCATCAAACTTTCACTATCAAGAAATAAAGCATTGTCACATTTTGTATATCCTGAAATAATTTTATTCTTTTAACTCTTTCGGGACCGCTCCATAGGCCACCGATCACATATGATCGATGGTTTCGCGAGCCTGCAGAATACAAATTTTCGCTCAATGGAACACCTAGCGACATCTAGGAGATAGTTTGAAAACTGGAGTTCTCTATTGTGAAGTTTCTTTTTTTATCACCAGGTGGCCACGCATCAGATATTTTATTCTGACGGGCAGTGGTTTCAAATGTAAACAAACATGGCGTCATACTCGTGCGAGTGCGATAAGAAATCCGCATCGCCTCGCCTCGTATATCTTCGCCTTCTACTGTGGATTTTAACGATGAGAGTGGCAGTGAAGAGTTGGAATGCGGCTTTAGAGATCGGATTTCAACTCGAGTGAGGATTCGGGTGTCGATCAGCCTGGAACATCAAATCGCGCTCAAAGGTGGGTGTTGGTTTCGGTTTCAATTGGCTCTGGAGTAGGCATGTGCTCTCGAAATATGTTCTGGCTGGTTTATATTTGTTCGCTAGGGTGTTAACTGCCTATGGTGGTGATCTCCTGCCACCAGCGCAGAAACGGATCAAGTTTTCGCCGAGATGAGAGCCCGGCGTGTACCTGGGCGAGGACATAGCCATGGCCCTAGTGCCAAAGAGATCACACACAAAACAAAAAACCAGTTACACCTAGCCACATCAAACTTTCGCGATGAAGAAACAAAGCATTGTGTTAGATTTTGTATATCCTGAAATAATTTTATTCTATTTTAATATTTTTATATTTACACTTTTTTCTATCTTTTTCTGTAGTTTTTTTACGAAGTTCTTACTTTCAGATTTTTTCATGGTTCTATCGTCAGTGTTGAAGTAAAACTTGGTATTGTATGACAAAGAACATATAATTAGCTGCATTTTGGTATGTGCTAAGGCAGGATGGTGCCGTTGCTTTATGTAATAAAAATTTGTACCGAGACCTCTCTTTTTGATCACTTTTTCCGGCGGTCCCGAAAGAGTTAAATATTTTTATATTTACGCTTCTTTGACTCTTCTGTAGTTTCTTTTTTACAGAGTTCTTACTTTCGGATTTTTTCATTGTGTTATGTGCAATGTTTAAGTAAAACATGGTGTTGTATGTCAAAGAACATACGATTAGCTGCATTTTGGGATATGTTAAAGCAGAATGGTGATTTTACTTTATATAATAAAAAATTTGTACCGAGACCTTTTTCATCACTTTTTCCGGCGGTTCCGAAAGAGTTAAGTCACTGCAGGCGTCATGAAACATGATTTGGTGGGAGAGTCGTAATTTTAAGGGGGTACACTGGTCTTAAAACAACTTCTTTTAATTTTAAAATAAACTCTGTAAAACTTGCCAGTCTTGTTGCTTTTTTCCCACTGATTTCAAATATGCCATTACTTTTTCAGCTAATCAATTACTTCCCAAGATAATTAGAGATAATGAGCCATTTTTGGTCAAACAATAGACAAAACAGTGTTGGTCATAAAACTGTAATCTCTATATTTTCCAAAACTATGCACCCTGGTGAATGCAATAAGGGAATCAGTTTATTGATGCATCGCTTGGAACTAATTTTACAGCTCATTAAACTTTGGTGTTTGAAACGGGCACTCAAAATGGTTCCTTGCCAATGGTGCCACCAAAGTTTAATGAGCTGCAACATTAGTCCCAAGCGGTGCATCAAAAAGCCAATTCTCTTATCGCGCTCACCAGGGTTCATAGTATTGGAAAATATAATTAGTTTTATGGCTAACACTGTTTTGTCTATTGTTCCTCCAGAAATGGCTAATTATCTCTAATTATCTTGGGAGCTAATTGACTGGCTCAAAAAATAATGGCATATTTGAAATCAGTGAGAAAAAAAAGCAAGACGCAAGTTTCAGTTTATTTGAAAACTAAAAGAACTTACTTTATGACCAGTGTCCCCCCCATTAACTTACATTTAAGTTTTCAGTGAATAAAACATCGTTTGCTACGAGACAGGCACTGGGAGCTCTATAAAACACCAAATATTTCTAATAAAACAAACTTGTATTTTGTCTGCATGGCCCTTTTAAGCATAAAGAAAAGGAAACACCTTAGCATGAAGCTCACTTTTTGCTCAACAGATGGGTCAATGAGAAACCCATAAAACACCCAGCGTATGGGTGGCACTTTCCAGAACTTAAAACAAACGTAAAGAAAGAGTCGCTTCAAATTCTATGTTGCTGGCAGCATACGAGCACTAGTCAACAACCACAGCTACGGTGCACCGATAGCACCGCAGCCAGAAATGTCTTCGTCATATGTTCTTGCCTTATTTTTGAAAGTAAATTGGCTCCAGGCAACTGCATCACGCGCGATGAATTGCAACAAAAAGGGCGACAACGCAATGCACCACACCAGACTGATGTGCACGACCTTGGTTAAGCGGCATGACCGCATTTATACAGCAAAGCTGTTTATGGCTAGGGTTTCATGCATTATGGCCTATTAGCCCGATGTGTTCTTGAATGAGCGCTTGTTTGCATGTTTGCATACAGGCGGCTACAACCAAAGCAGGCATCCACCGGGGCAGAACCTTTATCTCTACTGCTTCACAGAAAACCAGATAGACGTTCCTGTTTCGAATTTCCCTATTTTTGCCTTGTTGTAATAGAAAGGTCGTGCATAGAATGGATACTTCGATGCCAGGGACATTGAAAATTTCCAGGTGTGTAGCATGTACAAAGACTCTCGGCTTAGAGGTGCCACGACCCCGATTCTCCCCCATGAACAGATATGTAAATGCAAACTAAAATATGCAAACTAAAATCACCGAGAGGGTTTCTAATCGCATGAGACTGATTTCTTGCCTTCGGTATGTGAAACAACGAGATTTCTTCAAGAGGACCTAAAATTGTGTTGCCGGAAATGTAGAATCGGCTTCACTGGGACAGAAGCGCCGTTTTGTTGCATCTAGCCAAAATCTGCATTTTTCTTCTAAGAAATGTGTTTGAAATGTTTGCATACTAGCTGCATAATGTGATATTTCTTTTACTACTGCCGGATTTTCCAATATATCACTATTTTATCCCTTTCTTCAATGTCTGGACAAAAATTGATTTCACCAATTTTTTTCGCAAGCATTATAGAGCAATACTGAAGTTTCAAATCTGGCAATCAGCTTGGCACCATTGCTGTTATTTTATAATGATGTTCGATTCAGTGTTCGGCTCATTATTACAGACTGGCTTCACTCAGCCTCCTCCCGATGCCCCTCACATGGATTGATACTGCTATTTTTATAAATGCTCCATCACAGTCTCCTAACTACTTTAGACTACACCAATGGCTGTGGCATTATATTATGCTATAAATGTCACACAGATGTAGAACGCTCGCAATGTAATCTACAAGCAGTATTTTGTGATGCTGCTACACACGAAATATGTGCATGTGACAGCATGCACACCTCCATTGGTAACCTATTGAAACATTCTCAATACTTTGCCTACGGAGAAAAGTGTCGTATCTTCATCAAGAATTCTTCTGAATACTGATGTTTGGCCCTAAAATGTCCTGTCGCAAATTTTTAAAGCGAAAATCGAAAGCTTTCCTAGTGAGACCGATCGCGTTCTGTCAAAAAACTAATGCATTTCCCCATGGACCGGTTGGTCAACCAAAAAGCTCTGACAAGACTTTTGGACACAAAACGTGTGCGTGAAACTGGCCTCCACTGTGTCTTTGCGGTTTGGGTCTTTGAAGGATTGATGATCAATTGGACACTTTCAGTGAAGGTTGAATGCACTTTTGGCAAAGGTTTTGACACACTTTTGATGCAGCTTTAAAGGGACCCCGCAACACTTACTGTCGACTACTCAGAATGTATTTTGGGGTAAAGTCTATTGTCACAGCAATCACCTCCCACAAGAATTATGAAAATCTGTTCACTATCACCGAAACTACGCGCGATAAAAAATCGCGCGTAATTGTTCCCTCTCAACTCGACTGTGGACAACACGACGAAAGCTGCGCGCTCTCTCCCGGAGAGGGGGGCGGCTCGCGGCGTTCTCTTCGGCAGCCTTCGATATATCACATGCCGGGTAGTTTTCTCCTTTTCTCCGCAACGCGGAGGGGCCTATTTCCGGTCTGGTGCCACAAAAAAGCAGGCATGGGTGCCTGCTCGCAAGTGCGCGCTCGGGCTGGTAGGGCGTTTTCGAAGCAATAAATGTTTGTAGTCGAGTGGTCCCGTTGAAAGGGAAGTATTGAACTCATCACTCACACTCCGCGCACACTCAAAACACAAAAGAAACGGCAAAACTGTGCCTACAGGTTCAGGCATAGGAGAGGTTCGTACACAGCGATGACGACGACGGAAATGGGAGAATCTAGCCGCGAAGTTGACCAGTGACAGCCGATCGGGCAGCCATGGTCTATGTGACGTCCCTTAGGCCATGCCAGGGGTTGCATAATGAGGACAACTGAAGAGAGAGCGGTTGGTTTTTCCGCGTCTTTCACATCGATTTGCGCGCTCACCGCTTCACGAGCACATGTAATATTTGGCTCAGGTATTCCTGGCAGTGTAATCTAAACGTCGTGCAGGTTTACTTGCACTGCTCAAAGAGTGTTGCAGGGTCCCTTTAATGTTTTCATGCTTCTCTGAACTTTCCCTAGGAAGGGAAGGTAAAATTTTTTTCCGCCTGTATGGTCTGTTGTGGATCCTCAAGAATTGTTACAACTCCAGGCACCCTAGAACAGTGGCAAGCGGACACACTGAACTAGGCATGCTTGTATGGGCATGCTCATCCAACGCCGCCTGTATAAACATTGCCTAAGCGTCGCCCGCTTTCCAATGGGAACGGTAGGGACGCTTAGTTCAGGCACTCGTCCATGGACATCCCGCCTTACGTCACTGCTCGCGATTTCAGACGCTGCATTCACATCTATGATGTGTGTCTGTCAGCTTGCTTGTTGGGTTTCAAGAGCCGTTTCACTCGCATGTTAGCCGCGACGGGAAGCTAGTTCTGGGCGCACTGGGTATCTCATTCAACGTGTCACTCGCATGCTGCATTTTTTGAAATAGTGTGAGAACTTATTGTCGGGTAGATAAATAGCAAACAGAAAAATTATATTTTCGGATGGTACGGCATTATTTTGTCGATATTTTTCTCTCTGGAGGATTCGGTGAAGGAAAACTTGCGTGCACATTTTTTGTTCAAGCGCTCACTTCAACCATTACTTTCCAAGAAATATCACGTGCTTGTAACAGCTGCACTGTCCAGTAGCTTCTACAGTACAGTCCTCAAATTTAAAAGTGTGTACCGATGCGGAGTGCGAACAGCATGGACAAAACAAGGCCGAAGTGCAGAAGGCATAGAGTTAATACTCCCGACTACAGAGGTGATTCACCACCCCAAAAATAGGGCCCGCGATCCAAGTAGGTAAGAGCGCAAAGCCGGCATCAGCCTGCGGCAGCACAAGTGGTTTTGCAAGACAGACCAAGACAGACAGGCATGGTGAAAAACAAGAAGGCGTAAGAGCGCTGCCTGGGGAACACTAGACAACCTGTCAACTATTTTGTAGAGGTTCCAGAAGCGGTGCTGGCTGACCGACATGAAAGCACGCACGAAAGCTACGGAATGGGAAAGGGTAGTAGAGAGCGAAGTGTGGCTGTTGGGTCATTTTTCGCTGTGTTAGGCAATGATTATACAGGCGGCATTGGCTCGTTAAAAAATTATGAGCACAGCTAAGCAGTCCTTACAGTGTAGTGATTGCACAAGCATTGGTGTACAATCGCTGGTTGTGTGTCCGTTTACAATCTTACCATTTTCCTTTTGCATTTTCTTTTTTTTTTTTCTGCACTCGCATTGCCAAGCAAAGTGCACACTTAGGGGAAATGTGCTTTCCTACTTGCCTAATAGCTACTTCTGTGATTAGCACACTGAAATAGGATAGGAGTCCACACATACTTCTAACACGTTACATTTTTAAGCCGAAGGCCTCCGTGGCACATTCACTAAGAGTCGCGGAGCAGAGGTGTTGGGGTTGAGTGCTTGCCTCCAATTTCAGGGGGCCCTGGTTTGGATCGCACCCAGACCCAAATTTAGCAAATTTTCTTTTCAGCTCAATTACCCTGTTTTTCAATCTTTGAGCCGTTGACGATGTGTGTAGTCTTTGTGCCAGGGACGCCAGATTTTCAACCTCCGGCGTTACGTATTTCGCCCTAAATTGTAACGTGCACCCGATTTTGGCAATCGAAAAAAAGAAAAAGTGCAAAAGTTCTCTTCACAGAACAAGCCGTTCATGGATGCAAGAACATTCATTATCGTGCAAGGGCGGCTTTCATCACCCTCTAGTCTCAACGTTCTAAGGTTGTATTTGCTAGCCTGATACGCATGCGAGTGAACATGTGCGAGTGCCGTCACTGGTAACGTTCAGCTCCACGAGATTGCAATACTTGTCCGTACTAAGCACACGATGTGTGTGTGATGTTCCAAACTGTCCCCCACCGAATGCAAAGTAATGCCTCTACTGCCAAGTGAGCGTGATTAACAATATATCTGTTGACACCACTGCTGAGAATCGGGTTGAAACGGAGCAGACGACGCACGCCGGTGTTGTTTTTCCTGCGAAGCGCAGTGGCACAAGCCATACTCTGCCGAAGCAGCACAGACATGGTCATTTCCAATGTTGCCAAGTGAAGAAATTGACAGCCAAGCTTTTCAGTGAATACTATCTATATGGTAAATCACCCACGAGGGACACTGCCCGCTGCAATATGCGCCTAATCAATATGACAGAAAAAATTTTCTTACACCCTAAAAATCGATCAATTTCCCGTGGCAGCGAAACAGTTAACCGGGCATGTGTTCTCAGCATTATCCCCATGTTAACGTAACTGTTCAGTACCACAATAGATAAAATTACTAAACAGGAGTCCAGCTAACAGTGTAACCTAAACAAGGGAAAATATTGGCGCAACGCATCAGCATCTTTATAGCAATAGCAACGCCCAATAGGGAATTCCCTTTCAACAAACCCTGCCGGGGAGCCAATCACAGCTTAGAACCAATCATTTGTTTCATTTCGCCTGACTGCCGCTCGTGCATTTTGCAAGTGAGCAACGATAATAAGAGGTGACCGAAAGGCAGGAGACGAGGACTCTGCTCACCTTACGAGACCAAAATCTCATCACGCCGTCCCCCCTAAAAACAGCACCACCTACGGAAAATCATGTCATCAGCTTTGCCTTTTTCCCCTTTGAAACAGATGTGAAAGCCAAAATCAGCTTTTCAGGCTGCTTTGGAGCAGCTTGGCGCAGCTTTTACAATTTTCACAGTTTTAGAGCAGCCTGGTGCAGGAAAATGGAATGGTATCAAAACTGCGCAATGTTCGCAGCTGTCCAACGCCTGCTAAGTCGATAATGATAAGCAGCCACTAGTGCTGTTTCAGTTAATGCTCGATTCTAACTCGCATGCAATTTCGTGATATTTTTCGGGAAGAAAGGTGTGCATTAGAATCGAGTAAATACAGTAATTGCTGCTTTCACATTAAAACGATAGCCCCCGATACAAATGGTTGTCACCATTGCAGATTATTTCTTTAATAAAACCAACCTGCCATGATTGCATTGTTTAAATACCTGGCAGTAGCACCAACGAACGATTCTTCCTGGCAAACAAGACAATTTCATCCCCCCCCGCCCGCCCCAAAGGCTAGTTGACCGCTCAATTTTCTCTGGCGAAACTTAAAACAGGTGCCAGCCAAATTAGGAGACACTCCATAGGTTGTATTCCCTGGTGTGGTGCCCATGCCGGCAACCATGTGTGAGCGCCGCCATGTCAGTGCCTGTGTTGCTAAGTCGACAGTGTATGCTTGTGGGGATCTTTTAGATCCCCTTCTCTTCCCGCGAGCATGGCCTTCAAACAAGCGCATTGTCCCGCACACGTGACGTCACCTCGCGGGCCGACGCGCCGGCGGGCACCAATCGTCCCACCGCCGCTGTCATTCCTCGCCCAGGAGCCTGCCTCCTTTCCTCCACGCCTTTATATGTGCGGCGCGCGCACTGCGCTGGTCTCTTAGGCCTCTTGTTCTTGGAGGGGAGACTGGAGGACATGGAGAACGGGGGCGCTGCCCGTCCCGTCGCCTCTCCGCTGCGTCACTCGGTCGGGGCCAGCTTTGACCCTGGTCGGACGCACGAGGTAGGCCTATTCCTACCTCGCGAGTGGCCCACGTGCAACCTCGGCAATAGCCGCCCGTTTGGGCGGGGCCTTGAGGCGCGCGTCGGTAGCGTGGTTTTTAGCCCCGTCTTGGCGTTCATTATGCGCTGTACCTTTCGGCCAATAAACCTCCCGGTTCATCCCGGCCCTTTGGAGTCTGCCGTCGCCTTTGTTGGTGAATCGAACCCGTCGCGGTGTCTCCCTCGCCGACGCCGCGAACCTCTCTGGGGCATATTGGTTGGGGCGTTTCACGGGCGTGGTGAAACCCCGTATCCCACGTTGGCCCTCTCAGTCCCGTCAAGCCCACATGCTCCGCCACTTGCCGACAGATGTCGCTAGTCTCGTTGTGGGGGGCCACGAAAAAACAATGCCGTAGATGACAATGCACTCCCCGCTACGCTACTGTTGTATCTCAATCGGTGTGTGCGGGAACAGTCACAATTTCTTCAAAAGCATTATTTGGCTTTTGTGCAGAACGACTGAGCCGTGGGCAAAGTGTGGGCGCACCTGTGTCAATACCCTTGTTTGCAGGCAACTGCGGTGCAGCGTACGCATTTTGTCTGTCGGGTTGCTTTCTCGTTCACAACCGCAGCTCCATTCTGTGGCAGTTATACGGAGCTCTCAAGGGCAAGTACAGCATTACTACAAAACGTCCCTGATTATTCATATCCGTTGGCGCCATGGCGGAGAATCGGGTAATAACCACTATTACCCGCTTCTCGGCCATGCCGCAGACGACGAACGCCGGGGCCTGTTCTTTCTTCTGCGAGATGCGGACGCATGCACAGACATGGCGGGCACTGTCATGGCAGTTTTCAATGCTGCTAGATGAAATATCCGGCTAAACTTATGTGATTACCATATACAGACGGATGACACGCTTGTAAACAAAGGCGTACGAGGTACAGGCAAGAGATGCAGGCGCTGATGTGCACTCGTGTTAGGCCACACACGCTAATAAGAGCCTTAACCATCTGCTAAGAGGATGTGCGAAGCCAACAGCCACATGTGCATCACGCGGCTGCACTGGCGAAAGGTAATTAGGTGGCGCTCATTCAAGGGGCCCTCACCGACGGCTGCTGCTCTCAAGGCAACAGTTTCCCATTTGTTTCTCGCTTTTCCCACCTTACACAAGGGAATCATTATACTGTAATCAAAGTATGTCCGAACTAACTAAATTTTCGTTCTGCATATGTACAGTTGTCAAAAGTGTTAACAACAACAAAGAAGCGGGCGCTAGCCCATGCACACGGTGGCGGCTTATAATAAATCGTTCACCCTTTTTTTTGCGCATGTGGTTCAGCCATCACTATACCGACCCATCAGGGTGCATATGCGTGGAGTCCCATTGTGACACAACTACTATACATAAACAAAAATGTGCGTCCAGTTCTTGCACATGCCTGCACGGCCTGGACATGTTTGACTCCCCTTCCACTTTCACATTACTTACATCAACCAGTCGAAATGATGTGTAACGAGTTAGCAGACAACTTCGACTACTACTTACAGAAACATCCCTTTACAAAAAAACACAGAGAACAACGTTCTTACATCCATAGAGACAACTGCTCAATATGGGAGCCAGAATTATTCCAAACTACAGGAACAAAAAAGTAGACAAAAAATGGGCAATCCTAATGAGAAACTTCCACAGCGCGAGTTCTACGCGTCCATACTAAATACGCGTTAAAAAACTTATTTCAACACAAAAATAAACCACAATAGACTAAGAAGGAAGCATTTTTTTCCTTACTTGCGTGAATGTTTTACGCCGCTGTAAAATCAAGATGTGTAAGAACTAGTATTATAATTTTATTTTATCGCACTTTTTTTTAACATTCATGGTCAGTGTGAGTTTTTAATTGTTGCCATACTTTTTCTCTAACTTTGGACCCAAACTTTCTTATTTTGTCCCTCAGGTAGCCACTCAGATGGATCACCTGTCAGTTTTTTTCTGCATTATATGCCTGGTCCAAGCCTACTTTCTGATAATTTGAGCCATGATTACTTTTACCCCACATTGTTCCCTAATCCAAGAAAGATGCTAATTCCCTATCCCCTAGACCTTACTTACTCTATTCCTTCCATGGCTTATCGGGGTGACCCAGGTTTCCTCTTAAGGTAAAGCGCCAAGTTTGGTCTTTACCGGCACTACACATTGGTTGTAGACAATTCTTTTCAATTAGAGAGATAAAAGCCCACTGTTTGTTAAGTGAGAATGCCTGCCGAATGTTTACAACGCTACGCCAGCTTTCTCCCTCATGGCTCGGATCAGCACTGACAACTTGTCTAATATAGCTATGTTCAACTCCCTCTTAATTAAAGCATTCCGTTAACTAGGCTAGTGATGATGCTTTGTGCAGGTCTGTCGAACACGACTTCTGATCTCTTCACATTCATCTTTAATCCTACTAGAGGGCTTTCTGTGTGCAGCTCCTCAGCCATTTCTTGCAGGTGTTCTCCTGATTCACTGAGCAAGATAGTCATCTGCAAATTGCAACTGTCTCAAACGTTCTTTGTTACCTCCTATCATCAAGCTTTTTGAACATACTTTCATGGGCAAGCTGTGAACAAATCCTTGTGTAAATAATTATCCTGCCCATGCATCCCTTAAGTTAAAACCTGCAAAGGCGTTATGCCGTGTTCCCCGTTTATTTTTGAAAGGACAGAAAGAGGACAACAATGTTGGTAGCGCATCACTAGTATTGTGGGGTGAGTGAAAGAAGAAGTAAAAAAATTCACGCATCTCCACGAAGTGAAGCATGACGAGTGGGCGAAGCACTGGGGATTGTTCTTACCACAAAATCACCCGCGGCATTGCCCACTCGCACATGTAAATGAGTGACAACGCATGTGAGTACAGTATAAACAATTCCAATCCAATCCAATCCATTTTAATCCAATCCAATCCCACAACCTTTTAGGTGGGCTGACATACACATATTCGGTTCATAACACTGTGTACACGGATGCCGAAACACGGACAAAGCGAAGTCCTAAGGTGCTTCACACCTAAAACAGTGGCGACAAGACATCCGCAACAATCGCATCAGTCTGGTCTTTTCAGCTCTCCTCCAAGAGATCCCAGGGGTCTTATGTATGTCTCCTCTACTTATCAAACATTTTTAGGCACAAAATAACCTGGACGATGCACAAGGAAGAAGAGACCGGACAAACACGTGTCCTGTCTATTCTTCCTTGTGTATGGTCTTGGTTATTTTGTGCTTCAACATATTTTAGAATTGTGAACCAACTAGCCCCCCAACAAGTTTTGCTAGATTGTCAGCCTCCTCTACTCCCTGGGGCTGCAATGGTTCCAGTATTGCAGCTGTGTCCACAGAATCAAACGCTTTTTTGCAATCTTTCAATGCAATCTAAAAAGGGTTTATTATATTGTACCGACTTATCTACTACTTGAATGACTGCCTGGATGTGCCCCGTTGTTGAGTAGTAGCCTTTGCTGAAGCCAGTCGGGTGGTTGGAAATCAAGGTTGCCACTTACGCGGGCAATTTATTGCCTTAGTAAGCAACTTGCACACAACAGAGAGTACACTGGTCGGCCTGCTATTCTGCACTACGACACCTCCCTTCTCGTGAATCAGCATTAAGCTGGTGCTCTTCCAAGCTGAGGGAACCTTTAAAGACCTGGGGCATTTTTAGCTTATTTTTGCGGGTTTCCCAGTGCAACACTTCCTCCCTCCTTTGGGCCACCCATAGTTATCCTGTCGTCTCCTGCAGCAGAACTCCCATTTGGCAAAAACACAACAGGGACACGATTGGTAGTTTATCAATAAGCTGCCACAACAGCCCCGTAGTTGCCGTTGCACCTACCGGCATAGTGTGCAAACAGTCGTCAAGCGCAAGTGACCGCCTTCAGCTGGGCTGGCCTGTTGACCGGGTAGCTGGCCCCAGAAGCAGCTGTGCTCATAGCGCTTCTGCTAGAGCGGACGCACGCATGCTTGTGCTCTAATTCAAGTGGCGGGCTGGGCTCACTTGTACCGCTTGCTCAGACAGCTGTAACATCACTTCCGCCCGGTCATATAATAGCCATTCTCTTCTCAATTTCATGCCTGCAGTGCCGGCACATATTTCAGGCATCGTATCCTGCAACTCCATCTTCTGTCATCAAACTATATTAAAACAGCATTTTAACACTTTCGTGACCGCGCCCATTTCCATCGATAGCATGCTATCGATGAACACAAATTCAAATTTTGGCGCTCTCCGAGCGCTTCTGGACCGCTAACGCCATCCAAATGGTAAAGGAGGAAGTATTTTATGAGTTTCGCTTTTCAGTTTCGTTTTTCTGCCACGAGGGGGACGAGCTCCTGTCGTTTCAGTTATGGTGTCGCCGCCGCTCGCCAATGCTTCGCGCGAACGGCGAATTTCGACGGATTACGATATATCTGAGCATGATGGTAGTAGCACAGACACGGAAAACTACTTCAATTCGTCAGACATTACTACGAACAGCGAAAGTGCATCAAGTCACCTCAAACCACCACCAGGTGTGTGCGGGTGGTTTTCGCTTCCTTCTCAGGTCGCTCTATCGCGGGCGCACTTTGTTGCAAACAGATCCGGCCCTGTTCTAAAGGTCACACTTTTTATCTGCAGGGTGTCGACTTCGTTCGAGCCAGGTCATTTGGCGTCAGCTGCACAGATGTTTGAGTTTTGTCCGCGAAGATGACCCGGAGTTGACCTTGGCGTAGCGCTCTGGAGAAGCCCACGGTGTTCGTGTTTATATTTATATTTTTGTATGTAAACAACTTTTTTACTTACACTGCTTATATTCGCAGTAATATTCTATAAGCGTTTAATGTTCAAAGTGTATATTTCAAATTTTTTTTGTGTCTACCGTGTGCAAAGTACCATTAAGGTTATCAATTTTTTTCATTGTGTTACTTTTTTGGTTTTCACAATTTTTTGATAAAGTTCGTAATGTATCTGTTGTTTAAAATTACTACTGTTGGAAAGCCCCATTCTTCCTCTATCATGAGCATCCATGAAGTTCTGTGGCACAAAAAAAAATATATATTTCCTGGACTAAACAAAAACAACCAGTAGGCACTAGTGTTTATATAATTGTATGTATGTAAAACACTTTTGTACTTACAGAGCTCATTTTTGCAGTATTACTTTATAAAGCCCTTATGTTCAAATTGTATGTTGCAAAATTTTTTGTGTGTGCCCTGTGCAAAGTGGCATTGATGTTATTTTTTTCTTTTTGTTACTTTTCTTGTTGATAATTTTTTATAAAATTTGTATGAATCTGTTTGAAATTATCACTGTTAGAAAGCCCTATTCTTTCTCTATTATTTCGTATCTTACACTTCAGCATCAATTCTTTTCTGTGGCAAGAAAAAAATATCTTCTGGAGCACCCGAAACAACCGATTTTTCCACGGTCATGAAAGTGCTAAAGGAGCCATGAAGACAAAAATACAAGTTTGCTTTGTTCAAAAGATTTCATGTTCTATAGTGCCCCCAGCGCTTGTCCGGATACAAACGATGCTTTATTCACTGAGAAATTAATCAATTTAGGTTAAAATTTTGATTTTCAGGCTAAATCGTTTGTTTTCATGGTCCGCAATGACATCACAGGAACCGACCGCTGTGCAGCCGATTCCGAAGCCTTGCTTACCGTTAGTGAACCTAGATGGCGCCACCATACCGCTGCAAGCCGTTTTCTGCCTTGGGTTTGTTTCCGACCGTATTTAAACCTGGCTTGTTTTTGTTCTGGGAGAAAATAATCGTTTTGTGAAACATAGTGCTCGCTCGACAAATATGGTCACGAAAGACTGTTCACGACAAATATGGTCACGAAAGAGTCAATTGGCCAGTGTCACCTGAGACAACCCCAATGCCCCGCAGTGCTGTGCAGCACCAACAGCAGTACGCATCAGTACTTCTATGTGTGCTTTCGTAACTATCAGTTTGTCACACCATCCTTACTCATATAAAACGATTGTGCGCTAAATTTTAAGCGCAAATAGCTCGTTCAGTAAGCTGATAAGTTCTGCCTAATCTGCGTTTGCTTTTGCTACCTCCGCCAATCGTAGAGCTGGCTGATATCACATCATAGGTTCTGTTGTGGGAAATGAGCTAGTGGGTCGCATGGCCATTCCCTTTCTTCCTAATTATACTGCCGCGAACCATGCATTGGGTTTGTTTGTTTATATTTTGTTTTTACCGCCCGGCCGCGCCCGGCTGTTATCTGTGTACCAAGCGAAGCGCGTGTTCCATTCTTTATTTTTATGCCGCACGGGTTATCTCATTCTGATACGGAGAGCGTTTCGACCTAACGCCGCTAGCCCAGAATAATCTTCTTTGATCTACAATGTTCTGGATGTAAATCGACGGTTCCAGAAACACTCGCGCTGGAAGATAAATGCCTGCAGAGCAAATGCTGCGGTATTCGATTCTCTGACACTCGCCTACACGTCACTTTGTTGACTGCTGCTTCGCCACCTGTGTATTCTTTGCATTGTTAGGGGGGCACAAGTTCGCTCCAATAAACGTGTTTTCCTTCAAGACAACTGCGTCGTCTTTGGCTTCGTGACAATATCGCTTATTCGAGCGAAGTTTACATTAAAAGTGGTGTCAGTTTGATTCTAACGAGGCAATCTATTTAATGAACCAAACTTGTGTTTTGTCTTCATGGTCTTTTAAGGAGCCATGAAGACAAAATACAAGTTGGGTATATTAGAAAGACTGCGTAACCCCGATAACAATGATACCAATATCATCGCAATCTTCGAACAAATAGCGGAGATATGAAAGAAAACGTGTGAAGCAGTCACGACCCCCTAGCCAATTTCCCGCAACTTTTCTACGACGTCACGGAACCTTGTTTGTGCGATTGGTGGCCGCCTAACTGACCTGTCGCGACGACACACAACTGGACGTCTGTAATGGGGCCTCTAGTTCCATTTG
The DNA here is from genome assembly GCF_048455015.1 of Haemaphysalis longicornis. Lineage (NCBI taxonomy): Eukaryota > Metazoa > Arthropoda > Arachnida > Ixodida > Ixodidae > Haemaphysalis > Haemaphysalis longicornis. The sequence continues at coordinate 184,145,875 of NW_027526445.1, forward strand.
ACCACATTACTTGAATGCTAACATGCAGTTAACGCACTGAAAATTATGTTTTATTGTTGGCCCGTATGACATCATTCTTGCTCATAACACGTCACTGTGGCGCAAAATTTGAAAGTTTTTAAATACTTCTTGCTTTTTTTTTTCGTTAAAAAACATCTTTTGGGGCTGTAATGGAGCTGAGTGAGATACTAGAGACATTTTTTTTACCTGAACTGGTGCAGATTAGTGCAGTGTCATGCAGACCAGTGCAGAGTGCTACTGAGGATATCAATTAGTAAAAAAAATGAACATATGCAGCACTGCTTGCACCAGTGCAGCCAGTTCAGGTAAAAAAAATGTCTCTCCTGAATCCTAGTTCTTTCAAATTAAACGAAGTTGTATTTTCTCTTCATGGCTCCTTAAGGAATCTAAATTTTCACTGCAGCTGGCCTTTATGCATCTTTTTGACCTCATCTTTAGTTATTACTGGAACCTTGCAAACCAAGTTAGTCCTTTCAGTACTGTCTCCTGGTCCAATGTTGTGAGCGTACAACTCCCCCTAAAGAACTCTCTGCTACTTTTATTACATCATCCATGATGCGCGTAACGTTACGTTTATTCTATTAAAAAAATGATGTGCTAGATCTGACCTATTCGGGCAGCCAGACAAAACATACCATAGAGTAGGCAAATGCAGCTGCAAAATATTTACCCTGCCTTGTACACACTGGTTCACTGTATTTGTAGATATATGTGTACAGATAGTTTCTATCAATATGTGGCTGAAGTCAGTTACGCTACGATGCCTATGCCTTCCCTCCTTTTCTTGTAATGTGAACTTTTTTTTTGCAGAAAACATAATTTCCTTTTTGTATATATTTTTTCCTCCTTTCGACAACTGCTGCATAAGCTTAGTTAAAGACCTGGAGTACCTTTCCAAATGAAAAAATGAAGGAAGATCACACTGACGTGAAGACTTGAAGGTAGCGAAACTATACACAACCTTCACGACGGTTTACGTCCACGACTGCAGCCGATTTGCTTCTTTTTCGCTGCCGCAACAACCTTTCAACAACTCCATCATTGTTGCTATAAGTGAGCTTTCTTCCTTATCTTAGAAGTGATAATTATTGGACATCACCTTGGAGGGGCGTACGCTATGACGCATCTTTCTCGTTCCGAGCAAGAACGTTGAATTCTTTCTCATTCCAAGCAAGTGTTGCCCGGATTAACGTGAACGCTGGAGGGCCAATCTTGGCCAATCTCCTCACTCAAGCGGGTATCCTTGGCTTGACAAATGTCAAGGCTCGCACACCCAAGCCCTCAGCATCTTTTGGGGTTTTTAACTGCCGGGCAGTCACCGCAATCTTGGCTAATCTTCCTAAGTGGGTATGCTTGGCTTGACAAACATGCACAGGGGACGCTGGGCGATCGTAGCAAGGCACGCAAGCACGAGCGCTAGGCATTTTCTTGGTTTTGTTTACTGCCAGACAGTCGCCCCGCACTCACGTGCGCGCATTCGGCAATTTCCTGGTATTTTTAACTGCGGACACGAAAAATTGCCATTTACTACACAGCTTCGCTGTTAAAACTGACCTTGTCTGGAACTTACAAGGGTCAAAATTTACGTACCTCCGGGCTCTGGAAATATGGGCATTCTTATAAGTTGGACATTTCTATTATTGTATCCTATCCCAGTGCTTCCCTATGTCGCCCTTTCCTTGAAAACCTCGTTTGTTTCTTTTCATCCCACCAATATCAATTTTGGAATGCGGGTGATCTGAGTTTCGTCTACAGCAACATATCGTCGCTTTCTTTTTTTCTGATCCTTTTTTTCTTTGTTTTTCCCCTGCACCAATGCACTGAGAGTATGTGAATAAAAGAATAGATGAAAACCAGTTTGCTGTTGTCTGAAAACGAGTGTATGAAATGCAAAAATCACTCTCGACTAGAAAGGGAGCGAGCAGGCAAGGAATCTGTGTTGCACGTCGCACAGAGCTCCCACTCTGTATCCATCTCCTCCCCCCATGGGGACGTTCCAATGAGCCTGAGGCACTTTTCTAGATACTCGGCGACCCCGCAGCTTATGTAACAGCGATTTGGCCTAATCAGCAGCAAATCCACGAGTGTCAGGCAAGTATGGGCGGCAGCTTCCTTTCTGGACACCTGATCTGCCCACAAATCTCTAGCAACGACGGTCTACTCAAACTGCCATCCTGTCCTGCTTGGCAGCGGCCCATAAAACTTCATCGGCCCCCAATCACAACTTCCACAGCAACGCGGCTGCGTGGGTTAGCTCCCCTACACTGAGCAACCATTACATGCAGGTGAGCCTGCAGACATCCACACGGAAAACTTTACAGCAATTGGTTTGGGTGGTGCTAAGGCACGCCTTTGCACCGACAAGCTTGTCGGAAAGCCTGCCACTCGACCTGGCACAGAGTAACAATTGGCACTCACCGCCGACTGCTGGTTCCGGCGCACAAGCGGCTTCTTCTCGATGACCGCCGAGCCAGAGCCTGAGCCGTGGCCACGCTTGCCTTGCGAGCGCGGCTGCGGCGAAGGCTGCTGCGGCGGCTGCGCCAAAATCGGAATCGACGGAGGTACCGTCACGGCCACGTGTGCCATCATCTGCAATGGAAGGAACAGGAAGAGGGGCTTCAAGACTGAAAGCGCAGGCAGCAACAACTAATCTGTGACAAATACTGGGCAATAATAGCCCGAGCATCTCTGTCAGTAGTATCTCCTCTTCTACATAAGCCAGCCAAGGGCACAGCAAACAGTACGTCACCAGGTAAGCTACATCTGAAAATGAGCACGAGCTGATCGCTAGGTCAAATCACCCTTCCCGAAGCGCAACCTGCACATTAGGTTGGAACAACGGTGCAGAAAAAATATGCCCTTTCACTTACATAAGTACCCAAGTTCCTGCTAACAAATTAGCAAGTCATCTTCGTGCAGAAATTGCCCCACGCTCTTTAGTAAGGCATTTCACAACAAGTCGCACACCAGAAAATTCTTGGCATGCTTTTCCCTGCCCAGAGTTATCTGCGCATTGTGGGCGGCTCTAAGCATATGGGCACTGCAAACCCGAACGAGGCTTTCACACATTTCACATTCCGTCAAAAGGCGGCCCACAAAAGGCATCCGTGGTTGTAGTACTCACAGGTGGCATCACGCCCATGGCCATTGGTATCATGCCTCCAGGCACTAGAAAAAAATAAAAGAGAGGGGAAGAGCACCATTTAACCGAGGCTGGCACAAGAGCAACTTTAGCAAAGAGGAGAAAAACGTGCAGAATGACTCCATGGCAAACACCTCTACACAAGCGGACCACAGAAAACTCATGCACACTGCCCACACAGAGCAGCTCACAAGAAAAGGCAGCCTAGGCTGCACACACTAACATTCAAGGCGGAGGGAAGAAGACCACGTGGCTAGTGACAGCATCACCTACTCTAGCTCTAACCTAGCCCTATATATCACGGCAAACGGTTGCTTTACTCAGTCCCAACCCCTCTTCTGCTGCCAAAGCAGGATCATTTAATGGTATGCATACCAAATGCTATACAATGCAGCAAGGTAAGGCATGTGCTCACGCACCAGCCACACGGGTGAAGAAGAGTAGAAATCCCTGTCACCAAAGTGTCCTACCGCTGCACGGTGCACACAGAACGCCTTATCAAGCTGCCTAGGAAGAAAATGAACGGCTCTTCACTTAGGTCTCCTGACCTCTCTCTTGGAGGCAGTATTCGCAATGCTCTTTAACACCCAACCACCACACCAGTGGCAAAAGGGACAATGCACGCAAACTGTCGCTCACCAGGGTGGCTTTCAACAGTCTCTGGCTAACCGGCTTTTTGGGGACCAAAACAGGCAGTTTCACTTCGGGAGAAGAAAAAGGCGTACACGTGAAAACATGCACGCAAGAAGGGAACCATGCAGACAACCAGCCCACCACATTAGTGTGGGGAGATGAGAAAACTGGGCTCCGATTAGCCTTAATTTAGCAAAATGCTCCCAGGGTTCTCCCACTGTGGGCAGCAGTGGAAATGCCACCCACTGCTCCCCTTCACCAGCCCACTGCCTGACCCGTTTGAGACACGCGCCTGAGGAACTAAAAACGGCCACTGTTGAAAGCAATGCCAGTGGCAGTGGGCTGCACCTCCCGCCAACTGGTTACACGAAAAAGGTGGCGCTCTAAACAAGTGGCTTTGAAGTCTCAGATTGCCAGTTGCATACAAATCTTGGAACTAACAGTTGCACTTGTCGTTTTCTTATTTCAAGAGCTTCCACTTTTCACCAAACCGCAGCACACCCAATACCTGGTACTTGACCAGAGTCGTCCAATGTCCAATTTGAAATGCTCAAAAGCTGCCCCCCCTCTTCCCAAGATGACCACCTTTCAAAAAGTTCTGTGGGGAACCCTGAATGTGGGATATATAAAGACAAATCAACATGGCAAGTCTCAAGTCAACTATTAAGACAGCCTGCCATCTTGTCCACGGGTCACAGTGCAGAGTATCATCTCTGGGGGTTGGAGGGACTGTGGGGCAAGCAAAGAATGCCCCAGAATGTCCTTTGCAGTAATCACATGTGACGTTCCCGCTGATTACCTGTTTCACAAGGCTGTGCTCAAGACATGCTGGGCTTCAATACCTCTGGCTGCCTCATGAAGCGAGAAACACATTGGTTTCCATGCACAATATGCGGCCATTAGCGAGTCCCGCGAGTATGAAGCCCCCACAGGGCTAGCAGAGTGGCTTTCCGCACGTTCCTCCCATTACACATAGCACAATAATGCAGCTCAAGCTTCCAACTGCGATCCTCCGGGGAAAGACCAGGCTCTGGTTACAGGGGTACCTCATCCACAGAATGAAGTGGAAACTTCACGGAACACTGGGAGGTCATCGAGGGCATGTTTACATAAGGGGCTCTCAACTGAACCACAAAGCAGCAGTGCACTGAGCAGCTAGGAAATGGACTGCACCACAATCACCACTGGAGGTCACAACGCCTTCACTGCACACTCCCCGGTTCAAGGAATCGCACCCAGCAAGCATTCAAGCGCAGCATGCCACACTGCCTAGGACGAATCATCAAAGCAGGTCCCCTTTTGAAGGCCCTCCAAACATGGCAGTGACACCAAGCAGCATGCATGGCTGCTGACCAGAGTTATCATTCAGGCACAGTGCAGAGGTACGAAATGGGGTCAGGGCAATGTTGCACACTCTTGAGGAGCCAAGCACACAACGTGTAATGTGGCTGGCCAGTTGAGAGCTGTCGCAAACTGTCACCACCAGCACAGGCCACACAATCCACCCTAGTCCAGTTTCTCAGGCAAAAATTGACACCACTGCTAACATTAATGCGATCCAAACATCTATGTATAAATCTGCCTTCCCTTTGCTGCAGTGCCTATACCGCAATGTATCGAACACTGCATAGACACACAGCACCGACAGCTCTTACAGCAAACAATTCTCCTATTCACCGAAACCAGTAGCCAAAAAACACTACTTCCCCTTAGTCAGCTAGTACATCCGAAGGAAGCAACGAACCAAAATCTAGTCCTCTCAAAGCAACACAGCCGCTAAAACCAGGATAAACAAGCCGGAAGGTGGTCAAATTAAAGAGGTTTCTTTCCTATGAGCAAGAATAAGTTGGCCACAGCTTCTACCTTGCGAACCACAATGGACTTCCTTAAACCCTTTCGGCCCTGGCATCCTATATTTTTGGCCTGAACCAAGAGACTTCTAGCAATTTGAGGACACAACCATAACAGTTATTTTTCAAGGATACGGTTCAAGGATGCCCCTTTTGATAGATATCACCATTGTTCTTTTTTTTGCTAAAGCAGAATGCTAGAAAGAGAACGGCACTGCAGTGAAGTCCTAGTTTGATGACATGTCTGTAAATCTAGTACTTGCACTACCAGCCTTATTTTTTGTGTGTGGGCTCACAGCTTCACAAAGTATATGAAAACACAAGGAAAGGAATTTCCTGATGAAAATTTAAATTTTATTTACATGACGACCTATTTTGATGTCATGCCTGTAAATCGTTAAATACTTGCATCACAAGCTCAACTTTTCGTTTCTACGCTTATTGGATCCAAATACTAAAGAAAATGCACAGAAGAAATTCAGGGCTGAAAGGTTACGTACAGGCACCCTTCCTAAGCACCAGTGAAGCTGTAAAACTAGGGCAGCTCCTCATCCCTATGTGGTAAGCCTAATCACTAGAAAATTACCATTCATCATTAAGAAATTATAAGCGCCTCTTCCTGTTCATTTTTGTTTTCTTTCCCTTCCAACAAGTTTAGCACAGCATTTTGGCACAACCATGTGAAGTGAGTAACATTATTTCTAAAGAAAACTACGCTCATCCACAGGGTGACAATAAAAAAGAAAAACGGTGCCTTTGCAGCAGCGGTTCGATTGATTGCAAATGGCGACAAAACAGAATTCAACACCCATCGTTCAAACTGACCATGCGCTGAGATGACACGCAATTCCAGAAAGTGTTCTGGCACTTGTAAGCTAGCTTTACTATGCAAAGAGCAGTAATAATTGCATGCTCACTCGGTGAGTCGTGAAAAAAAAAAAAAATCCGTACAAGCACCACGTTAAGTTTTTCATAGGCAAATCAGAAATGTCCCCTGCGCTGGACTGGAGTGAGGTCTCCAGGGCTATCCAAGCCCGAAAACAAGAGTGACACCACATGTCAGACAATTGGTTCCATAAAACGAAGGCACGGCGCTACACGGCACGAAGGCAAGCACTAATTTTTTGGCAAGCAAAATTATAAAATCCAAGCATTTAGTGAGACAATATTTTAACAAAAGTGGCCCCTCAAAATGGCTTTTCGCCCCGCTCAGTTGTACTTGCGATCACATTCTGCGGCTTACAATGTAAAAAAGCTGAAAAACATAGTTTAACAAAGCATCAGGAAAACAGTTGTGGCTGGGGCCTTTATGAAAAAGTCGGCTATAAAAATTTCAATGCTGCATTTATTACCTTTTATTTCTGTTAAGTGTTTGTCGCACCTGTTGTCATAACAAGCATGATGCATAAAGAACAAGCAGCCCTTTATTGGCCCGACTAACAAAGTTTGTCCTATTTTACACGTACACTTCATTTTCACGAGTGTTCGGGGTATATATATCTTTTTTCATTAGGCTTTCTTACATTCACAGGAAGCCAAAAGAGCGTTTGGTCCACAAGGATATCTAATATAACTCTGTGGTCACTGGAAGTGCCCATCTCGAGCCAGTTCAGACATCATCCCATAGGAGAGGCACCTGATCAAAAATTGTGTTCTAGGCGGCTATCATGAAAGGCTCCTCTACTCTCTTGGCAACTACCTACTGACTGGGAAAAATTATGTTAATTATGTTGGCATCAGACCTACAAGGCTGCTGACAAGAAATCGAAAAATGCTGTCAACTCTCTTGCTAAGTCAACTCTCTTGCTAAGCATCACCAATATGAAAAAGGTAGGTAGTATCGTGCCCACTATAGTATGACCTGCAGTGCTCATTGGTATTCGGACAACCATATTATCAAAACAATGACTATGGGCATATACGTTTTAAGGCTTGATTCATTAGGACATTGTGCTCCTAATGCGTACTTTGTATTTAACCCCGGGGTAGCAGACAAAGGTTCTACAAACTGGTGAATACTAATAAGCGGCGTAAATCATAGTGAGCACGATAGTACAACTAAGGTGGTGTAGTTGTGCTGAAGTATCCCCTACACGAGCAGTGACTTTTAAATGAATCATTCCCACTTCAAGCACCAAGCACACCACAGCGAAGAATAGAGGTGGCTAATGCTTCAGTTCCACCCTCCCCGCAGCGAGTATGGCCTCAACAGGTGCTGAGCCTTAGTACTCACTGCACAAGCACTACATATGCATACAAGCAAAATTTCCCTTGCATGACTGAACGCCAATGAATCAGTAGGTACTTCTGCTTGGGCCAGGCTAACACTAGAAAAATGAAGTAAAAGTAATAAAAGAAGTAAACGTTCACTGGCTCTGCCAGCAATGGTGGTCCATGGCTAAGGCATTGGCTGGACACTCGATTGATCCCAGTAGCGACAGCCATTTTTTATGATGAAGGGGAAATCAAAACGCCCATGCATTGAGATTTTAGAGCATTAAAGGCCCCCAGGTTGCCTAGATTAAATCCTAGCCCACCACTAGGGCTCGCCTCATAGCCCGAGTGTAGTTTTTTTTTTTAATAACAACTCTTTTTAATAATACATGTGGGATCTTATCTGTGGCTTCATCATAAATAGTGCTTCCAAGACACAATAAAAAACGTTTCAAGTTCTCTATTTGATGTATTGCACCTATCTCAGTAAAAAACGACGCAAAAAAAATTTCTTAAAATGCATTTCTTAAAATGCAAATCGGGTGTGCTGTACACCCGATTTGTACAGCCGCAAACACTACTTGTGGGCTTGCAGTTGTAAAATAATTGCACGTTGCTTACAACTTTATCACTGTTTGAGTATTTGAGTTCGAAACACCAATAAACACAGTGGTGCAAGTGAACTTAGAGACAGTTGCTTTAAGCAAGTGAACTTAGAGACGGTTGCTTTAAGTAACGACTCACGCACCCGGTGCCTGTTTGCTGAAAATAACACAAAAACCGTTAGAAGGCAGAAATCAATATCAGCACCGTTCGCGCATATAATGCTTCGCTCAAAGGGTGGACTGTGAAAAAATTTCCGCTAGACCGTGTTGAAGTGTGCCCAGTCAAAGCTTTCGCCGAAGGTTAGCCCAATCGAGCGCAGACGATCAAGAATGCATGCAACGCAGGTCTCACCCATGTGGGGCATGGAGTAGGGCGGTGCTAGCATGGGTGGTACGGGCATGCCAGGCATGCCCAGCGGGGGTCTGTGGGGCGGGAAAGCCATGTCTTCCCGAAGTACGAGTCGGTACTCCTGAAACAAACACACGCGCCGTTTTAACTTCGCCTCACAGCCACCGCTTCACCACGCTCGTACTGGTGGCAACGGGCAGGCAACCTTCGCCAAGTTCGGTTACTGCGAGTCTGCTCCAAGAGCGCAAACCGCAACCGACCACTGCAAGGACAAAATTTTCGTCCACAGAAACTACACAGATTACCAACAGCACACAAAAAAACATTCATCTCTACAACTAAGCTTCCTACGTCAAGTAATGCACCAAATTACCAATAAAACAAATCAAAATAGTTCAGCAATAGCACAAAGCACCATGAGACGTCACCAATCACTCCGAAATCAGACGAGCGCAGCCCAACAAAAGAGGAAAAAAGATGTCAAATTCGAAAGCAGCACTACGGGGGGTACTACGTTTCATAGCAATACAGAAATAAATGCAACGGCCTTGTGTTTAAGGTACAATTAGTTTTTACGAGAAAAACAGCTTGCCGCAATCTCACGAAACGAGCGCTAGGCCTTATCCGGGACAGGGCACTTTGCACCGTATTTTCGTGAACTCCCATCTAAAAGCTACAATGACATTTTACGAGCATAAAGTTCGAGCTTACCGTGGTTACAGCTTGCAGTCGTTCGGCTTACAAAGAATATTTTACGCGTGTACAATGCACAAATTACGCCACGGCTCAACGCTTAATTGATACGACACATAACTGATGGACTAACAAAAACATGTTAAAACCGTATGACGATGATGATGCGTACAACAAACATTTTTCTTGAGTTGTGTGGTGGTAAGCGCCACATAAGGACATAATTTTGGATCACAAAAAATATACATTTTATAATTTCTGAAGATTCGTTCTAACGGCTATTATTTACCATTTAGATCTGGCTGTTTTTGTTTTTAGTAGACGTACTACCTGCTTGTAAACACTAGCGGCGCCACTATCGGCAGTGATGGAGTCACTCCATGCTTGAATACGTGCTCTATGATTACGTGGTCACGTCGGTCACGTTAGAGCGGTTAGAGCATGGAGGAAAGTATGCTTTCCTCCATGCGTTAGAGTTTAGAGTGTACCATAGAAAACTTCTAGTACACTCTAGCCTCTAGCAACGTGGCGTCCTACGTAACGTTCATGGATACGTCCCCTGGTTCCGGGTAGCGCACTCGAGGATCTACTTTCTGTGCACAGCATCTGAGCCATCCAAGCAGAGCTCGTGTATTGTTCTGTGGTATTACTTTCCCAGCGACCGCTGCTGCATTAATTTCAGCCAGGTTTTAGGCGTTTTTACGCTCCGCTCAGCAGCTAAGCAGCTCAGCAACTTCTCGATCAGGAGAACCAGCCGTGTCGCCTAGATGCCTCGGAAACTCTATGGCCTCGGGAGAACGAATTTGTAACGAAGCGCTGGTTGCACACATTAGGAGGCGCCTTGGTCTCCTAAAATCACCTAGTCCTTCTTTTTTTTTTTTTTTTTCTTTTGCTCCGTCAACACTGATCATAGCGGATAAATCGAAACATCTGCGACTTTATGCGTGTATGTGTATGTATATGTGCGTGTATGTACGAATGTGCGCAGTTTATTACAGAAATACGACCTTCATGTTTTTGCGCCAAAAACACTGTCAGCTGAGGCCTTCAATTTGTGAGCTACGACCGCTCGGCCGCTGACACGATATCAAGAGAGAGAGGGAGAGAAAACATCTTTATTTGCCCTGCAACTTGGATGCTGCCTCACGTCGTGTCGGACTGCTGCTCGTTGTCAGTCACCTACTCATGCAACGCTTCCGGTGGGGCGTGGCCTCCGCGATCGGCTGCCGGCGGCGCGCCGTTGCTCCGGCCGTCCCATTCGGCGCGTCCCCCAGCAAAAACTTGTAATTTGGCTAACTCCGACACACGCCGCGAGGCGGCGCCGTTAGCCTAAGGTTGAAGCGAGGCTCATCTGACCGACACTGCCTGCGATTTCAGGTGTTCGTCAGTCTTCGTTGTCGAGTTTTCACTGTTTTCACTGCAGACAAACCTTGAGTATGCGCTCGATATGTTTTCACTCGTTCCTGCAAGCAGTACAAAGTTAAGGTAGTACGTTGTTTAAAAGGCAAATGTTCGTTTTGCATGCAGCCGGTTTGGTTACGTGTAAGTCGAATGAGGCAGCCCAAACTCTTTTCGCATTTCGTGCAGATTGAATGCCAGTGTGCTGAATTCTTTTGTCACTTTTACGGCCTTTTCGCGATCTTTCACGGAGCTTTAACTTTTTATGCCTTGCAGGCTGTTTCGAAAGTACTTGGCCACAGTGCGCGCGTGTTGTTTCACGGCGCGTGTGCTTGCGTGTGCGGTCGCGTGCGCACGCGTGCATGTTACGTGTGTGTGTGCATGGGGGTTCGTGCGCGTGTGTGGCGTGCGGGTGTGTGCATGCGTATGTGGGTGGGTTCGCGGCGCGTGTGTGTAGGTTCGCATGTGCGCGCGCGCGCGTGTGTGCATGCGTGTGTGTGTGTGTGCCAGCGTTTCTCGGTGTGTTCGCGGCGCGTGTCAATGTGTGTGTGTGTAGGTTCGCACGTGCGCGCGCGCGCGCGTGTGAATGCGTGTGTGAGTGACTGCGTTTCTGGGTGTGTTCGCGGCGCGTGTCAATGTGTGTGTGTGTGTAGGTTGGCACGTGCGCGCGCGTGTGCGTGCGTATGTGGGTGGGTTCGCGGCGCGTGTTAAGGCGCGTGTGTAGGTTCGCACGTGCGTGTGTGCGCGTGCGTATGTGGGTGGGTTCGCGGCGCGTGTTCATGTGTGTGTGTGTGTAGGTGCGCACGTGTGCGTTCGTGCGTATGTGGATGGGTTGGCGGCGCGTGTTAATGAGTGTGTGCGTGTAGGTTCGCACGTGCGCGCGCGTGTGAATGTGTGTGTGCGCGTGCGTGCGCGTGTATGTGTGAGAGAGAGAGAGAGAGAGAGAGAGAGAGAGAGAGAGAGAGAGAGAGAGAGAGAGAGAGAGAGAGAGAGAGCAGCGTAGTACTGATAAGCGCTCGAGTTTTTTTATAGGCAGGTGATTGCAATAGTCGAGAGCTCTAGGCTTGTCTTCTGCATGAACGAAGCGACCGCGTGTACGAAGCGACATTTTTTTCTTGAGTCTTGGTTTACTATCACGTAGATGTTCCAGGTGTGCTTAGTGGTCTTACGTAGCTACCGTAATATCGCTGCCTCATTATTTGCTGTGAGTGAAAATTACAAGTTTTTCTGGCGTGCATTACACACCGCTATCCGCCCTGCTTCTGTATTTTTTCAGAAGAATGTATTGCAGCGTGCCTTTCTGCAAGTTGGACAGGAAAAGAAAGCGAATAAGTTTTCATGAGTTTCCTGCGAACGCTGACCGTCGACAAGCGTGGCTGAAGGCGATATCAAGAAAAGATTTTGTCCCAAATGACAAATCGTCGAGCAGTGTCGTCTGCAGCCTTCATTTTGCGGATTCAGACTACACTTTGGGGTCCACAAAGCTTTGCCGCCTCAAACGGGATGCTGTTCCGAGCGTATTTTCGGGATACCCAACCTACATGCTCCCACAAAAGCCACCAAAAAGGCGTAAATTGGGGGGAAAGGTACAGGGCTTCCCTTCAGACAAAGAAAAGGCATCAAGTTTATCAAGTTGCCATGCCAAAATGACTGGTTCAGCCTGTGACAGTGCAACCACCACAGACCATTCGTCAAATTCTGATTGCTCGTTGCCATCAGTCCCTGAAGGAAACACAGAGGCAAGTTTTCAAGGTGCGGGCCATGATGGCGGCCATCTTCCACAGTCTTCTGTAAGCCCATATGTGTCAATATTTAGCCCCACGGCAGATCAGTTGGCTACAGGTGCGAAAACAAGTGCACAAGATGCAGTTGGTGAACTGCAGCGGCCTACTAACTCAGTTGAATGTTCAGCGCAAACTTGTGATGACCTCCATCCACGCAAGCAGTCAGATGTAAGGGCACTCAACAAAATGAGGGTGCAGTTGCGAAAGCGCCCTTGTGTTCCAGATTTCGGCGCTCGTTAAAAATCCCCAGGCGTATGGGCGTCGGCGGGAGGGAGGAGGGGGTGCAAAAAAGGACCTTGCTCCCCCCTCACCCAAACCATTCTAACACTTTGCCCCATGCCCTCTGCCTCTTCCTTCGCGCAACAATAGATTTGCCCCCTCAAGGTAAAATCCTGCCGACGCCCATAACCAGGTGGTCACAATAATTCCGGAGCCCTCTACTACGGCGCGCCTCATCGCTTATGTAGCGTCGACGCGTTAAACCTCATAATAAATAAAAAATTGACCCAGTTCCAGCCAGGCAACTTCAACAAAAGCATTGCAGGAAGTTTGTCTTACCCAACACTGGATCGGAACAACGCTTTGTAAGACACCTATGCGCCGTGAAAGATTACACTTCACTTAATTTTTCTCTTGAATGAATGCAAACAAAAAAAGTGATATCGTTGGTACTCACAAAAAAAATCAATGCACTGCGCTCTTTCTTTGTATCACGCGCTCTTTCACGTACTAAAATAACAAATACAAGTTTTCCAGAAATAAAACCTTATCTTTTTAAATAGGCGCGACAACAAAAATAAAAATTACTAAGTGCAATGAATTCACTTACGCTTCACAGCGGCCCCAGTCCACGTCAAAAATTAAACGGCTAGTAATTAATGGCACCTGTAACTACTTCTATCGACTGCATTGATGAGCGGTTGTAATTTTCGATTATACGTCTCACACAGGCTGCGAAGGCCGAGTTTTCCTCCTGTGCGCCCGCCCGCGCCACGGAAAGCGACCTTAGGCTAAGCGCGCCGCGGTGCGGCGGAAAACGGCGAAACGGCCTCTTCGGTATTACGCTCTCTCCGGGCGATTGGAACGGCCGGAGCAACGGCGCGCCGCCGGCAGCCGATCGCGGAGGCCACGGGTGGGGACAGCACTTTCGGGGCGCTGACGTTTGAGGGCGTCCAACACCTGCTGGACGTAGAGTTCCTGTATATACAGGAACTCTAGCTGGACGGCCATATGTTGTGTTTCATAGCCCTTGCTCATAGCCACACCACAGAACAGGGAGGATTTGCCGCACTTGTTAGGTGCGGCGGGAACGTCTCGTCTGTACTAGCTTCACTTGGATTAGATATACTCTGCAGTCCCACAGGATATGGGCTGCCGTGGCCTTATCCTTCTTGCACAGCACACACACATCATTCGGGAACACCTCTGGGCAAATGTGTTTAGCTAACACCGGAGTCTTTAGCGCATTAGTATGTAGCTGTCTAAAGATAACTGCTTCCTGCCTCGTCAGATTAGGGTGGGGTGGTGGGAAAGTCCGGCGGTTGGTACGGTACCATTCTAAGGTGTCCTTGTAAGTGGTGAGTGGCATCGCCTCGTTGGGCTCTTGCGCCGCAAGTTGGGGGCTCGGGCTCGCGCCGCGGCTGGTGAGCACGTGCGCTGCCCGGTCCGCCTCCTCATGGCGGTTTTCTCCCGTGCTCAGCGGGCCAGCGTGCGCCGGGAACCACTTTCTTCTGGGATGTAGGGCCCCGCACACCCTCACAGCACCGGGGGAGGCACAATTGGTGGCATAATGTGTGATCGCTGTTCGTGAGTCACTGATCACAGTGGTGCATTTCGAATTTGTGAGTGCCAGCGCGATCGCTATTTCTTCGGCGTGGTCCGTGTTCTTGGCCTTGACGCTGCCTGCCGTGTACAGTGCTCCAGAGTTAGCGGCTATTACGGCTGCGGCATATGTATTCGGTTGGTCCGGGTATTTGGCCACGTCCACGTACAGTATGCTCCGGTGTCTGAAGCATGCGTTGCCGTGAGTGCCTTCGCTCTGGCGAGCCTTCGTTCTTGGTTGTGTTCAGGGTGCATGTGGCGAGGGATTGGTGGCACGTGGAGGTTATGGAGCAGGTCCCGCGGGAGCGAGGCCCGTTCTTTGCTGTCTTGTAATATCAAAAGTGCGAACGAAGAGCTTCGGTAGAAATGGTACTTAAAGTAGCTGGGCGTCATGCACGCCCGCGTTTGGCGGCCTGCGGACAATTTGGATAAAAACGGTGCTTCCGTAATTACGACGGCGGTTCAGTTGAATGCGTCCGTGTTCGCACGAATTGTTTCAAGTCAACCGCGCGTGTTCACGTCGTCCGTACCTTGTATTGCACATGGCCGGTGCCACGGCCGGTGCTAATACCAGTTTGCGCTGCTTCCTCGGTGTGCTTTTTAAAAAAACACATATATATACAAGTGACCTGAAAACTTTTTAGAAGTTGCTCATTGTGTGAGTTACCACATAATGTCCAGGTTGCGTAAGTGTTATTGCGGAATCTCTTCGCTCGGTTTTGTTACTGAAATAAAGGTGGTTTTGTTGGTCGTTGTTTCATATGGCGCCCAATGTGGTAGGAGCACGGACGTCAAGCAGGGACTATGTTCCACCCAAAACAAACATTCCCTACCTGCCAAACATCCCAGCTTTCACCTTTGCTCTACTTACAATGCGCAGAACCATTGAGTGAGCCTCGCCATCGGTTTGGATTTGCAAGTGCGAGTGTGAGTGAGTGCGAGCACAGAACAGGGATGGAGCTCCACTCGCAGTCATCCCCGCTCACATGATGATGATGATGATGATACTTGGGCTGTACCCTTTGAATCGTGTGGGTGGGCCGCGCACACACTAGCCAAGACAAACAGAAAGAGAAATGCATGACAAACATAACGACAATAACGCGCCACGAACGAGACACAAGCATATGGCACACCAAAAGGAAGCACTTGACAACACTCAGCCACATACGAGAAACAAACAAAAACAGCCTAACATAACGAAGACTGAGAATGTACAATTAACGTCCCTGGGCTGCCGTCGCACACCAGCGTTCCGGGCGGCCGAAGCCGAGAACAATTCCTGCAGGGTCGGAGGCGGACCATTTTCGCGGGTATTGTCACAGTGTCCGAGACCTGAACAGCTTAAAATCAAGTGTTCGGCGGACTCGCCACGAGCACGGCACAGCACACTGGCCACCTGGTCGTCGAAGGTTTTCTGGCGCACGAGAGTACGGAGGGCTCCCGCACGAGCCTCGAAGAGCAGCGCGCTCCCCAAGCTGTTGTCGTACAGCTGGGAGCCACCCATCGAGGTCTTGGGCTGCGCGTAAACCGCCAGAGTGGGCTTTTCCCGCAGAGCACGCTGCCACATCGCCTCCTCTTCCTCACGCACTCGACGGCACGTGTCCAGGTAAGTAAGTGAGTAAGTATTGTTGAATAAGGCGGACTTAGCCTTGCATAGCTGCCGGCAATTGCTCCGCCTAATCGTCCCCAATACCATATCAAAACTCTCAGAGTCATCACACCTCATGCACTTAGTCCTAAAATAACAGACACACAATGTCACCACACCTCACTTAGTCCTGTGGACTGCAAGAACCCCAGCAGGAGATGAGACACCTCTCTTCGCACAATCCAGTGGCCCCTAGGAAAAATAATGTCCTCCGATGAAGCATGCAGCACTCCTAACTTCTGGAGATCACGAAAAAAGTTCGTCCGCTCACGGTTGGTTTTGGAGCCGTTCATACCGCGACAGTGTCCGCAGAAACAGGCTCGCGGAAGAATCCGTTCTTCTTTTCCAGAAAGTACACACGGCACGTCCAGCTTGTGCGGATGCAAGTCGCTGCCAGATACTCGAACACACGTCGTGCCCAGCGCTCCCGATGCATGAACTGGAGGCGACCGCGGAACGACAGCTTACTAGCCGCTTCACGTGCCTCAAAAGACGACCAGCCGAGGTCTCCCTGTACCGCTTCGTTGGCCACATACCTATGACATCCTACAGCGGTGCGTCCCACTGCGCGCTGCTGTCTCTCGAGCCATTGCCGAGTGGACGTTGAGAGGCACACCACAGCGTTCGCGAGCGTGAGAGCCGGCACATGCACCGACTTCCACAGGTCACGCACCATCAGGAAACGGTTGCAGCCACAACCTTCGGCGGCGAAGAATGCACTGGTCACGAACGGCAGACTGGCGAACCTTTGCCTCATGGTGTGAGTACATGGCAGCACCGGCAGAAAGCACTACGCCCAGGTATTTGTAAGACGAACACATGCCGATTTCTTCCCCGCCGAGGGTAACTGCTGCGTCTCCGCTGGTTCCCGCGAGGGTAAGAACCGCAGACTTCTGGGCGCTGAACCGGAGTCCAAGACCTCAGCGAAGCATATGTCCAGCAGGGTCTGCAATTCCTGCGAGCACTCAGCCATGAGTACCAGGTCATCGGCAAATGCAAGTCCTGGCAGGTGGTATTGCTCGTCCGCCCCAGTGGACCTGTATCTGAGCCGAAAACCGAGACCACATTGAAGTAGTTTCCGCTCAATACTTGAGGCATACAGGATGTACAAAAGCGGAGAGCGGACAGCCTTGACGGCCCTTGTGACAGGGATGTGGTCTGACTGAATCTGACCAAAGTGCGCTGTGACGGTGTTGCCCTCGTAAACTCGTTGGACCGTCCGCCGCCGCGTTTCCGGAAGCCCGAGACCACTGAGTTTCTGGAAAAGGGGGGCATGGGGGACAAGGTCGTACGCCTTTTCCACGTCCAAAAAGCAGCACATTAAAGAGCACTGCTCCCTGGTCGCGATTTCGGAACACTGCGTCAGTATGAACAGGTTATCGTCCAGACGACGGCCTGGGTGAAACCAGTTCTGAAGTTCGGTCAGGAGCCGATTGGACCCGGCCCATCTGCTCAGCCATTCCTTGAGGGCGCCCATGAAGAAGCGGTACATCACGCTGGTTACATGTGAGGGGTCGAAAGTCCTCCAGGATATCGGCTTGACCACCTTGCTTAGGTATAAGCGTCAGCCGACCGTGATGCCTCTCTTCAGGAATGGGTCCACACTCCAGAATGCCGGTAAACAGGTCAAGAGAGTGAATTGCTGGGCTACTTGGTTCATAAAGTTCAGAAAAGGGGAAACCAGTGAGCAGAACGCAGGACAAGAAGAGGAGGCACACACACAACACCGCTGTGCCTCCTCTTCTTGTTCTGCGTTCTGCTCGCTGGTTTCCCCTTTTCTGAGCCGGTAAACAGCACCGCCAGCTGTTCTCGTGTCGCTGGCCCAAAACACTTCAAAAGTCGCGCTGGTAAACCATGCGGTCCGGTGGCCGTACGAGAGCCGAGTCGAGCCAAGACACGGTCGACTGTTATGCTGGAGCACAGCCGCTGGATGAAAGGTGCGCCATAGAGAAATGCTCTCAACCAGCGGCCGTGGCTGGAGAACGCCCAGCGGAGTTGCGATGCTTCTGAACCAACAACCTCATGAGGAGTTAACAAGGGGCCGGTACCCATGGCTGCTTCATTTGTTGAGACATTGGTGGAATCAGCATCCATGGAGCCGAAAAAGCGAGTGAAGTGCTGATTCAAGTGCTCTTTGATATTGTGGACTTGTTGTCCCGTCACGGCATCCCTGAGTTGCTGCGGGGGCTCGTCTTTTCGGTCTAAGCTCTTGACATAGCGCCAGAACTATTGGGAAGTAGCTTTGCCCTCTTCCCGCATAGAGTGGAGCAGGTGCAGGTTATGCTCGGCAAGCTTAGTCATGCTTGCACCCTGCGTTTGAGCGTTAGGTAGTGTTGCCAAGTCGTTATTGTCGCCTCGGCGTCGCCTGCTTTGACTGCACTCCGGTGTTCACGGTTTGCAGCGCGACGCGCTTGCCACGTGGTTTCCACCTCACAGCCCCACCAGCGATTCAGCTTTGGTTGGTTGGATCCGCGTGCTCTGCTCATGTGCCGCTGCATAATGAGGACTGTCACGAAGTCATCATATGTAACTGTCTCGCTTCTTCTGTGGCTGTTCTCGAACTCTGCGGCGACTGTCTCGATGGCCCGGTCTGACAGGTAAGTTCCCGCGGTTTCACGTGGAAAGCTGTCACGCCTCCTCTGGCCACCATGTGCGAAGTGAAGCAGCAGCCGGTTGTGGTCGCTCCCCAGGCTGTGCACGCCAGACTCGTCAATATAGAGCATTTGGAGAAGGCCAGTGAGACGGGGAGACACCAACGCATAATCAATGGTTGTAGCACTGCCACGCGCACACCTGGTGATCTGCCCTTGACAGCGCTGACCAAGGTTGGCGATTGCTAACTGCAAGTCGTCCGCCAACTGAAGCTGCAACCTGCCATTTGCATCGGTGAATCCATCCAGTTCAGTTACGTGACCATTGAAATCTCCTAGAATGATTATTTCTTTCTTGGCCCATTTTCTTGCATCATCTAAAACGCAGGCGAGCAGTTCCGCGTTAGCTGGCTGGTGCATTGATACAACAGACAGGTACATGACGCACACTGCCGTAGGTACACCCAAAAGTTTGCCAGGTCACGGCACTCCCCCTTTTGACGTTTCCCGGAGAGAGAGAGATAAACTTTATTTTGAGGAAGTGTCTCGAGGAGAATCGAAGTCCGAATGGTGGCAGGTAACGGGCCGAAGGCCCGCCCCGTCCTGGACGTCTTCTCCTTGGCTTAGGTTGGGGGTCCCGTGGTGGCCATAGGCTGGCGCCTTCTGGCGACCTCTTCCGCCCTCTTGACCAGGCGGACCTGTAGGTCCGGGTCGGGGCTGCGAAGCGAGGCCTCCCACCTCTCCTCAGAGGGTATTTCGGGGAAGGGGTCCTGGGGGCATGCCCACATAATGTGGGCCAGGTTGGCATGGGCGCCACATAAGGGGCACGCCGAGGTTGGATAGAGGCTGGGGTGGACATGGGTCATGGTGGCCGGATTGGGAAAGACTCCCGTCTGGAGTTGGCGCCAGACGTGGCTTTGCTCTAAGGTCAGGGATTTGTCCGCCCGAGGATAGATCCGGCGGGAGAGGAGGTAGTAGGTGGTAATATCGTGAAAACCGATCAGACGGTCCCGCGCGGACCGGGCTCCCTGGTAAGGATACGGGTTCGGCCCTGCCCGGATAGTAAATCCTCGGGCTAGGTCATGGGCCGCCTCGTTTCCCTCGAGCCCAGAATGCGCGGGGGTCCAGATCAGTTGTACTGGGGATTGCGGGGGGTTCCTGAGCAAAATTTTGAGCGCCGTTGGGGATATACGACCAGCGGCAAAATTTTGGAGAGCAGTTTTAGAATCGGTAATGATCGTTGCGGGTGTGGGGGTGAGTGAAAGGGCGAGCGCTATTGCTGCCTCTTCCGCCGGTTCTGGGATGGGCGTCCGGACTGTTATAGAATCGAGAATGCTGGTGTTGGGGTAATTTTGTACGGCGATTGCGGTGAAAGCCTCCTTGTGTCTGTACTCTGCCGCGTCGACGTACACGACTTGCGGATCATTTTTATACTTCTTGTGCAGGGCGCGGGCTCGTTGTTTCCTGCGCTCGGAGTGGTACGTGGGGTGCATGTTGCGGGGAAGCGGTTTGGCTACAATATGAGAGTGAATACTAGGGGGAACTGTTTTCGCGTCCTGATATAGTGTGTGATATCCTATTCCTAGTTTGCTGAGTATGTATCTCCCTGTGGGTGTGCGAGCGAGGCGTTCGTACTGTCCCATTAGGTGGGCTTCAACTAGTTCGCTGGCCGTGCTGTGAAGGCCTAACCCTTCCAGTTTGGCAGTGGACGTGCCGGGGGGAAGACGTAATGCTGCCTTGTAGGCGCGTCTAATGAGGACATCAATTTTGTTGGTTTCGGCAGCTGTTAGTTTAAGGTATGGAATCGAGTAAAGTATTCTGCTCACGACGAAGGCTTGGATTAGGCGAACCCTGTTCTGCTCGGTCAAACCTGAGTTCCTATTGGTGACCCTTTTGAGCAAACCAATGGTTTGGTTTATGTGCCGTTCTATTGTTTGGATAAATTTGTGATTTAGTCTAGTGGATTGTATGTGCAGCCCTAGGACTTTGACAGCCGGGACCTGCGGGATCTCTCTACCTTCAATATGGAGTTTGATGCTGGAGTGAAGCCGTTTTTTCTGGTTCGGGGGAATAACAAGTAGCTCAGACTTTGCCGGAGAGCAGGCCAAACCCGCTCTCCTGGCCTCCTCCACCACTACCTCTATGCCTCTTTGCAGTGTTTCTTCAATGTTCCCATCACTCCCCTGGTTCATCCAGAGGGTAATATCGTCTGCGTAGAGGCTGTGGTACAGGTGGGGGATCCGTGCTAATTTCTTCGGCATGTCTATGATTGCAAGGTTAAAGAGTAATGGCGACAGTACGGCTCCTTGCGGAGTGCCACGACTGCCTAGCGGGAATGTATCTGAGACAAGGCTGTCTAGATGTATGGCGGCTGTCCGGTTTGACAAAAAGTCCCTGATGTAATTGTAGGTTCTCTCACCCGGATTGATCGATCCCAGACCCGACATTATGGCCTCGTGCGAGACGTTGTCAAATGCTTTTGTCAGGTCCAGGGCCAGTATCACCGATGTGTCTAGGCCGGTGGATGGTTTGATAATTTGTTCTGATAGCTGTATATCTTGAGTTGAAAGCCCAGGTCTGAAGCCAATCATTGTGTGGGGGAATTGTTCTGTGTCGTTCATGTGTGTTGTGAGCCGGGCTAGGATTACGTGTTCCATGAGTTTTGCTAAGCACGACGTGAGGGAAATGGGGCGGAGGTGTTCGATTGTAAGTGGTTTATTTGGCTTGGGGATTAGAATAACCTTGGCATGCTTCCACGATTCCGGAATTCGCCCCGTTCTCCAGCATGTGTTGAGAAAAGCAGTGATTGCGGTGATTGAGGAATCGTCCAAGTTTCGTAACGCCCGGTTCGAAATGTGGTCAGGACCTGGGGCCGAATTGGACCTAAGTTTGCGAATCGCCAATCGTACCTCGGCTTCAGTTATGTCCCTGTCCATCTCGCTGTTTGGGTGACCCATGTACGAGGGTAGTTCGATCTTGGGTCCTATGGGGAGGTACATGTCTTTGATTTCTGCTATAAGTTCATCGTCAGAGCCTGAGTATGTGTGGATGATTTTGGTTATGCGGTTTCTCTGTTCTGTCTTGTTCTGATCAGGGTCGAGGAGGTGTCTAATTATCTGCCATGTCTTCTTCATTCCAAAGTTTCCTTGCATCTGGTCGCAGATCTGGTCCCATTGGGAGTGCGAGAGAGTGACCGCGTGCGCTTCAATCTCCGTCTGCAGACGGGACAGTTTTAGCCGCAATTTGCGATTGCTTTTATTTCTGCGCCATCGTTTTTGGATTCTTCGGTACGCCTCCCAAAGGTGATTGAGACGGGAGTCTACGATATCGGAAGGAATAAGCGGATCGAGGTCCTTCGTGACTGCTTTTATGTCTGCAAGTAGCTGTTGTGTCCATTCGTTTATGTCCCCAATGTATTCCGGGCTTGCGCACTCATCCGCATGGTTGCCGTTGCATTCTCGGATCGTTCTAAATTCATCCCAGTCAGTCATAGTTTTTTGTCTGAGCGTTTGAGTGATTTTGTGTTTGGTTATAGTCACTATCTCGATTATGAGGTGGTCGCTGCCTAGTGTTTCTTCGGTGACTCCCCATGTTACCCTGTTTGTGTGCAGTGAGAGAGTGAGATCCGGGGTGGTGTCGCGTTGTGCGCTGTTTCCGATTCTTGTAGGGGTGTGAATGCCATTCTCTAACGTAAATTGGTGTGTCTGTATTCGTTCCCAGAGGTCTCGTCCCTTTGGCTCACAGGTTGGGTATCCCCAGGCCGTGTGAGGAGCATTAAAATCTCCAACTATGAGCAGTGCATGTGGGCCCACCTCCTTCCTCGTGAGCGAGAATAGGTGGTTGAAGCGGTCTGTCTTAGATTTAGGGGCGCTATATACGTTTAGAATATAAAGTCT
This sequence comes from Haemaphysalis longicornis, assembly GCF_048455015.1. NCBI lineage: Eukaryota > Metazoa > Arthropoda > Arachnida > Ixodida > Ixodidae > Haemaphysalis > Haemaphysalis longicornis. The sequence continues at coordinate 184,168,523 of NW_027526445.1, forward strand.
TTCCGCTCGCCTTTTGCTTGGGAGGACCGTAATTAAGTCGTGGGGGATGACAACGCTGTCAAATTGACTCCTGTAGGCTGGTATATGCCTCTGTACGAGGACCGCCGTTTTCAGGTCCGTCGCACTTTGAAATGCCCTGTAACCCGGCAATTTGACAATGGCGTTTGTCTCCTGTAGGGCTATAATTTCTGGGGGGGAGTCTAGGCTTTGCAGATACATGTGTAAATTATGCTTTTTGCGTTTGTACCCTCGGCAATTCCACTGCCAGACCTTAATGGGGTTGTCATTTTTATTGTTACTGCGAGCCATTGTGTGCTTCGGGTTGAGGCATGAGATTGGGAGCTATACCGAGCCTGTTCATTATATCTTGCATGAAGCTGTGTAGTTCCGATCTGTACAAGTTCACTTCGGATCGGAATGATTCTATACTATTCTGCATGGTGGTAATGTGCTCGTGCAGTTCAGCGTTACTTCTCCCAAGAGCGATTATTTTACGGTCAAGTTCCTGCTGCTGCGGGGACTCTTCTACCGGATTGGGGATTTGTACGGAGGCTGCCGCAATCGCTCGTTTTTTGGGTGCGGGGGAGGCAGGTTCTTGATCGGTGGAATTCGGTTGGGAGATTGCTGCGTTTTGGCGGCGGACCCTGAGGAGTTCCTGTTTGAGGTCATTATTTTCTTTCCTAAGAGCTGCCATTTCTGCTCTTATGTTGGCTAGCTCATCTATTAGCTGTTTATGGAAGTTTAGAGAGGGCTGGGAAGAGGGACTGGGGTGGGAGGCCCCGCCATCGAAGCTTACCGACTTCTCGTTTTCGGCCGTCGACGGAACGTTGGCCCACCTCTTGGAGTTGGGTTTGGAGCGGCCGGCCGATGGAGATCTTGACTTGTGTTTGGACAGCGATCTCGACGGGGCTCTTCCTCTTTCCGGGGTCTGCGTCCTGGGGGGTTCGCGGCCCGGAAGGGCGGGCCAATCTTGCTGGCTTCGAGCGTTCAGCGGGGCGTCTTCTTTTTCGTTCCGGTCCTTCGTTGTTTCTGGCGGCGGCTGGGGGCGACGTGGCTTGAAGCGCTGCGGGCACTCTGCGGACCCCGTGAGGTGGGCTCCCTCGCACACAATGCACTTAGGCTTGCACGGGTGTCCCTCACTGGGGTTGGTGATGCCGCACTTGGGGCACCTGGTCGTTGGGTTCGGGCAGACGTCAGGTCTGTGTCCTCGCTGCCAGCACTGCGTGCAAGCTTCTGTTTTGTGCCGGAATGGTGTGCAGCGGTACGTGGTGTAGCCGTACCGGATCCAAAACGGAACCTTGTATCCGTCGAATAAGATTTGAGCGGCGTCTGTGCTTCCCAGTCGTTTGACCGATAAGATGGGCAGGTCTGGGTTGAAGTCGACCACGTTCCGAGTTATTTCTTCGGGAGTATCGTCTTTGGGAATTTTGAAAATAATTCCCAGCACCGTGTTGGCGGGGGCTGAGACGTGCGTAGAGATTTCATACTGCTTGTTGTTGAGAACAAGGGATTTGATGCTTGCGAAATTGCGCGCTCGCTGATGGTCGGGGGTACTGATCAGAATGTAGTTGGAGTTTTGGTGCACCCGAACTTGATCTTCTGGACTCAGGGGAACTGGTGCCGATTTAGAAATGGCGTTGGCGATAGTTGCCGGCGCCACCGACCGTACATCAAGCCCTCCTCGTGGTCGTAGGACAATTTTGATGTCGGTCTCCGGCAAGCGCTCCATCGGTGGACCTCGACGACGCAGCGGCCGGCTTTTGCGGGTATTCGATGAGACCACTTCGGGCGACGTGCTGGCATTTCCGGAGGTTGCGGTCCTCTTTAGGGTCAAGGCTCGTTGCTTGCGCCGAATTTCGGCCCATTCCTCGCTTGCGAGTTCCTCTGGGGGGATCTCTTCGCCGTCTACGACGACCTCCATCGCTGCAGCGCGATAGCGTTCCTCAGGGGTGATGGGAGGCGGGGGAGCGGGCACGTGGCGATCGGCCACGGCGGGCTCCGGTGCACGTGCCGGTGGCTGCTATGGCCGCTCGTGGATTCTATACTTGGCGTGGCAATCCTCGCTTCAGAATTTCAACTCGTCGTAAAATTTCACGGGGTCCACTCACCGACTTCAGTGTAGGCTTGTTAGATGGCGTTCATCGAGAGGAATCGAGCGGTGCCAGAAAATCCACCGGATGGCAGATTTAGCCGAAGATTGGGCGGGATTAAACGGGAGCCCATGCACCGCACGTCAACATGAATCGGCCACCTGGTGGCGAATCACGTTTCCCGGAGGCCGCGTCGCCAAATCAAGCCCACACCTCCACCTTTGCGATCATTTCCCGACCTATTCTGGCCTGTCCAGCACCAGTCCTGGTGAATGGGCGGTTGCTCTTCATCGCAGAGGTGCGTTTCTGCTACTGCGTAAACAGACATGCCTTCCTCCTCAAGAGCACGATACAGTTCTGCCAATTTCTGGGTACGCCGGGCACCGTTCATATTCAGGAAGCCTACTTTTACACACCTACGATGTGCGCGTCGACGACTGCGGTGGCTTCGCTGCAGCTTAATTGATCTCCCTACGGCACGCACTGTTGGGCCATGTGGTGACGAACGAAGTCTCCGACCAGTCGGAACAGGTCGAAGCCCGCACTGGGTGGACCCGTTAGCTGCGGGGGTGTTGGCCACAACTGCGGTAGAGGTAAATGTTGGGCAGGAGGAGGAGGCTGGGGTCGGGGTATTGTCCCTAACCCATGGGGGACCCGTAGTGCCGCAGGTGCAAAAGGGGTTGGGGGCGATGACCTTTCCCAAGGGAACGTCTGAGACCAGAGGGGAGTAGCCTGGTACTGTACTTGGTGCTGTGGGTGGGTGGGGTGGTGCGTTGACGCTGTGGTCGTTCTGCGTTGCCCTCTGCACTGGTGACGCAAGGGACTTGCGATGCTTCCTCGGCGTTTTGGAGTCTTGCGAAGACTGCTGTTTCTGAGCCGTCGTGCGGCCACGGTGGAGTCGATGGCCTAAAAAACCTTGAGTAGCTTCACAGATCCTTTCAGCGACGAAGCTGATTCCTTGAGGACTGTAGCGCACGCCCTCTTTTTCCCACATCGTGACGACCCAGCCTTTGTTCAGGTTGACGAACCTAGGTCGGGCTCGTTTGCACCATTTTCGCAGCTGGGAATTAGCAAGCAGAACGGCGGCCCGTACCTCTTCACCCTGATTGGTGACATCAGGTATGGAGCATACCAGCAACCCTGTCGAGCGGTCTGTGCCGCCATCCAGAGCATGCAATCACCTGCTCGGGCTGGCCTTTCATCACTTCGGTGAGCCCGACATGTACACATCTCGTGAGTGCGAGCGCCACTCGCGGCGAGCCCCACTCAACACCGGCGAGTGCAAGCGTCACTCGCCGTGAGCCCCGCTTGCCACTCGCGAGAGGCGAGTGCACTGGCGCTACCCGCGCGCTTTGCGGGGCTTACCGCGGCGAGCGCCACTTTGGCTATTCGTCGCAGCTGCTGTTCGCTGTGATGGTTGTTAACGGCGCGATTGCGTGCCTGCCTACAATATATTCTAGGCACTGTATATGTTGTCACTGCACTTCTGCTATGGGGCACCGTGGAATTAACTCTCCGGTGGGGTGTTGATTGAGGAATACGATCTGGATGGACTTCTGACGCCGTAATGCACTGATACTTTTCCGTGTCATGAGCTGCGCACACTCGCGTGCGGGTGGTGACGTTATGTGGTGAGCGCGAGTGAGTGCAATTGTGACGGCGAGAGGTAAGCATGCGCACGAGTGAGAGCGAGTGGTGAGATCGAGTGGCCAATGTGAGTGCGAGTGGTGGCGGAGAGTGGTGAGCGCGAGTGAAAAAATGTTTTTTGGGCGAAGCTCCTCTTGCTCGGGCTGAGTCCCTCGGGTACACTAGTTCTCGAGGCTACCGCTACAGGCACAGCTGTGCAATAGTTCTTAGGTCGCCCTCTAGATGGCGCGCCTACTCCTCCGTCTCTAAGGTCCCTGTGTTATCCGTCTGCGCTGCACACTCGGGCTCGCGCGCTACTCATCATGACACTTTGCAAGCGAAGGCAGCGGCGCGGAGAGCTCGCAACGCGGCTGCAATGCGGGCACGCCGCCAAGACCCCGCGGTGAGAGCTCCCGAGGCAGAGGCGGCACGCAAACTCTCATCCAAGATCCTCTCGCCACGTACTTCACCGACCACAAAATTGTAATCTTCAAAGGAAAACGCGTCCCACAGCTTTGTAATCAGTAATGTAATCCTTGTATATAATTGCATCGACATGTAAATAATAAACATTCTGTATATAAATGTATATACAATCACCCCTATAACAACGTGTCGAGTCTTTATACGATGTGCACGTGTGGCGTTTTACAGATAAGCATTGGAGCTTCGCCCCACTCATCATCATTCACACTTTGTGGAGATGGCGGAATTTTTGGGGGGCGGTGGCGTCCAGTTTTGCCGAGGTATGCGCAGAACACTTGTCCTTCCTTACGCCTGGAAACTTTCAACATGCAAATCTATGAAATCGGGTGTGCAGTAAACACCCGTCATAACGCGCTCACATTGTTCGAAATCTCGATTTATATTCAAACTGCTTCCTTGTACCAGCGGCATCATCATACCCGTTTTTATAGCCTGTACCGAATCCCGTCTCCTGTTTCGGGGATTTCGTTACAATAGTGCTTATGCTCATCCACCCATTTCGTAGGCCTGATGAGGGGCCTATTAGGCCTGACCTGACTGTCTAGCCATATCTCAAAGACGAGAAGAACCTGGGCGCACAAAAGGGAATTTCGGGTTAATCCTTCTTTAGAAGCTAGGGACAATCGCCGAGGGCACAAACAGTCAATCCGCGCGCACACTTTAGACACACCGTAGCAAAATAGTATTTAAGCACTGCAAGAAACTTCCTTAAAAAGTAAATGTGTAGCAGTTACACTGAGCAAGGTCTTTCGCTGTCTATATTGACGCGGCAACCAGTGTAGAGATTAAGGCCAGTCGTTGGCCATCTATGGGAGTGTCCTTCGTCCTGCAGTGGACTTACGGGTGATGATGATGATGATGATGAAGGAAAATAATGAAATCGCATTTGTTTATCGGAATTAATAAATTAATTGACCATACTTCATTGCCTTGGCCCATTCCCTTAAGTAAGTTTATGTATACATATATGCACCCATGTAAGAAAACTGGACACACCAAAGTTGCTCATACAGCCCTTGTGTGCGCGTTCGTGCTCCACGCCCTTCACACTCCGTCATTCATACTAAATCACTCCTCAGTTTTTCTTTTTTTTTGTTTAATCAAGGTTTTACTGAATGAGCGCCGAAATTTCTTTTCGGCTAATCCCGGCCATAAGTTGACATGCACCGTTCGTGAGGGTCATCATCATCATCACCATATTCTTCTGCACGCACTGTCACGTCAGCTGCGCGCGCATTAGCTGCTACTGGTGTTCGAATTCATTCCCAGAAGAACACGGCTGGCACACGGTCGGGTGAGGAATCGGAGTTCCTCAACTCTTGGCCTCCCTGCCTTTAACAATTTCACCGACTGAACTGAGTCCCCGCCCTGCAAGGAGCGCACTGGCCGAAGCTATCCAAGGAGGTGCTGGGTCCATGGGCCTCGGGGAGCTTCTGGTGTCCGCGGATCCTGGGGCCGACGTGGACGTTGCCGTGAGGCAGGCTCACAAGTTCTCGAATGAGAAGGGCCCTTTCCGGAAAGAGGAGCTGCTGCACCCGCTCAGCCCTCAACAGGCGCAGCTCGCGCGAGCTTCGTCCGCCAGCCTGGCCGCCTGCCTCGCCCGCAACCCGGGCTTCTACCGAGTGGAAGAGGGCGACTGCAGGTTCGTCTACTACTGCCTGGTTCCGGAGCCTGACTACCAAGTGATCGAGAATGCGGAAGAGCTGACGGAGGCCGCCTTGGATGGCGTCTTGAGGCACGCGCACATGTTCTTGCATGAGAAGGGCCCCTCGAAGAAAGATAAACTTCTTCACCCGGCCAGCCTTCCACAGGCGCCGCTCGTGCGGACTACTTCCGGCAACCTGGCAGCCTGCCTCACCAGCATCCTGGGCTTCTACCAGGCGGGAGAGGGTGACCACACGTTTGTGGATGCGCTGACGGAGGACGTCTCGGGGGGCGTCTTGAGGCACGTGCAGAAGCTCCTGGAGGAGAACGGCCCCTCTCGATTCCTGGACCCGCTCAGCACTCGTCCGCCATCCTGGCCACCTGCCTCGTCCGCATCCGGGGCTTCTACCAAGCGGAAGGGGGCGACTACGCGTTCAACTACCCGGGTCAGGAGTTCGACTGCCTCTTCCCCAGCCCTTCTGCTGGCTCCTCCCTTGCGTCGCTCGATCTCCAGGGCGGGGGTGATCCGGCGGAGGATGACCCTGTATCGGCGCGTGCGGAGAGTACCGGGCTGTGGTGCGGCCGTGACACCCCGTGCAGGAGCAGCAGCAGCTCGTTCGCCACTGCCCCGGCTGAGCTGGAGGAGGACGAGGAAGACGGCGAGAAGAAGCGGCAAGTGTGGACCCAGACTGGCTTCCCTGGCGGCGTGTTGCAGGAGGGGCGTGAAACTGAGACTCAGACTGAGACTCAGCGACCCTCCAGCGACTGCAGGGCTGGAGCTCGTGCAGGAGGAGTATGCCAAGGAGTACTGCCGCCTCCAATCTAAGCTGAAGTCTCTGCAAGAACCTGGAGGTCCACAGGGCGCTCCAAGCGAAGTGCTCCGCCAAGGAGGTGAGAGACTCCCTGTAGGCTGTGACACGCCGCAGCGCAGACGCCACCGGGTGGCACTGCACGAATGTCGCCACCTCTGGCTGAACCCGTGCTCTGCGGAGGGACACCAGCAGCGTGCGACTGGTGGGCGACATGGGCGAGCGATCGCATCGTGCGTCGCAGCGGGAAATTCGTTTTGATGTTCTCTTAATATACGATACGCGGAAGTTACTTTTCTTTACACTTTCTTCCACGTCCAGCTATTAATATGACGATATCTGAAATGTGATTTTGTTTCTCTACATTTTTTTATTGCGAGACTGTTGAAGTGCCCTCACCCAATAAAGACAGTATGGCCCGCCCTGATTGTCTCCATCACCTTAACGGAGGAAAGCACTTGGGTGCACAACTGGGCTTTTCGAGTTAATTTTTATTATTAAGAAAAGACATTCATCGAGTGTACAGAATGTGAACTCGCACACGTTCCGACACATCGTGGTGAAATTGTTTCAGCATTTCAAGAAACCCCCTTCAACTGCAGCAAATACAATGTAGCAGTGATACATAAGTGTGTGGATTTTTGCTGTCTGTTTACATTGGTCAGGGACCCCCGAGAAAGGGAGAGAGAGATACAGAGAGAGCATTGTTGTGTTCGGTATCTTCAGTCCAAGACTCCGTTGGTAAGGCCGGCTGTATTCGCCCTTTGCGCTAGCAAAATCTGCGTTTCAGGACAGGAGCTGGCCAGCGTATTCTCCCACTGCTCGAGTGAGGGTTCAGTTGACATTCCCAGACCATATGGTACAGCGTGCCTGGGGCTGGGCAGTGAGTACATATGGGGATCATAAAGAGTTGGACGGATGGCGTGTAGTCGTGTTGGGTGTGGGTAGGTATTAGTCTGGAGTTGTCTCAGGATGAGTTCCTGTTCTTTCGTGGCCTGACCAATGACTGGTGGGTACAGTTGTCTTGCTAGTGGGTAATGTTGCGTAATTGTCACCGTTTCCTTACTCGGGTGCGCTGCTAGAAGGTGTGGGGAGTCGACTCAAGCGAGCAAACAACCCCGCCGAATCTACAGGGCATAGGTGACGAAGGGGGTGGCCGTCCGATGTGCGGCTTTCACCGACCAGAGCGGTAAGAATGAGTCAGAGTCTTGAACGAACTACAAAAGAAAGACATATTTGGACAGACAAAACACTATACAAGCACGAGGACAAATAACGTAACCGAAAGGTAACTTAGAAGGAATACAAATGCGAGAAACAGTTCAAAATTAGGCAAAATTATACAATCAGGAGCGTTAACAAATAGACATTACGAAATAGAGCAGTTTAGTAAAAAGAAAACGAACAGTTCTATGCATATGAGAGACAGAGTCCCACAATATTCACCGACCGAGAGCGTGGCTTCGTCGTAGGCCAGGCCGTTCGAGACGATCACGGTGATTCGAAGCCCGGGAGTACGTTGGAGTCCTCCAGGGCGCGGGTCGCCGATGGTGTGGTGCACAAACTGGCAGAAGCCGTTGTCACACCACGACGTCCAAACGTAGCTGATTATCTTCGGCGCGGATTCTCTTTTTATAACTGCGCCGGCGCGGAGAGAGAGGGCACAAGCCGCACAACACAACGCGCTCGCCGCTGTCGAGCGCACAACTTCTCTGCTACACTCGCCCCCTCGAAAGAACTCGAAGCTTCGGTGAAAGCTGAGCGGCGGAGCTTTCGTTTTGGTATCTTCTTGCCGGCGAGCCGGCGAGTGGTCGCGTTACCACCGCTTCGTTCGAGAGAGTTCTCTCTCCAGTGTTTTCTCGGGGCGAATAGAACCGCACTGAATGAATCGGATGACTTTAACACGAATTAGGCGCTGTACAAAAAAAAAAATGAAAAATTTATACGGTACTTTTAGGAGTCGTACGCTCGAGTTTGTGAGGAGTGGTTTCCAGATCCGCTCCGACTCTTTTTGCGGTGCCGGGTGGGCGAGTTCTTGGGCCAAGACGTGTGTCGTCTGTTTGCCGCGAAGAGCAGAATGGGCCGGTGACCATATGATCTTGACTTGCTTCTTCGTTGGAGAAGAACCTAAAGCGCTTGTCTCGAAATCGTATACCTGCTTGGTATGCTCGGCAGGCGGCTTGACCGTCCGTAATGATTTCTTTGGCCTTTGTCTGAGAGGGCATGCAAGGGCGATAGCCGCCTCTAAGGCCTGCTGGGTGTTTGATGACCGGAGCGTCAGACATGAAATAAGGTCATTCCGGAGGTAACGACCGCCAATCTCACTCCCTATATCGCGTATTCAGCCGCGTCTGTATAGATGACGTGGTCTTGGCCTCCATATTGTTTTTCTCACACAGTATAGCCCTTGCTAAGTGTCTTACCTCGTGACGTTGAGGGGACATATTCCGAGGTATAGGTCGGAAAAGCATTCTGGTCCTTGTATAAGGCGGGATGTCCACGGCATTTGGCGTGATGTGCTGCGCCGTTACCCAAGCTTAGCTAGCGTTTCCCTCTTGTAGTGGAGCTTGCTCCGAGTCTTACTTTCTGCGCTGCTGGGTAGGCATCTATGTGTTCTTCTATGGTAATGAGCAGTCCCAAAGCCGTGAGGTGAACCTCAGAGGAGCTCGTAGGATGTGCCAGGGCCTGTTTGTATGCCTTTCTAAGAAGTGCGTCTAGCTTTTCATACTCCGATGCCCCAAGAACCACATAAGGAGCCACGTAAGCGATCCTGGAGGCGACTAAGGCCTGCACAAGACGGATCATATCGTTTTCTTTCAACCCATGACTCCTGTTTTCTATCCTGTATACACAGCATCCGAGCTATTTGATCCGTGATTTCTTGAGGCCTTTTGTGGAGCAGGGAGTTTTTTGCAGTTTTCCTGATAAGTCATTCCTAGTATCTTGATTGAGGATGTCGGTTTGATGATGAGTATACCGTCAAGCCATATTTTGATGTTATCTGGAGTGTCCCGGCGGCGTTCTTGCACAGTGATGAATTCTGATTTTTGTGGTGCACAAGTGAAACCACATCGGCTTCAGGCAAGCTACAGGCAAGGTATTTTCCGCCTATACACCCAGGGCGCAGCTTCCAGACTATGGGGGACGTCCCAATGCAGATCATGTTAGCCCAATGACGTCAGCCGAAGTGCACGCGGCTTTGCTAAAGATTCGCCGAAACACGTCCCCTGGCATGAACCGAGTGCCGAACAAGGCCCTAACAAACCTGAAGACGGTTCCGTGGAGGCCTTGGCCACCTAGATGAACGAGATTTCGGAGAAGGGAGTGGTGCCACTGGCCTGGAAGGAAGCAGTGATTGGTATCCTTCCAAAACCAGGCAAGAAACACCTTGCACGGATAACCTTTGACCCATCTTCCTCACTTCGTGCATCGGAAAGCTTATGGAACACGTCGTCCTTAACCGTCTACAAAAGTTTCTCGAAATGAAAGACCAAATGCCTCACTCGATGTTCGGGTTCAGTCCGCACCTCTCAACTCAGGACGTACTACTGCAGCTGAAGGACATATTTGAGGCGGCCAGTCGCAACACACTTTAAACGATCCTGGCTTTAGACTTGAAGGGTACGTGCGTTCCATAATGTAACACACGAAGCAATCCTTATATATCTTGGCACCCTGGACTGCGGGGAAACGTCTTACTCCTACGTCAAGAATTTACTGTCAGCTAGAACTGCCACCATTAAAATTGGCGACATTTAGTCTCCTCCACGGTGTAAGAATATTATATTCTTACACCGTGCACCACAAGGGGCAGTGCATGCTATCGCCCCTACTTTTCAACATAGCCATGATAGGCCTTCTCAGACAATTAGACAAAATCTCCAACATTAAGCCCGCTCTTCTTATGCGGCCGGTATAACGACCTGGATTGCAAAGTGTTTTCCCGGCGTCATGCAGGATAGCCTACAAACGGCAGCGGACGTCGCCCGCACCCAGCCGATGGGGTTTAGCTTGTGCACCTGAAAAATTAGAACTCATCGTAGTGCAAAAAAGGGCCAATGTCGCCAAGATCTCTTGGGAAAACGCATTTGTACAGAAGCGCGGGGTTGCACACATTGGGAGGCACCTTGGTTTCCGAAAGTCACCTAGCCTTTTTTGGCTATGTCAACACTGATCGTATCGGATCAGAACCTCTGCGGCTTAATGCGTACGCGCGTGCGTGCGTGTACGTATGTGCGCAGTTTATTACGGAAGTCTCTATGACGGAAGTACGGCCTTCATTTTTGAAACTTTGAACAATGTACCGTATTTACCCGATTCTAACGCGCACTTTTTTACCCTAAAAATAGGCCGAAAAATCGCATGCGCGTTAGAATCGGATACAAAACCGAAAATGCCGAAACAGCGGAAATTTCGTCCCACCCATCGCCATCGCCATCTCAAGATGGCGCCAAAGCTTTTTTTTTTTTTACGCAAGTACGCCCTATGGCATAAACTAGATGTAGTCCAGCAGTCCCGTCTCCACAATGAAGTCGAGGAGGGGCCGGTATTGGGGACCGTGCGTCCAGCGGCGAAGGTCAGGTGGTCGTCCTGGGTGGTACCCATGGGCCCTCATGTGACGAACTCGTGCTGCCTGGAGGCCCGAGCATGAACCAAGGAGGTGGTCCAGGGTCGCTTCAGTGGCAGGGTTTTTTTTTTTTTCGGACGCAGCAAGCCTAGGCGCCTAGGCTTTTCTATCGGCGTTCACACAAATCGTCCAATCATTCCACTTGCGCGCTTGATAACAGCAATGGCAGCAGCGGCTCCCACGCGTTCACAACGAGCGGTCGGCTGAAGCGCGCACCTCTGAAAAAGCTCTCGGGATGGGCGTGGGCCAGGATCCCATAGATTATGGTTGAACGTTCGTTCAGAAGTGTGGAATCGCGAACGCGCTTGGAGGCACCGAAGACGAGATGTTGTGGTCAGCGGAGGGCGACGAGGAGTGAGATGAGTGAGATTACTTCGGGAAATAAATCGCCCGTTTCTCTCGCATTCGTTTGTCTGGGTCACAAAGTCCCGTGCGCGTTACAATCGGAGGTGCAAGTTTTTTCGGTTTTTTTGCCAGGAAAATGGGTGCGCGTTAGAATCGGGTAAATACGGTACGTAACTTGTGCACCCAAAACACTGTCAGCTGAGGCGCTCAATTTGTGAACTATATATACGAACACTCGACCGCTGAAACGGTGCGAACGAAGAGCTTCAGCATAAATAGTACTTCACTAAAATAGTGCGCGTCATGCACGCCTGCGTTAAGCGACCTGCGGAAAATTTGGATAAAAAAATGCTTCCATAATTACGACGGCGGTTCATTTAAATGGTCTCTTGTTGGCACGGAAATGTTTCAAGCCAACCGCACGTGTTCACGACGTCCGTACGCATGAGACGACGTATTGTACATGGCCGGTGCTGCCATCAGTTTGCGCTGCTTCCACCTGAAACCTTTTTTAGAAGTTGGGCTAATGTGGATTACCACATGATGTCCAGGACACCGTATACGGTCGCGGGAAATTTAATTGCGCAATCTCTTCGCTGCTCGGTTTCGTCACTGAAATAAAGGCGGTTTTCTTGGTCGTTGTTTCATATGGCCTGTCGTTCCCAGTGTGGCTGCAGCAAGGACACCAAGCTGGGACTTTCTTCCACCCCAAACAAACATTCCCTCTGCTCTCTGCCGAGCATCCATGCTTTCACCTTTGCTCTGCATACAATAGGTGGAAAACTTGTTCTTCCTTACCCATATACCACCTGCAGCTTTCATGTTCGTGTTTTCCGTTCCCTTCCAATTTTCTACACTTGCACCGTTTGCCGTACACATACTCCCGTGTACCTATGTATGTGTGTCCGCACGTGTGTGTGCATGCATGCACGTGCGCATTTGCCTGCACTTGTACACCTTCACATGCACCCGCGTGGGCATGCGCGCATGTATGTTTTGTTTGCACTCACGAGCGTATGTGCCGTGCATACATATAAATTTTGCTTTATATGTACTTGTTTCCAGTATCCATGTTCCCCAGTAAGTTACGACGGTGGATTGTACTGAACTTGCGTGTATGCCAATGTACTTTGTAGTATACCTTGTCACAAGCCCTGTCTCAGCGCGGGCTAATGTACCCGACTGTAATCTTAATTCCTTAAATGTATAAATTGAGTGTGTGTGTGTGTGTGTGTGTGTGTATGTGTGTGCGTGCGCGCATGCGTGCGTGCTTACGTGTGTGTGAGTGCGTGTGCGTGCCTGCGAGCACGCGCGTGTGCGGTGGTACTATGTACTTTGTGACCCCTGCACTTCATAACCAGTCTCCATGTTTTACCGTTTGCGTATCTGTGTGTCGCCCTGTCCCTTTTGTGTGCACCACCCAAGAGGGCCTAGTGCTGTTGGTGGGCACCACCCAATAAACAATAAACAATAAACAATAAACAATAAACATGCCAATCTGTGATAGCGGGTATACAAAAAACACCCGTCATATCGCACTCAGTCAGTTCGAAATCTCGCTTTTAATTCAAACTGCTTCCTTGTACCAGTTGCTGTGTGTGTATAGGTGAAGAGAGGTCGCCTGACAGAAAACAACGTGATTTCCACGATCCCAACCATCTAAAAGCGGTACGTATAGCCTTCGGGGTTGCGAGTATACGTGGGCATGCACTGGGCATCGAGGCGCCGTGTAGTACATACATATCGTGATCGCTGCTAACACGCTGCGACGCTCAGATCGCTCGGCCCTCACTGCGGCTCGTCAGTGCGCGAAAAGCAGCGCGCATGCGCAGAACGGTCCCCTCAGTGCAATCGTCGTCTGCAAGGTGCACAATCGCCACACAACCCCGTCCTGCAGGTAATCAAGTGGCTCTCTTCTTGCCGGCTGTTGACAGCGGTTTCTCCTGCGCCTTGTTCACACCAACGAAGATAGGCGGCTGATTACAAGCGGAAAGGGGTTGTGTGGTGGTCCGGGCCTGCTCGTTTGGGGAACACAAAAGCGGAGCGGGCTAAGGAGAAGCTTCCGCGGCTTCTCCTCACGCCCCTCGCGCCCAAGTCAGCTCGGCTGGCGTGAAAACAAACACAATACAGGTAGACACGCTATACCCAACGACCGATACCTAGTTCCCAGGCGGTATTAATTAAGGGCTTTCGCATACGCAATGAAACGCTCCAACAAGTAGAAGAATATAACTACCTCCAGACATGTTGTCAGACCTGACCCCAACCACGAGAGCCGAATTCGGCGAGGAATAGGCATGGGCTGGGGTGCACTCCGCAAGCACTCCCAAATATTGACAAGCAAGCTACCTCTATCACTGAATAGAAGAATGTACAACCAATATCCTGCTGGTGCCATATGGAGGGGTAACTTGGCGTCTTACTACTAAACAACTTGAAAGCAAACTTGCATCGGCTCAACGGGCCATGGAACGAATAACGATAGCAGTAACACTCAGGGACAGGAAACGAGCTTTCTGGATCAGGATACAAACGCTAATAAGATGATATCTAGTTCAAGTTAAGAAAAATAAATGGGCTTGGGTTGCTCATGTAGTTAGGTGAAATGACAACTGGTGTATCACGAGGGCAACAGAACGGAAACCGGGGGTTGGGACTATACTCGGTGACAACTTAAGAACGGCACCGGAAGTTGCCGCTGTGCCTTATCACCCTAGCCGGATGTTTCTCCGCGCGGCGCAAGGAGGGCGTTACTGGGAATATTTTGAACATGGCGTGAGCCGTTCCCGTGATTTTTTGGACTTAATATGCTTATAAACGACTCCAGTGACGACAAACAAACTGCGTGAGACAAGGCAGACGATATCACGCATTCATAGCAAACCCCTTTCAAAACGCGCGCGCACTGACGTCGCGAGTCCGGCGCTTTGGCGGAGTGATACACTACATGAGGTGGTGCCGTTCTTGAGTTGTAACCGAGTATAGAAGAAATTAACTCGATGGAAAGACGAAACAACCACCATGTAGCTGATTAGACTCGTGATTTTCGAACTTGGCTTAACTTGAGAATTGGCGGTTATGTGCACTTGTCTTCGTACTTTTCCGCGCCATCAGTTTCGGTTTCGGCGTCGAAAGGGTCGAGGCATCGCCTCCTGTATTTTTACAGGAGGCGATGGTCGAGGGCTCATTCCGAGGCAGAATATCTGTTGGCGCCAGATTGCAGTGGCTGCAATTATTAAATACTGCTCGGCCGCAATGAAGTGGACGCGGAAAGCAGTAGCATCGCCGTGTAGCCGCTACACTAGAACTAATCATGTTCTACGACATTTCTGAAACGGACGCGAACTCGAGATTCCGCACAAGGTAGACGGTACGAGCACGATGCTCCA
This sequence comes from Haemaphysalis longicornis, assembly GCF_048455015.1. Lineage (NCBI taxonomy): Eukaryota > Metazoa > Arthropoda > Arachnida > Ixodida > Ixodidae > Haemaphysalis > Haemaphysalis longicornis. Next base: position 184,183,539 of record NW_027526445.1, read on the forward strand.
TTCTAGCACCACTCATGAAGACGCTTGCGAGAACAACACGAGAGCGGCAGCGGCCAAACCAAATAAAACCTTTAACACTAGTAAGTCTAATTTTTCGCGTAACAATACCGCGGTAGCTAATTCGTCCTGCGGGTGGGTCACCACCAAGTTGATCGTGCTCAGCATCTTACCACGTTAGAAAGCGGTGAGCCAAGGTAGGTCGCATGCACAGAACGATTCCGCCAATGCAACCGTCATCTACTAGGCTGCCCTAATAGAGTTTTACCATAGCGGGTAGATTCCGCTAACGCTACGGCTGCGGGTTCTGGGACTCGACTGGGCACTTGCGGATTCGTTCCGGTAGTGTTGATTAGTTCGGCGGGCCGGCCCTTACAATGCCAACGCATTCGTTCCACTGAGGGGCGACCTTTTCGCCCTCCCCGCGCACGCATGACCAGTCAGGCAACAGAAACCCGCCACTGTTTGAGCCTGCGCCTCGCAAGGCTCATACGGTGCTCCGATCATACGATCGTTCCGACGCTGCAGACCGTTCTCGCGCCGCTTTTCCAGTACCTCGTGGACTCCCTCAAGCTCAGCTGGTCCCTGACGTATTAGCTGGTCGCTGAACTAAGAGATGTGCTTCTGGCAACTCTCTGGTTCATCGAGGAGTCCGGCTGGCTGCCGGCCGCACAACCCAGAGGAAGCCGAGCGCGCCGGTACTCCTGCAAGGTGGCAAGAGTTCACTCGGTGCCTTTACTGAAGTACAGAATCTTTTAGGAAAGGGCTTCAGATGGTCTCGGTGCAACTGTAAGCAGAGAGACTTCACTTCAGGATGAAGCGTAAACTTCTCGCTTTCCCTTGCCACTCCGTGGAACGGGTAGTCACCGCCAGTGTGTGTGAACTATTCGGCGTCATCATCAGTGGGGTACCGTTGTTCATTGTCATCTCGCCCTTTCTATAAAAGGCGGCAAAGGCGCGAAATCAGTTATGCATCCTCTGTGCTGGTGTCGAGTGCGTGCGCAGCCCTAATCTTCGCCACGCTCGGCGATCCAATCGTGCCTCTTGAAGCCCTTCTTTCGGTCTCCATGTGTCTCTTAAACAGTATGTGCCTAATCTTGGTCTTCCTCCTGACAGCAATCCTCTGCACAAGTGCTCTACAGTGCACGGTAGTGGCGAAAGGCATGGCATTGGGGCTTCCACTGACAAGCCAAGACGTCTCTTCTTCCGGTGCCTCATTGCGCGACGGAATGTCGTATATAGTGCTCGGAGTGGCTGATGTCATGATGGCGCGAGCAGCGGTTGCTACGGAGTGCCCGTATTAGAAGGCTATTAGCACTCCCGCCACCATGCGAAGAGCTACCCCCCCACAACGGCGCTGAGTAAGCCTAGCGTAAAACAGCCTGACTTTTCTTAGCCCAAAAAAGTAGCCACGGCTGCCTATAAGAGCTCTCAGAGGTGTGTGGGTCGGAGGTTTCTTCTCAGTCATGCATGCGAAAAATGGCTACCTGCTTTAAGATGACCACCTTTACGAAATCTTTCATAGCGTGGGCATGTGCAGAGCTATAATGATTTATTGAAAATGTGGGCAAATATGGGCGAAGTACGTATCCATTGTCTAAACCGCTATGGATGTCCGGGTGACGCTTCTGGTCACTCTTGTAGATTCAGGGCTGGAAAAACAAAAAAATTAGAAGTAAAAATTTGACTAGACCAACATCAAAAAAATTCTGGGATACATTCTAATAGCAACCGAGGATGCGTAGTTAAAATTGAAACGTGAAAAGGAAGGATTTAATACCACCCAGGGCACGTAAAACCTCGGAAGTACAGCCATGAAGACAAAAAAGAATTTTGTTTATTTTAGAGAACTATGCTCCAGTACCTCACTGAGCTCCATTCCAGCTATTAAAGACAATTTTAATCGAAAAAATGCAAGTATGACTGACAACATTCACATTTCGCGCTACAGTGACGTGTTACCGGCAGGCGCGAACTCATGTGAACCAGCACAAAAATCAGCGTTAGCATTACAGAGATGCGATAAAACTGAACCAGCGCGCGGCCTCACAACAGTCGACGGCTTCCAATCACCCAAAACAACGTTCTGTGGCGTCATAGATAAGTAGAAAGTTGCCGGAAAGTGTCTATAGGGAGTTGGCACTGCTTCACATGTTTTCTGTAATATCTCCGTTATTTTTCGAAGCGGGCGATAAAATAAACCCTACTGTCACTAGGGGAAGCAGTCTTTTCAATGAACCGAACCACTAATTTGTCTACATGGCCCCTTTAAATGGACACTAAAGGCTGAACATTAGGTTGTGACCAAAAGATTCTCTCTTTTGAAACGGCGCCCAACGATCGTCTCGTTTCCTGAAGAGTAAACTTAGGCTGGAATTCCTCTCTCCCGTTTCGCGTCCATTTCTGTGATGTTAAAAACTGTGTCACAACGCACCCGTAATGAGCGGGATCTATTTTGCTCAGTCGTCGCCTATTTTGCTCAGTCGTCGCCTGCGTGTTGCGCGGGATTGGAAAGATGCGTTATTAGGCAAGCTCCGCCGGCGGTCCGCTTACCCGAGCTCTCGCCGTCCAACATGTCACCGCAGTGTCCCCCAGAGGCAGCTGACAGCGCCGGACCTCAGGCAGTCCGTGTGCTACGAGGCCGGGGGCGTTATTCTCGAGCTTTGTCCCTTTTGCGTCCCTTTCAAAATTGTCCCTTTTGGCAAGCCCTGATTGGCTAAAAGAAAACAACCGGAAGTGACGTAATGCAAGCGCAGCAAACCTACTGCCAACGCCCACTGCTTAACCGGAAGTACGTCACATATAAAAGGACACAAAAGGGGCAGTTACGAGAATACCGCCCCAGGGCAGGCTGCTGCTTGAGTTTTCGGCGGCTGGTGCAGACGGAATTGCAAATGGCGTCGGCTGTTGATGCTGTTGTTGTTCCACGTCTAATGGCGCATACCCACGCGGGGGATTGGCCAGGAATCGAGCAAGAAAGGGGCTAATTCGCCCGCTCACAACTTAAACGTAGATGCCTATCCGTTTGCACCCAGTAACAGCGCGAGATTAGAAGGAAGAATTGACAATGTAATTGACAATGTCCCAGTGATGTGGCCCCTAGCGACAGTATAGTACGGGCATGGAGATAGGAAGTCCAATTCGTTGTAATGGCCTGATAAGGTGACGTTGTCTGATCACTGAAAAACCGCGGCAATGTAATAAGCAGTGATCTAGTGTCTCATGTTCCCCGCAAATAGCACTTAGGGCCAGTCAATTATGATAGGCGTATACGCGAACTGCCGTTTTTGCCGCTTGAGAAATGGAAGGTTGCAAACTAGATCACGTGAAGGCTCGATGACCTCGAAGCGCAGTGCAGACAGCCATATCAATGCCCTGATGGAATTTGTCTTGGTAAGCCTGGCATATTCTTTTTCACCTAATTTCCATGCTGCCTTTACTTTGCTGGCAGCCATGTTTAGCAAAAATTTCGACTGAACTTTACTGCAATCCTCCTACGGATGCATGTAAGAGCAAAGACGAAGAAGCGCAAAAGCGTGAACAGATTGTGTGCACGCGCCGTTCCCCAAAGAAGAAGACCAACAGGAAGACGCATTTTAAGCCTTTGGTGGACTGACAAGACAAGCACGACAAGATGCAAGCTTGGAGGACTGCCTACTCTCTGCCCCAAGGCGATGGCGACGACGATTACCACAGCACGCAAGTAAGCCGTCCTGTTTACCCCCTCCGCTGTTTACTCCCTCGCCGGATTATCAGCCTGGTTACCCCTGCGGTCTGGTGCGTTTTCTTAAAGCCTGACTGCCCGTTACTTTTGTCACTTTGTGAGTGGTTTTATGGTAGAGTGTGAAGGCTCGATGCTGTTTGTTCCGCGTGCCAGACCTCTTGCAGCGGCGCCATTGTAGGGTTTCTTGAGGAAGGAACACAATGATTTCGATTGCCATAGTTATGGCGGGCTGTGCCGGGACTGAAGTGGCTTAACCTTTTCAGGTGATCCTATGAAGGAAATAACGGCGCACATTTTGGCGAAGGACGGACAGAAACACAAACCACGGGCGCTTGTGGTGTGTGTTTCTATCCGTCCTTCGTCAAAATATGCGCTGTTCCTTGCTTTGTATATCGCCACCAGCCAGCCCAACATGGTACCGTTTTGAATCGTATAGCTCTTTGATATGAACTCAATTGAGACGTTTTAAAAAGAGGTATTGCTTAACCTTCAAGTAAAACACTACGACTTGCTGAGCAATGTCGTCCTCACTGTCAGTCGAGATGTAAAAACCGATTGATGAGGAAGAAGTTATTTTAGACCTGACGTCAGGCCGTCCCGTACCTGCATCGCTCCCTCCCCCTCTGCTGCGTATCAACGTCAGCGAAAGGGAGTGATGAACTTAAAAATACGAGAGGCTTCACGGAGCAAGCAGTGTTCTATATTCCTGAAATACGCCGAGGCGGTTGTAGTCGCACGTGCGCGCCAAAAATTCTCAACGCTGTTTCGTCGACACATTGCGGGCTGTATACTCACTCGCGTGGCGCGCATGCCGGCAACCATGTCTGTCTTCTTAGCAACGGGGACACGCGGGCTTGGGCATGGCCAGAGTCCTTCAATGCTTTTGAGGGACTCTGGCATGGCGGTGCACGTAGGAGGCCGTCCCAGCGAGCTCAAAAGCATTACCTGACGTTAACTACTGTTTCGCGCAGCGCCCTATATAGCCTACCTGTCGCAAGACACGAGGGAAGTTATTGCCAGATGCCGACAGCTGGTTCCAGCTGCCATGTTTTGGTATCGCCCACAGACTGCTCAGCATTCGGCGAACGCTTCCGGCTGTCGGCCACTCGTCGATAGATGTCGCTAGTCTCCGAGCTCACTAGCACTCACTGCTACGCTATCGTGTATCTCAATCGGCGTGTGCATGAACGGTCACAATTTCTTCGGAAGCATTATTTGGCTTCTCCGCTGAACGACTCCGCAGTGGGCAACGTGTGGGCGCACCTGTGTATACATCCGTACCCGCAGGCAGCTGCGCTGCAGCGTAAGCATTTCCTGCGCCGTGCCGCTTCACACATTCGCGGCTCCGTCAACGCTAGCAGCGCGACGCTGTCGCCACCTGTATGTCAATCTCGTTACGAATAACGGTTCTTCCACCGACCGAACGCGAAACACCTGGGGCGGTATTCTCGTAACTGTCCCTTTTGAAAACGTCCCTTTTGCGTCCCTTTCATCGTGACGTACTTCCGGTTAAGAAGTGGACGTTGGCAGCATGGAGGAAAGTTGGAAGTAGGTTTGCCGCGCTTGCGTTACGTCACTTCCGGTTGTTTGCTTTTAGCCAATCAGGGCTCGCCAAAAGGGACATTTTTGAAAGGGACGCAAAAGGGACAAAACTCGAGAATACCGCCCCTGGGTTAGCTGAAGACACCGGCTCCGGTTATAAACTGACAGTTTCTTTCCTGTGTTTGCTTGTTATCAGGTAATATCTTTCGTGTCTCCAAATCTTGTTGGCCAGTCCGAGCAGGGGAAATGAGAGAACATTTTGTTGACGACTACGAACATTGGCGTCGCCTTCTTTTCTTCATTTGTTTAAGCCTTCGCGGCTACGCCGCTTACTGCACCTCAATATTTTATGGTCAACATCTACGTGCTTGCTGATGTGCACGTATTTTGTTGAACACTGGGAACTGCTACCGCATCTGTATTTCTTTCTCTAATATAACTGTACTGGATCAGCACTGCGGGGATGTTTTGGATATGTCGCGTATTTTTATCGCTCGCTGCGACTACCGAAATTAATACACGGAGAACCATTTGTAACTCAGCTAAATCGACAGCTTAGTTGAATGAACAAAGTGATTAGTTCAATGAAGTGATTCACGTGAAATAGAGAAGTACCGTTCGATCAAAGTGCTTGTCTCCTGTCGGGGTGTCTGTTGATAGCATTTTGTTTTGCCCAAGGACAATGCGCTACGTATAACTCGAAGCACAGCTTTTGTGCACGCACCGGAACGACTGGTAAAGACGAGTGGATTTCATTTGTAGGGTAAAGTGCACGCGGCGGACGTAGCCCGGAGAATAAGCACCTTTTTCAAGGTTACTTCCGCGGGTAGCAAACACTTTTCTCGCTGAGAACATCGTTGACATTGTAACCGGGCGGCAGGTCAGACTACGCGAACCATGGCGAAGGATGATGAGAGATCTAGTTACATTATGTACAAGGCGGCCACTTCTTCATTGTCGTCATCTGGCTTCCGTCGTAGCGCTGTGGGAAATTGTCAAGCTGTGAGCCCCGTGGCAATATCAACCGGTAAAATTTGTTAAGGCAATTTCCTCAAAAGATAAGCACATTCTTTTTTCATAAATAAGCATGTCTCGGTTTGTAAGTATAAGGAGGTTGTAAGAACGATCCAGCGGGTGTTAACGCTTTTTCCCCCGATATTTATTGTCTGACGGGTATTGCTTGAGGCAGTTGCACTACCATTTACAGGCAAACAGGTCTAAATTGTAATTAAAAGGGGTCAAAAAACTGAATTGCAACGGCGTAAGACTACGTATCTACAGGGTTTACGTTTCCTCGACGCGTGTAGCGACCTTTGACAGTGCAGTCGTGTGCGGCGCCGCATTACCAAGACGCGCCGAAAGCGTGCTTGCCCTTGAGAAACTAAGTGCCCGTTTAGGTGCGGAGTACCTTAGGGCCGCACAAAGTCCGTTCGCGTCCGTGCGCACACCACCATCAAGCGAAATTGGATTTGAGCCGTGAGTTGCTTTTTCATTTACGGAATAATCAAGGTGCAACTCACGGCTCAATTCGAATGACGGTCGGGGCGCAAATCGGATGTCACTCGGGACGCAACTTAGATGCCATTTCGAGTCCCCGTACCCCGCACCCTCGCCATCATCCACTGAGTGGATATGGTGCCATTTTCCTTAGAAGCCCCAATAAAAAAATCTGGAGCTGTCAATACGGCGAAATTCAGCTTGCTGGAATAGATTGTTCGCATTCGTATTGGTCACCTGTTGTTCGCCTACCCGGCCACTGGAAAAGGGCGCGGGGGTTTTAGTGCGCGACCGGTGGTTGCGCTGACAGGGCAGAGCGACAAACGACGTCGCAACACAAAGGGAGGGGCTCTATTCATCATCATTATCGACATCATCAGTGTGCTCTCGTTAGGGGTCGCACGCTCACTAGAGAGAAACTATATGTCACCAGCAGTGCGAAGTGAGTGCCACAGCCGCCACACGCCCGTCTTGCCCTATGATCTTTTTTAGCGTGGTTTGACTTTAGCGTGGTTTAATGTGGTCAACTACGCATTTTGCAAACCAAACACTTATTGAATAAATCTTGAAACCTTGAAACCTTGACGGATATAGGGCAATTTTTTTCCCAAAGAGCGTCCTTTATTGCTCATGCGATACAAATCCTCCACGCCTGGTTAGCGTAGCGCACCAGGACAAACGAGCGTTTTCTTTTTAACCGATTATCTCGTTCATCGTTTATTACCGTGCATGTGAGGGATGGATTGAGTGCGGCCTGGTCATATAGATTGTCGCATTAACCGGCGGGAGTTCATCCGCACATATACCAGAAGAAAATTATTTTTCGCATACTTTCGTCGGGAGTATCGTTGGGCCTGTAGTATTTCCGTCAGTATAATTATTACAGTCGTCTTGCTCAACACAAATGTTGACTACGGGTAACAGTCACTGTTACGACCTGGCACGAGCGGATTTTGTACGTTTAACGCATCCATATTCGTCTTGAATGCTTGGGTTTCCTAGTTCACATACTGCCCATCCGCACCGCACGATGGTCGCTCAGGTGACCACCAACTTCAGTGACGCGATGATCTGTAGTAATTGATTGCAGCACTTCATTTCTAGCTTGCTTAGTATTAGTCACTTGTACAACATGTCATCCCATGCTATCAACTTAGCAATGATAAGACTTTACGCCGAAACAAAATCAGGAAAAGGCAGTTACCTGCGGTGACCACCGTGCCTGAAAGAGTTGAGATGCCTAGAATTTGCACGAGACGATTCTTTAAACCTATCCATAAGATACGTTTATCCGAGCAAATGTGGTTGGTACATCTGTTTCAATCTGCACGCCAATATCAGCGGATCGGTAATTCCTTAAATATTTTGTGTAGGATTGATAGAAATTGAACTGATATTGTATCCTACCACACGGCCTAACCACCTTGGTCGTTTTTATTTCTAACGGCTTAAATTCGGGCGTCTTCGAGGGGGGCAATGTCACGCTTACTTTTCATGTTGCACCTCTCGCAGGCGGCCGAAGCCCATCCGGTTTACATGGCTGGGGCCGTGCACAAAGAAAAAGTGAAAAGAGGCAAGGCTTCGAGACTACGGAAAAGAGTTGCGGCTTTAGGGGTCTGTTTGGTGTTGTTTGGAGCTCTGATCATCGCGGTGGCATATATTCTGCTGCGGAATGATAAGGCAGGGGAATCTACGACTGTGGGTCCCGACACGCTTCCCAGCGTTCCCGAGATGCTCAGGGCCTTCATGAACCCCGACGCAAATCCGTGTCAGAATTTCTACAGCTTCGCGTGCGGCAGCTACAACAACACATCCGGCCAGACGTTGATTCAAATCCAGAATGATGTGTACGTCAAACTGGTCACGACGCTGCTCACTGTCGACGTTCCAGCCAGCCACCAGAGCGCCGCGCAGAAGGCCGCCGCGCTCTTCAAGACCTGCTTGGGCGGCATCGACGACACGGAAGCGTTGACGGGCTTCCTCGCCTCCGTCGGACTCACAGCCAGTTCCTACAGGCAGGCGGAAGCCCTCGACAAGACCCTGCTGCTGTTCTTCAAGTACGGCATAAACACGCTGCTCGGGTTGAATCTCGCCGAACCACGGGTGGCCTCGATGCAGCGTCTGATTTCGATTACCATGAACCAACAGAAACTGCAGTCGTTCCTGGCGAGAGGAAACGTAACGGAGAACTACTACCTGGTGCATCTCGAGGCATTCGGGATTCCTCCGAACTATCTGAAAAGACTCGATTTGCTGACACGGCTCATCGATGCGGAAAATAAGGCCCTTACACTTTTTTTCCAAAGTATTGAGAAGGGACTTGGCGGTTTTACTTACATGACGGTGCGAGAATTGGATGGACTGACACCTAGCGTCCCAGCGAATCGCTGGAGCCTCCTGGTTTTAATCCACTCCGGCGCTGTCTATGGTGAAGAGGACCTAGTACAGGTAAGTGTGAGTGCATCCTGGGAGCAACACTGTTCAATCAACCGGTTAAATTTGGATTTGAAGCGCTTGCCTTTGAAGCGCGTGCCTTTGAGCTAACCAAAAAAGAATAGAGGCGAAAATACAAGCACATGTTAACTTAAGTGTATAGGCACTGTTTTATTTTGCTGTTTTGTCGAGTTATAATATCACAGTTTCCTGTATTATAGTTTCTTTTGTCTTGCGAGACTCGATGGTGATTGCAATTTTGCATAAAGTTTCCTATCTCAAGTTAGGTTAATGTGCATAACGTTTAGGGGCCAAGCCCCTTAGGAGCTCGGGCTGTCGGCGTCTCATGTCGCCGTATTCTCATCTGGTCACGGTGCTGAAGCACCGGGACATTCGATTTTTAATGGCTCGCGCTACAACGTAACGCGTACTAAGAGTGTATATTCGATAAAGCCGGTTCGAAATAAACTAGCATGATTTAAAGACTTGTGCAACGCTAGCTGTCCTCTTCAGCAATCGTCAAGGACAAGCAGAGGCTGTTTGTAGACGGGTTATGATGTGTGTGACACTCAAATACCCACTGGCTCTTGACACTAGGCCTGGTCGGGGTGGTGGGTCGAAGCAAAAAAAGGCATACTTACCTGGTGCCGGGGCCTCGTTGATCACTGAAGATCGCGGGCGTTGCACTGCGCTCGCGTTGACTTTTGCAACTACTCAAAACTGGGACAGATGGGGCATGTTAATTGCTTAAATCCGGTCCAACGCAAGAGAGGGCGCCACCGCCTCAGCAAGCGCGATTGCTTCTCTCACCGTCGCTTCTCCGGTGCCCAATCAGCGCGCGCCGTGTGGCAAGAGAGAGAGAGAGACTCACAATCTTTGAATCATGGAGGAAAGAAAAGTTTAGGAGGGAGCGTCACGTGACAGTCGTGAAGCCTAGTCATAAAAAATAAAGAGGAAAAACTCATGGGAGTTCCACTCTCACGTGACAGGCAAGCGGTAGTTCTTTGCGCCTCATGTGGCCCTTCGCCGACGCTGCGTGCGCGCGTCTATCCGTTTGCCGTCCGCGTATTCGGGTTTCGGCGACGAGTCGTTGCGCGCAGCTCTGCCTGCAACCCGAAACGCGCAGCGGCCTGATCGTGCGGGCAAAGTAGTCGAACGGGAGAGGCTCAAAACATCTTTGTTTGTTGAGCTTTCGGACCCGTCGAAGTTCATGCCGCAGTCGGAAAATTGTGTACCGCCGCCGTGCAGAAGCAACAAAGATGAAAAGTTCAGGCATTCTGGGTAATCAACCGTTTAGTGCCAAGGCGCAGTTAGTCCACAATTCAGCAAGGTCCCTCCCAGGCGTAATCTAGCATTCCTTTTTTTTTTTTTTCATATACGTATCGCACCGATCGAGCGGTCCTCGGACAAACAGCCGCCGTACTGCTTGCGACGCGAGGTGGTCACACCCAACATAAGGGTTCTGAACCCTTTGTTTTTAATGCACTGACAGGCAAAAACGTACTACCACGCCGGAGCACCGAAAAGAAAGGTAAACGTATGTAAATCGCGCGCGAGCGAAACAAAGCTAGTCTCACCACCTCCCAGCCGATACGACACTGGTTACGCGCGATAACTCTCAGCAGAATGCCAAACGCAATAGTCACCGCACACCTGGCAAACACCGCGCAGCAGTATACGCCGCTCCGTGCTTGTGAATGTTCGCGTTCGAGCGATCCGACGTCAGAAGTGAAATTCGGCTTGCAGCTCGTGAGGGCGCTTGGTAAGAATGCGATAGAAGTCTCGCCTTGCTCTGAAGCAGCAGTACCTCCACGATATGAGGCTTGGAGCGCAACGCTGGCGAACTATCTTGTACGGCGCCTTCGGCGACGGCGCTCGCCTCCACCTCTACCGGCAGCCAGCCGGAGCCACTAAATGCTACCGCGGGCCTGAGCATGGTGGATCTTTCATAATGCATTGCGCGGGAGGAGGCCGAGGAGAGGAGAAAGCGGCTTCAGAGAAGGGTCGCTTGCCGAAGCTGGGCCGCCTGACGTCATGCTCCCTCCTAACATTTTTCTTCCTCCATGCTTTGAATACACTGATACAGTGCATGCTTCGCCCCTCCTCAGGTGTCACGTTAGTGGAGATGCCCGGATTTTTGCCGTGCTACTATAGCGTGCAAAATTTTGTTTTTAACTTAGTAAAGATAAGTCCTGCTACTTAGTAAGCGGCCTTAAGCCTCGATTTCCGTGGTAATTGGAAATATTGTAGTTTCTTGGCACAGCCTACCGCGGTTTTATATCGCAAAATGTTGCAAGACATAACCATTGCCAGACACGATTGTGAGAGCAAAAGGCAATCCTAATGTCAGGGGATATGGTGGTTAGAGATGCGAGATTTTATGAAATTTTGTGGGGCGGATGGAAACAAATTTTCCTGGTGTTTTTTTTCAGAAAAAATACAAATTGGGAAAAGGCGATTCCGCACCGATCAACAAAACCCCAGACACTTCTTAGGGTTAAAGACTTAAATGTCTAATCGAAGGCAAAATATACCATAGATGCTGCGGACTACAAGAGTGGATCCAAATTACGGCCGCTGTAAAAAATATAAATGTGCGTTCGAATAGGATTTGAACCCTGGTCACCGGGTCAGCAGCCAAGGGCGATACTTACAGCGCTAACCAGGGACCATGCAGAGGATGGAACAAGAATTATCCCGATGCGTGCTGCATGACACGTTAGCGCGGCGGCGCCGCAAACACGAAGCAGCTGCAAAATAATTTTGGATAATCCCTGACTATCCCATGCAAATCCCTTAAAATGCTGAGGTGCTTATGATTTTTCGATGTGACACTTAATAGGTTATTATTGTTACATGCTGCATCACAAAAGTCCCAGCCGAGCTTCGACTTTCAAAATATGCCTCCGAATCTGCCCCGAAATCTTTCAAAATCTTTCCGCTTTCAGTCTGCCCCCTCCCTGCAGATTGGTCGCATTAGAAGAAAGTTTGGCAGAGAAGGTCTGTTTTTTTTTTAATGTTATCCTGATTTACAAAACGACAAAAAACCTGTTTTCAAAACTTTTTGTTTGTTTGTTTTTCAACGGCTCATGTCTCTAATCGCACTGCGATGTGGTATTCTGTACAAGTGTATGGTGGTGTGCGGCGTCGCGCAGATTTGCTGGAACAGCATTCCATACCTGGAAAAGTGGGGTGCGCAATTTGAAAATATGCATTTAATAGGCCTGTTTAGAGGCATGGAATGAGGTAAAATGCTGTGCTTGCGACGTGAGCCTGAATACGCATGAGAGCATTTTCTATCAGCGGTGTCTACACGCTCGCGCGTTGTTTGCGAAAAGGGTTTAAAAAAAGCGCTGTCACTGTGAACACCAACCAGTTCATCTGGAAGCGGTACATCTAATAGTGTCCTGTTTTGACCGCAGGTCAATCCCGACGCCCTGCGGTACTTTGACCGGCTGTACGGGGATCTCGGAGAAGAGGACTTAAGTCTCCTCACAGCGTGGGAGCTGCTCCTTGTCTTAGTGCCCCTGACTAGCGCAAAAGTCCGTCACTTTTACACTCTTGAAGACATCGTGGCAAAGTGCCTGTTGGCGTCCACGCAGGCCATGGAAGTTCCTCTGTTCTCATGGCACCTCTTCAGTGAGGTGCCCCGGAACACTGTAGACGCTTCGCGTGCCATGACACAGCGCATCAAGGCTACCATACTAAACGAAATCGAGGATTCCGGCTGGCTGGACGGCGGCACGAAGTGGATAGCCATAAATAAGGTCAACACTATGGGGCTGCACGTAGGCTACCCCAAGTACTTCGAGTCCCACAGGGAGATCGACGAAGTGTACAGGTCCTACCCAGACGTCGGTCGCAGCTTCCTGACGCCGTGGCTCACCGCGATGGGAAAAACCATTGAGTGGCGGATGAACAACCACACCAGCTTCAGGTGACGATAACGCACTTCTCGCAGGCATGATTTCTGGACGAGCATCCTTTTCGTTGCTGATAAATGGCCAAGAGTATAACAGTTTTACTGAACGAAGTAATCTATGAGCAGCAGTAGAGGTACATCGCCTGATAAGACTGTGGAAGATACTTCGATGTGCCAGTAACGTTTGTAAACATGGAAATTTAATTTCACACTGGAAAACTAAATCTAGTGCATGAGGAATATTTTACGGATATGTTTTGTAGCCACAATTTTTGGCAAAAACTGCTCCACATATATTAGCTCTGGTATTGCTGGTGCATGTGGGTAGTACTGCGACATTAAGGCTGATGGGCTTGAAATGCGGGAAGACTTTCGGCTATCCCCTGGAAACACGCAGGCGGCGGTTGTTTTTGTCGATCAAGCGTTTCAGAGCTTCTCTTCCGTTCGCTTTACAGCGTCTGATAGCGCCTTTACGTGCCGCAATTGGGGCCGTCACGTTGCTATGCGAGTCGTGGGGGTAGTTTTCGCTTGGCGTTGCATTGCGTCTAGAGGTTATTCTCAGAGGCATGTACTGTTTGGTATCATTTATATCGTATTTACTTGCTGCTTCGGAGTCGTCTTCAAATAAGTGTGACCGATTCTGGGTTTCAGAACGCTTTCGCGAACTCGCCCAAACAATGTCTTCAAAGGTACCATTACTTGGTAGTTACGCTCAGAGATATAAAAACTGGTTACGCGCTGACAAGCATGCCATTTATGTATTTCTTTCTAAGAGCAAGCGGTGGAGAAATCGAAAGTGAGCATAGTGACACCACACGTTTCACGTGCGAAGTCAAATAATTATCATTGCTTAAAGCATCTTAATAGAAATTAGGTCATATTGGAAAGTGTAGTGATCTGTGGAACTACTTCGGAAAGTTGGACTGCAGAGTCGCAGGCGATTTTTGTTCTACTGTGGGTACGTTTACTGCTACTTTATTCAGTATAAATATCAATGGGCAAAATCAACATGGTAGAAGCGTGCTATGCTGATTCCTAAGGTATATAGAGAATGGCCAACCAACCACAACGTCGAATGCCAAGCATGTTGTTGCACTGAATCGAAACCGAAACTGGTATACATTGCAATCTTGCACATCGTCCAATCGCATCGCAACTATAAAGAGTGAACCGCATGGAGCGTTTTCTGCTCGCGAAAACGCGCCGCCCGCGCCCCAAGGCGCGCTGACGCTGCCGCGAAACCACCCGCACAAGGCACGCGCGAAGTTGCTTGTGCGGTAAAGGAACTTATAATGTGGGCGAAAACGGTACTATAAAACATCATCCGTGGCGCTAGTGAAAGCGCCAGGGTGGTAAGCCTAAACATCCCCGGCGGAGCCAGCCGGCTGTCTCGAGCGCTTCGAAACCGCCGCCATGAGGCGCGCTCGTCCCCATTGGCGCAAGTCGCCAGGCTCCTCCCACTGCCGTGCGCGACGCACGTTAATTTCTAGCCGATGCAGATGCTGCCGAGGGCGCGGAATCGTCGACGCGGGCGTCGAAAAAACGCACGCGGAACGCCAACGCGCGCGAATCGCGTGAAAAAAAAATGCTCCATGCGGTTCGGCCTTAACACGCATCACTGTGTTTAGTTCTTCCAGCAGCCGCAAGCGCAGTTTAGCATTTTTAAATGCAGAGCATTTCTTTAACTCACGATGTCACCCGGCGTTGGCGTGCCTCGGCGTCCGGGACAACCGTTCCAGGTGCACCCTCTCCCCCACTCCTCCTCTCCCGCATCACGCTACCCTCCTCGCTCTCAGCAACAGGCCCGCACCCCTCCCCCTACACTATATAAAAAAATAGTACTTACCGGCGCCTGGTTTCGATCCCACGACCCTGCGGGCGGAACGCAAGGTACATGGTGCTCTACCCACTGCGCCACAAAGCCGACACAGAATGAAAGGCTACGAACGTGTTTTATATCCTTGACTCATTCAAACTACGTCAAGAAGCTGCTGATACAACGCATTCACTACCTGTGGGCGGAACGCGGGGTACATGGTGCTCTTCCCACTGCGCCACAAAACCGACACAGAATGAAAGGCTACGAACGCGCCTTATATCCTTGACTCATTCAAACTACGTCAAGAAGCTGCTGATACAACGCATTCACTGCCACCAACTCGCCAAACACTAAACGTTAACGCAATACACCCACCCCCTATGCGACGCATTTACTCGAGTCCCCCTCGCGGGGAGATGGGCCCTTTTTTTCATCTTTCACCACTTATAAATTGAATGCTGCCTCATCGACCTCATAAACTATAAAAAGCGCATTTATTTGAGCCAGTCTATGCCAACAAAAACAGAAGCTAACTTCACTTCCGTGTCCCTTCAAATCTTTTTCACTGCAACATTCAAGTGCATTGACGTGGTCTTGACCTTCACAGGTTCTCGGTGGTTGTGGCCAATGCGTATTACCACCTCTACGCGAACAAGATCGTGATTCCCGCGATGGTTATGCTGCCGCCCTTGTTCGTGTCCGGGAACTCGACGGCCCTGAGCTACGGCGGTCTGGGCTCCATCGTGGGTCATGAAATGAGTCACGCCTTCGACGTGGAGGGCAGCCGTTTTGACGCAGAGGGAAATGTGCGTGACTGGTGGACGCCGCAAGCACGGGCGGAGTACATGCAGCGGATGGCATGCCTGCGCCAGTCGCATGGGCTGGAAACGGTATGGAGCTGCTTTGATGTTTAGGGTTGCTGGTTGCACGCGAAGTGAGTATAAAGATTAAGACGCAGGGATGTAGAATGTGAAGTTCTAAAACTGGTGTACTGAAGCGTTATTTGTGCCACTGATTCCAACGATTCTGATCACTCTGAAGAAATGCTAATGTGAACTGTTTCGTTTAGGCGAGGTGTAGGATGACAGGCAATATTCTATTCGATGACAAGTATATAAATATTTACAGACTGACAGAGAGACAAAGACGTAGGTTCGTATGTAAATGGATAGGCAGGTTCGTAGAAAGGGAAGCATGTATATGCGTGGGTAGCGGTAGCGTCACTAAATAAAGGCTTTTAGAGTATCGGCACTCTTTTCTCTCAGTGTTATGTGCCGCCAGGATTTTCATTGGTCGGTCGGCACTAGCTAGGTAGCGGTATGGGTGGGTATAGCAGGTGGGTATGTAGGTGGTAGGTACGTAGGGGTAGTTGGGTGGGTTGGCGGGCGTGTGGGTAGGTGGGTGGTATGGAGCAGGATCGTGCTTAGCTAGCACAAAATTGACACATTTTGGGGTTAAGCACCAATTGCCCTTTCTTGGCCATTAAAACGCTAGATTTCCTTGATTAGATTGGATGAAGTGATTTGAAATTTCATCATCATCATCACCATCGTCATCATCAGTCTATCTACGTCCACTGCAGGGAAACGGCCTCTCCTATAGTTCTCAAATTATCCCACTCGTGTATTAACTGCGACCAATTTATCCCTGCAAACTTCTTGATCTTATGTGGCCATCTAACCTTCCGCCGCCCCCTGCAGCACTTGCCTTCTCTAGGGATCCACTCTGTTACCCTTAATGACCAGCGGTTATCTTGCCTTCGCATAACATTCCTTGCCCACGTCCATTTTTTCTTCTTAATTTCTAATAATATGTCCTTAACACGCGTTTGTTCCCTAACCCACTCCGCTCTCTTCTTTTCCCTTAATGTTACACCTATCGTCTTCCGTTCCATTGCTCGCTGAGGTACGCGTCCTCAATTTAAGTTGAACCCTTTTAGTGAGCCTCCAAGGTTCTGCCCCGTAGGTGAGTTCCGGTAAGATGCGGCGGTTATACACTTTCCTTTTCCCAATCTAATGTTCTGAATACTCCTTGTATACATGCTGTGAGTAACAGTGAAGAGATTGTGTCTCCTCGTCTGACGCCCTTCCTTATAGGTATTTTACTTCTGCCCTTATGGAGGACGATGGTAGCTGTGACCCATTGTAGATTAGAGCACTGCACTGGCCTGATTTTAAAGCCCGAGCCCGGCCCGAGCCGGCTTTGTGGAGCCTGAGCCCGACCCGGGCCCGTAACACCTAGCCCGGACCTGGCCCGGGCCCATCGTTTCAAGCCCAGGCCCGGCCCGGGCCCGGTCATTTATTTTTGAGCCTAGAGAGGGCCGCGCGTGTGTGACCAGGCCCGGTCTTTGACGCTGAAAAAAATTTGTTTATTATATTTGGTTCAATGTCTTCGTAGCGGGTAATCAGACGGAGAATATAGTCTGTACAATCATGTCATGAAGGGAAACGCAAAAAATAAGGGTTTAAAAGTGCACGTAGTTTAGCTTATATACAACGTCTGCAGTTCACGTCACATCGACGTCATAATAGCTCGTATTCTTGCACGAGAGACACCATCACCTTTAGTTGCCTCGGCCACAAGTCGGCATTGCTAAAAATTTTTGATCCACATTTGAATCCACGAGTATGTACGTGCGTTGGAATATTTCACCTCCACTGGTTGTTAAGCGGTGGTTTCTTTATCACGCGAGTTCGATTCTCCGCCGCGGCAGCCGCATTTCGATTGGCGCGACATCTAAAACACGTGTACATAGACATAGGCGCACAGCTCCAGGTTGTCTGAATTAATTCCTTCCCCGCTAGGGCACTCCTTGTTGCCGCATCTTTGTTATGTTGTACACCAAAATATAAAATCTTGATGCAGTACATAAAATGTCATTAAAATTACAGCATCGTGACTATCAGACCTAGCAAAACACGTTTTTAAAACAATGCGTACAAGTAACATCAAGAAGCGCGCAAAAATAAACTAAGAATATTCGTTCTAATGGTCTTTTCTACACTTCACGTCGGAACTATTAACGGCCGGGCCGATGAGTTCAAGCCCGAGCCCGACCCGGGCCCACGGCGTTGAGCCCGAGCCCGGCCCTGGCCCGCCGATAATCGACTTCGGGCGGCCCGGCCCGGCCCGCGGGCCAGGTCGGGCCCGGGCTTTCGGGCCGGCCCGGGCCCGTGCAGTGCTCTATTGTAGATATCCTCCAGTATTCTAATGCTCGTCTACACCCTTTTTTCGCAATCCCTGAGTGATTGCTTTTATTTGAAATTTATCGCATATTTACTATTCACTGAAAAAGCTGTCGGGAGCTTAAAATGCGCCAGCGGGTTTTCTAAAAAAAGAAAACAGACCCCATTTCGAGCTTGTAATCCGGAAACATTTTCTTATTTTTTCTTACTCGATGAACTCCGGCTGCGTCGCCACAAACGTGCAGGACGAGCAGGATGCCGAGAACACGGCTGACTTCGCCGGCCTCGCGTCCGCTTACCACGCCTACTCAAGCCTCGCGGAAGAGGAGAAGGTGGAAGGGTTCGAGTTCAACGCGGAACAGCTCTTCTTCATCGCCTCGTGCATCAAGTGGTGCGCCACGAGTAACGTGGTGCAGACCGGTCGGTACGTGCCTTTCCGGGAGCGCTGCAACGTTCCCCTGAAGAACATGGAGGCCTTCGCACGTGCCTTCATTTGCCCCGCCGGATCTCCCATGAATCCGACTTCTCGCTGCTCTTTTTGGTGAAGGACTTGACCAGCGTCTTTGGAGATTTTTGATTCCATAACGGTATAGAAGAACTTTCCCCGAAGCGTTCGGACTGGGAGACAAGACGTTGTCCTGATTTTACACTGCGTCTGGGATTGCGTTGAATAAAAGGAGGTTTAATTTCGCGTTTACACAATAGTAGTTGTCCTCGGAATAGTTTTACCTTCTCAGTCTTTCCTGCAAACCCAAATAAATCTAACAAACTGCGGATGAAAGTAGCGTCAGTTTTTGTGCGCCTATGGTAAATGTACAGTTCAAGCTGGATGTAACGAACTTCTATGTAATGACTTCCTGGACTTAACGAAGTTTTTCAATTCCCCACTGCCACCCCCATTGAAGCCCTTGTGTTTGCGAACTGTATGTAACGAAGACATTGCGATGGTTAACCTTGGTGCAGCGAATTAGCGACGTTGGAGAGTCATTGTTTTTTGTCATTTTTCTGAAGATTAGGCTGCAGTAATTTAGCGAATTTCGCCAGGAACTCCAACTACTTTGCTTTTCCAAGAGTTAGACCGGTGTTGGTTAGGGGCTAGGCCTGCCTGTCAGCATGTAGTTTTGCATTAATGCCACTGCCACCTGTAGTGTCGGTTCTGCTGCCAGGCAACGAAAATTTTTGTCTTGTCAACACAAACTCGAAATTTTAAAGGCCGTCTCCGCCAGCGATAAAGAAGAACGTCGCAGCCCGGTAAAGTATCGCAGCCAGCAACCTCTCAACAACATCGAGTGCGTAAAACAGCCTAAATTTCGCAAAAAGGCGCCCTTCCAGCATACTTTCGGTCCGTGAAATGTTTTAGAGCACTGAAAAGTGCCAAAACGCAAAAGGATACTGGAGGTACGTTTGCACATCCGGTGGTAAGTGACCTTGCTCCTTTGAATGCGGTGTAGTGATTAAGATCGTGGGAAAGTAGCAGTGCAAATCACGCGATTTTTCACTGTGAAATAAATTCCTGAATGGCGCGTTCACCGTCACTGATGTCTAGCAGTCTGGTTTCATTTTCCGCTTCATTCACGCAGGCCTTAACTCGAAACCTGCATGTTACGAAAACCTGGATATAACGAGAAATTGCGAATTTTTGTCAACTTCGCTATGTCCGGGTTTAACTGTATTACAATTGTTCGCGCGTGCTATAATTTGTTGCAGTGTGGTGAAGTACTTTTGTGCTTTGCGGAAAGCGCGGCTTCCTCGAACGTGTTGAGAAAAGCACCCGCCGCGCAGACGCCGCCAGATAAGACTCAAACCGCGGCAGTTGCAAAACACAAAACAGTTTGGCATCTGGAGACTTGGTCCTGCCAGCGGTCACCGCCCTCCGAGATCTCCTCGCCCTCCTCTCTCAGACTTGGCCGCTACCGCCCGCTTTCACGAAACCAGGAAAGAATGTTCGTGTGTGTCTGTACTCTTTTCGTGCAGTGTGCAAAGCACAAGGAAACCTATTTGACCGCTAGGGCTTCAGGAAATTATTACGCGGATCCTCCGAGCAGACAATTCATTCGACTGGCAACCTCGGATGCCGCTGTCACTCTTTTCAAGTCATGCTGTGCGCTCGCCCGGAAAGGTACTACTGTTCCTGTATCGTCGTCGTTCATCTGTCGCCATGGAGTAAACCAGTTAGCTTTTGCCTTCGGCTTTTTGTCAACACCAAGGCAGCCACTTTTGATGGCCGTTCGTCCACCACACTACTACTACATGACGGAGCCCGGTTTGGGACGCCTTCACCAATGTAACAGGCGATTGTGGTTAACGCTGGTCCGGCCTTCGCTTTCCAGTTGTTTGGGAAGGCGCCAAGTTTCCGCTGTGTACGTCCTCACGGCCGGCACGCATTCACTGTATACCACTCTTTTTAGGGATAGAGGAAGTTTAGTCTTCATAGTTTGCGAGTGCTTGCCGAAGGCTGTCTCAATAAATTTAATGGCCATCGTGATACGACGTCGCGAGGCTCGTCTACTTTGCATAAAATGTATCCTCCTAAATGAATGCGCACATGAAAAAGACTAATGGGGCCGCAGTGGGGTTTATAAGCCACTTTCGCGATTCCCTGCTGCTCCTTTTGACGGGCGCCGCAGGCCGCACGCTAGTCTGTGTGGAAGGATCCCCTTCGAAGCCCCCTTCAAGTCGCGGCCCGCAGAGCGGTAAAGCAGCAGACGTTTCAACAGGGTTGAAATTTTGGTGCATCAGTTTGATAGCGTGTTCACTCAGGTGGGACGATGCTGCCAAACAAAATATCCATCTTCGTGTGCAAACCAAGAGCGAGGGTTGATCGGTTCAGGAGGAGATATTTCGTCGTTTAGCTGTCATTACATGATTTCCTTGTGTAACAACATTCTCCAGAATTTAGGCCTCAAACCCAAGTCCATCTAGCAGCGCATCCATAAAGCGTGGCTGATAGAAGGTCCATGTCCTTAACAGTATACACTTAGATATTTTGTGCATGCGAGCGTGAAATGGTCAGTTCATTATCATTTAAACCGGAAAAACCCTTAGGGACTCTTGAATAATACCCTGCAGCAGAGCTCTTTAACTCAGTTTGTTCACTGTTCTTCCATGCAGTTCCTATTCCATGTTTAGTGAAACTTGTTGGGGGTGGGGGCAGACGTATTCCCTTCGTTGCCGTGACGATTGCCCTACCTGCACATGGCATTACTGCGAATACTCGTTTCAGGTATTGATGGTGACAGTATTTCTTGGGATACTTAAACGCAGAAATTCTAGGCTGTCGGTCTATCGGTCAGTCCCTCGAGTCGGCCGGCCGGCCAAATTAAAGCAGATATTGAAGCTTGTTTATATAGCCACAACCATTTCTAAATATCTAAATATGGTGGCAATGCTCACACTTGTCCACATTCTTGGGCAAAAACAAAACATACATTATACTACTGCATAGCAGTGTATGTCTAACTCCCCCAATTTTCATTCCGGTGTCATCGATTTACTCGGCGCCGCTCCTGGGCTCCTCCTCAGCACAGTTGACACCTGTTTCACAACTAGCCCCCCCCCCCCCCCCCCCCCCCCCCACACGCCTCCACGGACACCGCTTTGGTAAGTTGCGCAGTCGACAGCTAACGGTGGTAGTGCGGTTATCAGATAATTGCGAAAAATAAACAAGCACTGATGGGCGTAAAAAAAGCACTGACGATTATTGCACTCCCAATATGAAAATTGTGCCCAGCGCGAGCTACAGTCCTCTCAGTCACAGCGCATTTCTCCTGCATCTCAGAAAGTGTTCGCGTGATCAGCGAACGTACGGCGGCGGGCGCTACTCTGCTGCTATACCTCACAGGGCGCCGCCGCCGCCGGCCAGCATGTTGCAAATCGTGTTTGAGCCTACCACGCAAATGTCACGTGGTTCGGATTAGCCCCGCACAAGGCAGCGTCGAGCATGTTGTTGCAGATCGTGTTTGAACCTCCCGCGAAAACGTCACGTGGTTGTATTAGCGGAGAATGGAAAGCTTCTGGGGAAAGTGTCAGGGGGATGGCGCTCCTTGGTGGCGACGCATGAGACGTGTGAGAGAAAGGCAGTGAGAGAGATGACGCCGTAGCCACACGTGTTGTACTCCACTTCATCCTTAGCGAGACGCTCGTCTCCGTGCTCTTTCTTTCGTCGCTGCTGCGTTTGCTCACTCGGTTACGCAGACATAAACAGACGCCGCTCCCGCGAAGCCCAGGTAACGGCTGCCAAAGTGCCATCCCCTAAAAGACCGAAACCCGGCGTAACCGTTTCCACTCAAATTCATTTTGCCAAGTACCTGCGAATCCCTCCCGGTAAAAGAGTAACTTGCCTAGTTGGAACGCCGGCTTGAGCCCATATTCATTTTTCAGCTTGGTAGGCCTTCCGAGCGACATTTTCGTAGGTGTCTTCCACGCCTAAGTATGCGGCATCACCGGTTGCCGGTTTATGCGTGCATGGTTTGCGGTTAGAAAAAAACTCCCCCCACCTCCCCGAAGGGGATCGTGCGGAAATGCGAATGCATTGGGTGCACCGATGAGTGTGCGGCAAGCAGTCACGGAGAGAGGCGCGCGCTCCACTGCATTTATATATATTTTTCCGAGCGCAGCGAGCGGAGAGAGGGTACGCGGAGAGGAGAGAGAGACCCGCGCAACACGCCCGCCCCGCGCGCGAGCTCTCTCCGCCGAGCTCCGCGATGCCAGCGCCCTCACAAGCCCGAGCGCGCTCCTCCTCTCCACTCACTCTCCGCTACTCCGCCCGAGCTCCGCGATGAGAGCGCCCTCACACGCCGAGCGCGCTCCTCCTCTCCCCTTGCCCTCCGCTACTCCCGCCCGAGCTACCACCTGCTCCGGTTGCTAGGCTCGCCACGCGCCACAGCTGTTGCTAGGCGCACGCCGGCCAACGCACGACAACCCCCGACTAATAAATGCATTCGCATTTAAAAGGGGGGCGTGTACGCACAGCTAGGCTTCATGCCGCTACCAATGAAAAGCTGGTTGTGCTGGTGGGAGATTGATATGTCGAAATTGCATGGCTCAATGAGGTTAGTCGGCTGTCCTCCTTAACCGCTCATAGTTCGGGTGTGTGTTGATGTGTTGCACAGACATCTTACACACACAGTAAGATGCATACGAGGGGAAGGAAAACGGACGGCCACATGTTTGTACGCGAGAGCAGAGCTGAGGGCTTCCAGGTTTTAAATCGTTATGGGACGGATGCATGCCGTTTGTTTGGAGGAAGAAGAGCAACAATTGATGCGTTGGCTACTGGTGCCGCTATTACCACCTCGTCGAGTAGGGGTGAATCCCTCCCGGATGATAAGCAACTTGCCCGCTTGGAACGCCGGCGTGAATCAATACCACTTCCTCAGATGACTCTCAGAGGTATTTTCGACGGCGTCTGTTACTTCTAAGCACGCGCACATGACCGGTTGCCGGTTTATGGGTGCGCGGGTTTTGTGGTGGGTAATAGCGGGAAGGAGGGGGGTGAGGGGGTTATGCACGCATAGCTATAGGTTCCATGCCCGTACTGATGGAGGACATGTCCGTTGTGCTGGTGCGAGGTTTAAACGCGGACGTTAAACGGCCTAATGAGACCTGTACGGAGTCCGTAGTGGTAGAGGGGACTGGGTTTGTGTGTTAGGCTATGTTCAGAATACCGACGCAAAAGTCGTTCCGTATGTTCAGAATACCGACGCAAAAGACAAGTGTCCACTCGGGACACTTGTCCTACTTGGAAGGCCGCTCGGGGTCTCATCACAATCTTGATGTCTTCTTTTGGAAGGTCCGGCATGCGGGCGGCCCGCAGCAACTTCCCCTTGTTTACACTCCCGTCTTCCGGCGACGTGGGCTTTCGCCGGTGGCGCCCCCGAGGGCTCCGCGAAGCGCAGCCTCTTCCTCAGCCGTGTGAACTATCCGCGGCCGGTTCATGTGGAGTCAATGATCACCTACAGCAATATCGACATTCAAGTCACGGTTATTCTACGGTACATAGCGCATGCGCATGACGACACCATGACGAACGAACGAAGGGCGCGCGTATCCTATAACATGTCCTTCTCGTTCCGAGCAAGCGTTGCCACGATATGACGAACGCTGGAGTTTCTTTGTGGCCAATGTTGGCTAACCTCCCTTAGTGGGTATGCTTGGCTCGACGAGGGTGCGCTCTAGGCTCGCATGCCGGAGAGCTCGTCATTTTCTTGGTATTTCTAACTGCGGACGCCATACACCAACGATCTTCTCAACAGCTTCGCTGTTAAACTCGCACCTCTGCATTTATCGCAAATTGAATGAAAATCGTCATTGTGTTAGAAATCTGACATAGTGGACACTTACTGCCGCAGTGGTCACGTCTCAAGCGTCAACGCGACAGCCACTGTGCGCAATATCCCGCTTCCATGGCACCTCGCTCAGCGTCTATTCGCTTCGACAGTTGAAAGGAACGTCGTCGGCGCAGGGGTCGCGCACTCAAACCTCAGCGCGGTAAGGATCTCCCTGGCGAGTTGTCTCGCGAACGTGAGGTTATTCTGCTCCGACGTCTTCGCCTGGGGGCGCCCTCACGCCGGCTGCAACAAGATCCTGGCATCTGTAATACCATGCCCCCTTTACCCCTTTAACTCGACGTGCCGTCTTTGCCCCTGTCCTGTCCCACAGGCTAAAATCAACATTTGTTACTTGGCCAGAACGAGCAATCCTGAGCAGTAGTACGTCTCCCAAAGCGCAAGCAATTGCTTGCGCTTTGGGAGACGTACTACTGCTACTAATGCACCTTCCTTAAGGAAGGTGCATTGTGCCTTTACACGGGCTGTTTTAAAAGCAGAGCTGTTTAAGATTGAGGCTGTTTCCTCGGCGTTCACACACACAAAAAAATCAAAACATCCCCCTCGCGAGGGGCACGATCAATGCAGAGCATTTCCGCGGGGGGCGTGCCTGCAAGTCTTATGGATTACGTATTGGTTGTTGTTGTTGTAATTGTTGTCTTCCAGCGTAGACATTGTCGATGAAGTCGATGGTGAAACGTGAAACGTGCCGTGAACCCCCTGCCGCGGCTATTACGCAACGTGGAGAGGCTACGACGCAACGTGGCGCGGCTATGACGCAACACAATCCAACACAATCCACTTTAATCCAACCCAATC
Source organism: Haemaphysalis longicornis (assembly GCF_048455015.1). Classification (NCBI taxonomy): domain Eukaryota; kingdom Metazoa; phylum Arthropoda; class Arachnida; order Ixodida; family Ixodidae; genus Haemaphysalis; species Haemaphysalis longicornis. The sequence goes on from NW_027526445.1 coordinate 184,208,803, forward strand.
CAAATCCAAGCCAAGCCAAGCCAAGCCAAGCCAAGCCAAGCCAATCCAATCCAATCGAATCCAATCCAATGCCCTTCGCGAGAGAGTGTTACAGCGCCGAAATCGCGCCACCACATGAACGCGAACCGAACGCGGCGAGAGAGGGTGTTGCGAGCGGAGAGAAGGCGAGGAGGACGCGGGGGAGAGGGCGCTCCTGTGGCCGACGGTTGAATGAGTCAAGGATATAAGGCGCGTGCGTAACCTTCCATTCTGTGTTGGCTCCGTGGAGCAGTCGGTATAGTGCCGTGTACCTTGCGTTCCGCCCGCAGAGTCGTGGGATCGAAACCTGGCGCCGGAAGTTATTTCTTTATATAGTGTAGGGTGCGGACTACGTAGTGATGCGGACCACGGACGCCAACGCGGGTGACATCGTAAGTTACTAAAATGCTCTGCATTTACAAAATACCAGAAAATTCGCGCAGCTTGCACTAGTAGTGAAAGGCTGGAGAAACAGCAGAGCAGGCGGGCCCTCACCGTTCTTCGAGGACCCGGCTGTGGCACCTCACATGTATTTCCGAACTTGCCTGAAAGTTCTCCATCACTGTCAGGCCAAGAACGTTATGTGCGCACGCTATCATATGGCTACAAAGCAGATCGCGTTAATTCGCGCTAGAACCTTACGACAACCGGATTCGCGACCACTGCGGCTGTAACGCGGCCTGTAATGTCCTTCCCACTTCAGGCGACAACGCACGTAAATGCAGTTCGCGCTGCGGACAAATTTTGCATTACGGAATATATTATTCGTCAGTGTATTTTTATGTGGTGGTTTCTATTTCGGTTCATAAATTAAATGGTTGTTTTCTGTTCAGCTGGGGAACGAAAAAAAGCAATGGTTCGAAAGGTTTATAACGGTTTCTGTTTGCGTATATACGACTGTCATGTCCTGTACGACTGCTTTCCGCGCTGACCTTCAGACCCTCGTCGACAGAGTTTGTGGCAAAGGCGTTCGTGCACCTTGATAAGGATGGGCAAGTATTGCAAAAGGATTGGGGGAGGTGGAAAGGTGAGACGGCGCGCCAGCTGGTATGCGAAAGGTTGCCGTGAACAAGCACATTTCCGTATCAGTGGCCGATTCGCCGCCGGGCCGGCGACAGAAACAAAACACAAAAGTGAAGGGTGGGGAGTCAGCAGGCGCCGGCGCTTTGGCGCCGCAAATGTAAAGAACTCGTAAGGAGTAATAGGTGGTGGGCATGGATACCAACGTCATAGAGCCGCGGTTTCGCGAAGAATCGAGACAAACTTCGGACGAAATTCTAGTTGGCGCGTTGCTCATAAATATGCAGTGCTTGTAATAAGCCGAGGCATTTTAAAAATACTGGTTTATGGTTAAATTCGAGGCTTTGACCTGTGGTAATCCGGCAATAGTGGCGGGGGACAATCCCACGGGATGGACATGTGCCGGCTGAGGATGAGGAGGTGGCGCGAGAGGAGCGAGGATAGGACATGGCGGACTCGGCTGGGCGACGTGTGTGCAGCCGGATCGGCTGAGCGGTGTACCTTGGCGTAGCGGGACTCCAAGTAAAGGTGTGATCGAGGGGGCTCAGTGTCCTTCTGGGGAACCGCGGCCGGGTGCAAGAACCCCGGTACCACATTTGGCGCCCTGAACGTGGGGCCGGCCGTGGTTCCTGGGAAGGGCATTGTGGTCTTCTTCCTCGTTTTGGTGTTCCGCGGCAAATGTGACCGACAGCTCGCTGAAGATGCGGTCAGACACGATCGACCTGGCGGACCAGTCTCTGGTGGTGGACATCTCGGATGCCCTCAGCGAGAGGGACAAGGTCAAGTTCACTGTCCACACCAAGACGACGCTGTCGGACTTCCAGAAGCCGGAGTTCTCTGTGCTTCGGCAGCACGAGGAGTTCATCTGGCTCCATGACGCCCTGGAGGAGAGCGAGGACTACGCCGGGATGATCATTCCCCCGGCCCCTCCGCGGCCGGACTTCGACGCCTCGCGGGAGAAGCTCCAGAAGCTCGGCGAGGGCGATGGCTCCATGACCAAGGAGGAGTTCGCCAAGATGAAGCAGGAGCTCGAGGCGGACAGCTGCTGACGACTGCGCCGGACACCACCCCCGCGGAGCAAGGCCCGCGGACAGGACCTTGCCACGTTTGGACCTTCTGCAAGGACCCCCGGGTCTTAGGAGGCCACCTGTGGCACCGGTCTACTGCCATCCGGGCTGAGCCGTGGGAGGCCCTCGAGAGTGCCGACGACTGCAGCCGAGGGCAGCCAGCGTCGGCCTTTTTTTCGGAGGGGGGGAGAGTGTGGTAATCCAGCAATAGTGGCGGGGGACAATCTTACGGGATGGACATGTGCCGGCTGAGGATGAGGAGGTGGCGCGAGAGGAGCGAGGATAGGACATGGCGGACTCGGCTGGGCGACGTGTGTGCAGCCGGATCGGCTGAGCGGTGTACCTTGGCGTAGCGGGACTCCAAGTAAAGGTGTGATCGAGGGGGCTCAGTGTCCTTCTGGGGAACCGCGGCCGGGTGCAAGAACCCCGGTACCACAGACCTACTAATGTTTGAACTTGGGCTGGTTCGTTCTATTGAATATTTTTGAATTTTTTTTTTACAAAGAATAGCGCGCAGTCGGAAACGCGCTGTATTTTGAATAAAATGCATATAATTCCATTCCCATTCCATTCCGTGCAAAAGGCATATATATACACGACGGCAGCGTGAAACCAGAGCTCACTAAAAACCCCAGCTACTCGCTTTGTGCACTCGGAGGAGCCGGGGCGGCCAGTGAGGTCTCGAGTCCCGGGAAGCCAGCGAGTCAACGGTCCATGACGGTCACCTGTCACGCAAACGTGGAGCGCCTGTCGCTAGAAGCACAACTTCAATAACTGGCTTCTCGTTCACAGGCAAGCATGGGACTTTTGCAGTAAGGCCGACAACTGTTGTAATATAACCTCTGGTCAAATGGTTCGAAACATATCCATAAAAATATTCAATAAAAATGTGCGGCAAACTTAGGAAGGGGAAATTTCGGAACATATTGGCCTCGAGGACATACCGTGGCGCCACCTACGAGTGACGTCACTTGTAGGACGCCGAATCGTGTTGTCGTCTGCTACAACGCATTTCCCGTGCGTACGCGAAGCGTGTTTTTTTGTTGTGGCCACCGTCTCGCCCGCTCCTTGTGGATTTTGATGCAAATTACCAAAAAAGTTGTCTGTAAACCTAATAATTCGGGCAAGCAATCAGAGACTCGCTTGTTCCCGGCGACACCGCCGTGTTTATGTAGTTGCTACTATCGCGACCCACAGCTCTTACATACGCAGCCAACTATATAACGCCAAGGACGATGCAACTGATGCTGAGAAAAGTACGCTGTAAATTCATTATGAAAAACTTGTGACGGGACATGTGTGTGCAAGCAAACACCTTGTAACAGCGACGGAAACGCGTCGCTCACTTACGATCTCACCGCGCGAACTGCTCTTGCCTGGTAAATGAATGACGCGAGAACGGTGATCAGATTGCTTCGCCGCACATGCTTAAAAGTATTGTTACGGTCTGCAGTTTGGCATAATCAGTGCCTATTTGCCCTACGATGCTTTATAGTCATGCCCGGATTTGATTAACGATCACTGCCGTAGCCTGTACTCTGCACGGCTGATGTTTACTTTTCGCGACTTGTCCGCAATGTATGAACGGTATGAACGCGAGTTTTTAACGCCTTCGAGCGGGTTCGGACAAGGCTATATTTAGTTTTCATTAGGTGCCCGGCGTGGTAATTTATAATTGCAGCGTGTTTTGTATGTTTACAGTAAGCCAGCATTTCTCAAGCATCAATTTCGAAACTCACGACTGCTCACAGAAGGCGAGGCTGCGTACGAGGCGAAACACGTCGTTCATGATTTCGGGTAATCGGGATACTTAGAATAGGAGAACCGAGCGTTGGGGGCCCCCAAGAAGTTAGAGGAACACAAACGCAACACGCGCGTGCGCGACGGGAGGGCCTTCGCCAACAGCTCGCAGCCGGCTTCGGATGCACGTAATCGGATGTTAGGCTTGGCGTCGCAGCAGATATTTCATCGCCGTTGGAGTTGCGAGTGACAGTCCCTAACAGACCGTTTCACCGCGCTGGGAACTCTGTAAGCGCGGTGATAGCGATCGAAGATCAAGATACCTACGACCTCGGCCGATTCTTGCGCGCAAGCATAGCCATCCTTCGGCCGCTCGCCGCACCGTGCGTGAACGGGCCGGTGCTGCCGGGTCCGCCCTCCGCGGCCGGTCGGCGTAAATCGCGGCAGATATTTGAGCATCGCTTTGAAAACCACACCTCATGACACTACCTATCAGAATTTTTCATCACACTAACATCCACTTTCAGAAATCTGGAACTTCTTTTCCACGACTTGTGTGATTTTAAAAGGCGGCGACAAGTTGTTGCTGCCGCGACCAGCGTCGGTTCGAGCCGCACCGTCGGCTGTGCATGCGGGCAGGCACGGCGGGTGCGTGTGCTTCTGCGAGCAGTTTACGTTTCACGATTTTCTGCTTTTTACATTTCTTGCAAACAAGGGAAATCTAGAAACTTCACTCGGCGATCGTCGTAGTCTACATTGTTGATCGGGGAAATGCGCTTCAGTCGCATGCGGAATACACCACCACACTCATGGTGCTTGCGGATAATCCACCATAGTTGATACGTTTATACAGTCGCCATTAGGTCGAACTACGCTTTACGCACAGAATTAACTTCAAACAAAGGAAATTAACACGAAAATACTTCTAGAACGCGCTTCCTAAGCGAAGTGTCACGCGCTGCAAGCCAACTACGCAGCAAGATAGGAACGGTGATCCTACAAGTGACGTCAAAACGATCGCAGCGCCGGCCTCTCCAGTGGTGGGCCTCGCGGCCAATACTTCATCACCTAGTCGCATGAACTGCAAGAACGACAGAATTTCGATGATTTCTTATCCCGAAAGAAGTGTCTTGACAGTGTACAAAAACGAAAAAAAAAAACGGCATTGGAAATAATTTAAACGCATTATAGGTTCACAAGTACAGCAGCGTTGGTGCTTTCAGATTTTCCACGCAAAAATGTCGAAATGTGAACGACTTCAGAATAAATGAAACTGTCGTCGCCGCGTTAAGCTGCAAAATTCATGCTACCAATTAATGCCATTCATAGCAATATACACAGTAAAATCACCAATACAACCGTGAAATGCCAGCGAAGGGGGAAGAAGTATTTGTGAATCCCGCGAATACGTGTTCGCCCTTACTGAGGCAACAAAAGTGAGGATTTCGCGCCCGGTCTTCGGTGGGCTGTAGCAGAAAAAAACCGGCGTGTAATACGACTGGACAAAGACTGGATAAAACTCTGATGACAATGCGAAATGCGGCAGTTGGGTTTTGCGGCGAATGCGGCAATAATATATGCTCATGTCCAACAAGGATCCTACGAAAAAATTAACAAGCGGTAACTATCTCGTGGGCATGTCTGGTGATTATGTTTCTGAAGGTGAATGTGCTGGCATCCTTAACGAAACATTCGTTAACAATTTTTCGCATAAATCTAACACCTCTTTTTGCCACTCCTACCTTACTGCAATTATGTGCCAATGTCACCAGTGACCGTGGACGCTCCTGGTATTGCCGCTCTTATAAACACTTTGAAGTTTCATTCTTCACCGGGTTATGAGAGGAGGAGGAGGAGGAAACAACTTTTATTGTCAGACAGAGCGCGTTAAGCGCCCGATGGGGTGGCTCCCTCTTCACGGGTTCCATATGCTTCCAGGGCCGCCTGGCCCCTGTGGATCAGTCGGAGCTGGTCTTCCAGGGCGGGGCTGGATAGCAAGATATCCCATCGCTCGTCAACGGTGAGGATAGTAGGCGAATTACTTATGGGTATAGGTGGGGGGCGGTCTTTGGAGAAATTGCACTCTCCTATGACGTGCTGGAGAGTGCCTAGTAGATTGCAGTGAGGGCATCTGTTCTTGTAGATTTCAGGGTACATTTTATTCTGGAGGCAGGGGTGAGGAAAGGAGCCTGCCTGTATTTGCCTGTATATTGCTTGTTCTGCTCTAGTCAAGGAGTGGTGGGGTTGTGGGAATGTCTTCCTACCGTCCCTGTAATATTTGACTATATCTGTGTAGCTGGTGATGGGTTGCCATCCCCTTCCCTCCTCCTCGGTGGCCCGGGAGTTCAGCGCTATGAGAGTGTTGACGCTAAATTTTAGATGCGAAGCATCTCATGGTCGGGGCTATGTCCCTCCCTTGTCGTTGTCGTTGCTGTTGCGCCGTCCATACCCCCACTGCGCATGCTCGGCTTAGTGAACGCCCGGTCCCTTCTATGGCTCCTGGAGCGACAGTGTTGCCGGTGTCTTCCTGGGCCGGCACGAGACGAGCACGCTTCACGCGCCTTCGACATTTCATCGTCGTCGGCAGCGGCGTGCGTCCGCGAGTCTTGGCGGGCCGTGATTACAAGCAGCCCACAATCATCCGGGGAACGTGCATCGACCTCATCTTCAGCAACTTCAGGGTTTATCCACAACAACAGCCCTTGACTTTACATTTCACAGATCATAAGGCGCGCGGTCATAATCAAAGCGGAACGCCAACCACAGCCCGACGTCACCTACGTTGAACATGATGCTTAAATAAAGACAAACCCATACAACATACAAAGTCTCTCTCTCTCTCTCTCTCTCTCTATCTCTCTCTCTCTCTCTCTTTAATGCCTCTCCACTCGAACACCCCCACCCCCCTCCAATAAAATTATACCATCTTCCCGTAGGGGAACCCTGAGTAGTATGTGAAACAGCCATGGGGTCAACGCAATTTCCCATTTCGTAGTTCCAGTAAGGGAAAAGTGTGGTAGTTTCCATGGAAACCAAAGGGTAAATATAAAGGTAGCTACGTGCCTCAACCTCACGAAAACGACGAACTGAAAACTAATGGGCACTTGAATCGACCCCATGCCTGCTTCGCATACTACTCAGGGTTCCCCTACGGGAAGATGGTGTAATTTTTTTAATTCACGAATTCATCTCCGCCTCCTTAAAGGAGCACTGACACGGAAATTTCATGTTACACAATATAAACGAAACAAGCGGGTCTCCGCCTGAGCCAGACAATTCCCGGCCGCGCGGTGCTGGACAAGATAGGATGGCGCAAAGAACAGGCAACAATCAAGACCACCATACCAACAGAATGGACGAGGACCTTAAAGACCAAGCCCCTACCCCGGAACATGGCCCCGGGCAAGGACGAAGGTAGGAGGCAGGCTCGAGCCAAAGCAGTGTCCCAGCAACTACAACAAGAAAATGGAGTGCTCTACGTAGACGCCTCTCTTGTGAAAGGAAGCAATCGCGCAGCGGTGGTGGTCACCGATGCAGAACGACTCATCAACAGCGCGGCGGTAAAGACTAAGGAGCCCACGACAGCGGAGGAAGTGGCCATAGCCCTGGCGCTCGTTCAACCGGGCGTCGGGGTGGTGGTCACTGACTCAAAGAGAGCCTACAGCGGTTTCAGAAAGGGGGTGATCTCCTCAGAGGCAGCCACAATACTATCGAAAAAGAGGGCACCGGGCCGAGCCATAGAGCTCACATGGGTGCCTGCCCATACAAAGGTAGCCGGCAACGTCATCGCTGACTACCACGCCCGAGCAATGACCCTCCGGGCAGGGCAGGACACGGACACCCCAACTCCGGCACTCACATATAAAGAAATTACGAACGAATACAAAGACGAGCGGCGTACCCTCCCCGAGCCACACCGCACCCTGACCAGGGAGCAACAGACAATACTCAGGCGCATCCAGGCGGGGTCACTAGCCCACCCCGTCCCGTTGAATACATTTTACCCTGAACACGAGGGGGACCGCTGCCCATTCTGTAAAACTAACAGCGGCACGCTCGCACACATACTGGCGGAGTGCACTGAACTCAAGGCCCCTATACCCCCCCACCCTCCCTCCACCTCCCCTACCCCACTCCACGAGCGATGGGAGACCTTGCGGTCCAGCCCCGCCCTGCCGACCCAGCTCGCGCTGACGGCCAGGGGCCAGGAGCTGCTGGCCCAATACGGTTCCCGCGACCTGGGAACCGCTCCGTCTGGCGCCTGAAAACGCCTCGAGCTCAAATAAAGTTACTACTACTACTACTACTACTACTACTATTGCTTTTATCGATGCTTAATGGTCTGGCCAACCTGAAACAGCACTTCAAATACTTCAGCGGACATTAAACGGCCTGAAAATCGTTTGTTTCAAATTCCCGCGCTTTCATCCCGAACGGCGCATATGACAGACTCCCTGCCTGACCTCACCGCTTTGTGCGGACGTCGCCGACGCCGCTTGACACGGCCGGACTGGAGGAGCGGCGAACGCGCACGCACCCGCCGCTCCTCCAGCCCGGCCGTGCGCTTGAGAGGGTGTTGCGCCCGCTCGCCGCTCGTGGGGCCGCACGCGTGAAGTGACGTCACGAGTTTTTGACGAGCGCTGTCGCGTCACTTCTTTTTCCTCTCCTGCAGTGGTGTCACGCTGATGTCCATTTGCTGAGTGCCGCTCCGCGCGCTGTTCCGTCGGCGCGATAAATGAGATCCAATTGAACTATGTTCTTGGCGTCGCAGGCCGCTCATATTTCAGCCAGGGTATTCTGTTGAGTGGAGGAAGCGAACTGTGCAATAATATTAACGCCGAAAATTGGTGTCAGTGCTCCTTTAAAATTTCTTGGTTTAAACGAGCTTTTTATCACTTCGCCCCGCCCCTGCGTTGCGAATATCATCTTTTGACTCCTTTGTTTACCATTTCATTCTTTGGCCGTCCCATGCACTGACCAATCCTCATCTGCGAGTAAGAGCCACTACATTAGCTCAATTGAAAGAAGAGGAGACGAAGAGAAAGAGCATAATTGTTATTTCCAGCAAGCGTGGAAGAGCAAGCAGCAGAACACCATGGACTCAATTGTTATGCTCCACGTTCCCATGCGGGTACGGCAGTTCGTCAAGTAATTTATTCAAGACAGGACATTTGCCATACGCATTCACGGAGAAGTTGTTGGATCCTTCGTTCCTGTACGTGGTGTGCCCCAAGGTTCGGTATTGGCTCCGACCTTGTTTAGCATTGCCTTGATTCCTCTGGCATGGCGCTTCATGATGTACCGGGCGTTAAATTTCTCTCTTACACCGATGATATCACCTTGTGGAGCACTCACCATAAACTAGAAACTCAAGCGAGCTCCCTGCAATCAGCCCTGGATGTCACCGCAGCCAGTGCCCCTTCAGTGGGCCTTCAGATTTCAACGGGTAAAACAACATACACATCCGTTGCCAACCGCTGGGGCCGCCTAAAGCTTTCTGCTTGTCACATCCGCCTTCAACTGGCTCGGTAACCACTGCAAGAGAGCCCAACAATCAAAGTCCTGTGGTTAATGATACACCAATCAGGAACGGCGACAGCTTGGCTTGCTCAGGATAAACATGAAGCTGCTCAAACGCTATCACTAGTACGCCGTATTGCTCCGAAAGCTGGTGGAGCCACCTCCCACGTGGCACGACAAATAGTGAGAGCGGTTTTACAACCAAGCTGGGTGTACTGTGCTCAGTTCAGCATTTGACGGCAACTCCGTGGGATCGACTGGAAGCAATTAAGAGAAAGCTTGCATGGACAGATGGGGTCGAAAGCCAAACATGGTCATTGGGAACAGATCATTATCTTCGATGTCTGCTACCAAGCGGTTATGCACTAAATGTTCATACAGTTTCCCAGCACACGATGTCAGTGAGATAGGGTGAAGGTTTCCTGGAGTCAATGGTTTCTTGAGCTTCATTCGCATACCGCCAGATCTAGTTGTGGTATACAGTACCCGCATTTCATTGTTTCTTGATGTGCTTTAATAAAGCTTCAAGGGCGGCTGTATCGATATTGCGCAGGTATTTGTTCTGGATGCAGTCTTCATCCGGTGGGGTATTGGGGGTGAGGTTCCGCAAGACTGCCTCAATTTCTGGAAGGGTGAAGGGCGCATCAAGGTCAGCGTTTGGGGGGCCTGTGTAAGGACCATGGGGCAGGGACGAGTACCCATCTTGTCGTGCCCATGGTTTTTTAGCTCCTTTAGAAGTTCTTGTTCCGTGCCGGAATAGTTTTGTATGAGGAGGCGCAGTTGGTGGGCCACTGATGTTTTGGTTTCGTTGTTGCCCATAGGGATCTGAGGAGATGCCAAGTTTGTCGCGTGCATAGCGTTCCTTGAAGCTGTGTACAAAATTGAGCCCAATTTTGCTGGCTAAGGTGCTGGGCATAATCTGCAGCCTCCTCGGTCAGCTTAGCAATCCGAATGCGGAGTCGCCGATTGGTCTTTCGAGTTTTCCATCGCTTGATTAGACCATGGCGGGCAGCCAAAAGATGATCGAGGTGGGCATCGACCACCAGGGTGTCAGGAGTCAATGGGATTTTTTTTTGTGCCCTTCCGTGCTGCGTCCAGGATGGCAGCTAACCATTTTTAGATGTCATGAATAGATTGGGCAGGGGTGTCATGACGAAATTGTGTCCAATCCGTTAACCGTGCAGCGCCAAGCTGCACGGTTAACAGCAGCTTTTGCAGCTTTTGTGTGAGGAAGCTGCAGGCTGATGATGTGGTGATCACTCCCTAGTGTGTCTATTACATGTTGTCTAGCAGAATTTAACCTACGAAGGGCTAGGATAATTGCCAAGCATACTGCATGAAAAAAGACTAGTGAAATCATAGCCGGATAGAAAAGACCCACTTTAAATCGCGAGAAAAATGCCCAAGCCTGCCTTCTCATCCGGACAGAGACATCAGTTGCAATAATTAAATGAGAGGGGAAACCTGTAAGGTGATCCTGCAAAAGGCCGGATAAGAGATTCGACTTAAGCAATTTAGCATTCCTGGGGAAAGTTTCATCGAAAGCTACATCTAAGGATGAGACATCACGATTAGGCACTGTAACAAACAACAGGGCCACACGTAACGGGTCTAGTAAGGATTACACAAATATTACTTGTGGGCGCTTGAACCGGGGCTATGAGCTGCTGAAAAACAACGGTGGTCATGTAACAAAGGCAGTCTGCGGTTTGGATATGGGCGACGCCATTACTCGAGGAATGCATCGACAGTGAGGGCGTGCAGGCGCGAGACTAGTGGGGGAATTCGACCTTCCCTGTATAAAACGATTATTGGCACATATCATGGAAGACCCAGACATAGGGATTGCCGTTCTAGCGTTACCAGCGGCCGAAGTTTGTAATGTGGGCTTCCTGAGAAGAGCCCACATCCAAATTCTAGGATTGGTCGGACATACATTCGGTAAATCATTAATAAAGTGTCGCGACGCATACCAAATCTCTTGTGACTAAGGCTTCTCAATACCGAATCAGATCGCGCACAGCAGCAATGTAGTAAGTGTGGGGTAACAATTCAAAGTGTATTCGTATCTTATTCCTAGGTATTTTAGGGCATTGACCTGGGGTATGGTTTGTTGGCGGAAAATACGAGAAATGGAGACGGGGCCACCCACCGGAAAGACAAAGAGAGCACATTTGTCCACATTTAAGTTCAAGCATAGACAATCTAGCCAAGCTAGGACTGAAGATAGGTCTGAAGACGTTGGTACCATGTGTGAATGTCGTTGGCTGATGCGAAAAGAACGATGTCGTCGGCGAAGACGCACAGCTGAACGTCTGGGTGTATTGGAATGGATCAGAATGTTAACAAGCGCGGGGGACAAAAGAGAGCCCTGAGGAACACCGCGGGTTTGACTGTATACTGTAGAGGACATAACTTGGTGAGAATAAAAAAATTATATTAGACAGAAAATTGATAATCCATGAGATGATGTAATTCGGGAAAGGATAACGCTTAAGCGAGTTGAAAAGAATTCGTTACTCGACGCTGTCGTAAGCCTTGGCGACATCCAAGGTGACTAGGACGGCAACTTCTCTTCGTGAGCGTGCCATATAAATACGGCTCTCCAAATCAATGTGGGCAGACCAAATTGAACAGCCCGGCATGAAACCTACCTGTTTGGGGCTTAAGATGTGATATTTCCCGGATATTTTCAATTCGAGTAAGTAAAATTCTTTCTGCCAATTTTACTAAATTCGATGTGAGGGCAATGGGTCTAATATTATCAATCGCAAATCCCAAACCTTGTGTGCGTGACAGTCCAGCTTCTTCTTTTCTCGCTGGGCGCGTGATCCGCAACAGCCGACGCCATTTGCAATTCCGTCTGCACCAGCCGCCGAAAACTCAAGCAGCAGCCTGCCCTGGCCTCGTAGCACACGGACTGCCTGAGGTCCGGCGCTGTCAGCTGCCTCTGGGGGACGCTGCGGTGACATGTTGGACGGCGAGAGCTCGGGTAAGCGGACCGCCGGCGGAGCTTGCCTAATAACGGTTCTTTTCAATCCTGCGCAACACGCAGGTCAGGGGCGTAGCCAGGCGGTGTTTCGGTGTCACCACAGCCCCTGATATTTCCTGAGCGGTGCATTCCCCCGTCTGTCTCCTCCGCATTTTCCCCTTTCTTTCGTCCACGCTCTTCGCACTAAACATCGGCATATTAATATGCTAACACAAAATGGGAAAATCAGATAGGAAAATGAAAATGACATGAGGTTTGCCCACAGGCTATCTTCCCTCTTTTTTTTTTTTTTTTTTTTTGCTGGAGGCGTGTACAACCCCCGAGAAAAATTTCAGGCTATGCCACTGATGCCGGTGGTTGAAATTGGGTAGTGTGTATTCTCACGGCAGCCGTGAGAGACACCAGGAAATTTCCCCTGCAGTTCCCTCTGCGCCCGCCACGCGGCGCTTCATTGGGACAGATATTAGGCGCTAAAACGCTCGTACTGCTGCTTCTGTGGCGCCGTGGTGGACGTGTAGGACAAAGCTGCTTTAAAAAGGAAAGACTCAAGTTCAGATCCGGCATAGTAAAGCTGTCTTCTGTTTTGTTGGCTAAATTTTACAGGTGTTTGTTCATAGAGATTTTGCGCAGAATTTTTTTCCACTCTGGTTATTCTTAAATTATCACGCGATCAACGCACAGGACGTCTGCGTTGCGTTGGGTTGTGTTTAAGAGAGGTTGCGACGTTGGGTGGGGTTGCGTTCAGTTAGGATAGGGTAGGGTACGTTCCTTAGGGTAGGTTCGGTGAGGTTACGTTGTTAGCTTAAGTTAGACTACGTTATGATAAATCTGGCTTTCCCTTTTCTCAGTTGAATTACAATGTATGATCGCAGGACGCGGGGCTATTATTGGTTACCCGTCCGAAATAGACGTAAATTGAGGTCTGCTTACGTTACTTGAGGATATTATTCAGATAATTTTAGGTCTGCGTGGCTATTCCGGAAACTGCCGTAAAAATTTCCGACGGCAATTTTCACGGCTGGCGTGAGAATAGGCACGGCCGTTCAATTGTGATCATATGATCGAGCGTTCCTTACCGCTTAGTCGACTGTGGTGCAAACTGCAGTGAACGACCATAGTACAACGGGGAATTGGCAGGCATTGAGGGTGTGTCGAGAGGGAGGATGGCCGGGAAATGTCGTACTCGGGCTTTAGAATTTCGATAGTTGTGATCGTACGGCCGTGGCCTTCGCGATCTGCTGCCGGCGGGGGCGCAGCCGGCAGCCGATCGCGGAGGCCGTGGTACGTTAGTACAACACCGAAATGTAAGTGCACGAAGCGCTGTGGAACAGTGCCTGTATGCACTTCATCTCAGCAATTGTTCAAAAACAATTGTGACCTAACAATCGTAGAACCGCCACCGTCAAGCGGAATGTTTTTTTTTTCTGGTTTCCTCTGTCATACATTGTCGACATGCCTTGAAATAGTCAGGTCGAGTCATTCTCGGCACTACAAACCCTCGAGTTATGGCATCCTTAGTTCGACGTGCCGTCGCCAGAACAAACTGTTCATAGAACCTATCTAAGGGAGCACTGGAGGAGCGACGGGGGACTACTTTGGACACTTTAATCCGTGTAATAAGCCCAGTCCCTTGTATGCACAGTGAAACCGAAACCAGCTTGCGAAGTTTGCGGCCGCCGCAAACCCTACATTCATGACGTCGGTTCGGTCGCAATGTGTTCGGATGCTACGTCAGCCATCAAAATTTTGAGCAGTACCACGCTGAATATTAACGTTTCGTTTGTTCTTGCGAAAGCTTCATAGGTGTTACACATGCTCCCGATCCCTCTGCGGACAGATGTCGTCCAAGCTAGGATCCACAAATCGCCGCGGAGGATACTGCGATGGACCATGGCCCGCGTTCGGGGCTTTAATTTGGTAATGTAATTGGGCAATGCTTAAATGCAGACCACGGCAGAATGCTTTAAGCAGCACGCTCACGCAAAACTCACTTCTACGTGCACTGATGAGGGCGTCGAAGCGCTCGTCAAGACGCGGCATGAACGTACGATCATAACGCAATCTTCGGATGCAGCTGAACCGGCTGAACTCCCGGAGCCAGACGGCGAACGCACCGAGGTCAGCGTGCAGCACCATCTGTCGGTGCGCATCGGTGAACAGGATGGTGACTCGTCACTGGCGGCACATGGTACACACCAGCCGCATCACGACCCTGTGCTTGCCGCCCAGGTGTCCAGCCCGGAGCCCCTGACAATAGGTGAGGACTTCGCATACAGCACAGGCTATCACTCAAGTAGCGTCATGCCTGCATGACACCCGAATTTTATCTGTCAATGTTTACAGCCCACGGCAGCATTATTTAGGCAGCCCACTCACACAAAACTCACTTCGACGTGCACTCATGAGAGCGGCGGTTAAGCGGTCGTCAAGATGCGGCATGAACCTACGATCAAAACGCAATCTTCGAATGCAGCTGAACTCCCGGAGCCAGACGGCGAAAGCACCGAGCTGAACGTGCAACACCATCTGTCGGTGCGCATCGGTGAACAGGATGGCGACTCCTCACTGGCGGCAGATGGCGCACAACAGCCGCATCACGACGCTGTGCTTGCCGTCCAGGTGTCCATCCTGGAGCCCCCGACAATAGGTGAGGGCTTCGTATACAGCACAGGCTATCACTCAAGTAGTGTCATGTCTGCATGACACCTGCATGACACCCGTCAATGTTTACAGCCCACGGCAGCATTATTTAAGCAGCCCACTCACACAAAACTCACTTCGACATGCACTCATGAGAGCGGCGGTTAAGCGGTCGTCAAGGCGCGGCATGAACCAAGGATCATAACGCAATGCTCGTACGCAGCTGGACTCCCAGAGCCAGACGGCGGACGCACCGAGCTGAGCGTGCAGCACCATCTGTCGGTGCGCATCAGTGAACAGGATGGTGACTCGTCACTGGCGGCACATGGTGCACAACAGCCGCATCACGACCCTCTGCTTGCCGCCAAAGTGTCCAGCCCGGAGCCGCCAACACTAGGTGAGGGCTTCGTATACAGCACAGGCTATCACTCAAGTGTCATGTCTGCATGACACCTGAATAACACCTGTTTCATCTCGGGTCTGTAATTATAGGGCTGGACAGTACGGACGCGTGAGCAGTACTGTACGGAAGAGTAGACAGTACTGCACTGTCTCCAGCATGTCTCCAGGGCACTGTGTACAGGGCAGAATAAACTGCCATGAATACAACTAGGGATTACTTAAAGGGGCATTGACACAAAATTTTGAAGACGAGATAACTTCAGAGATAGATTGGTGGGAACACATATACATCATCTGCAAAATATCAGCGGCGAATACAGCCTAGAGCATATTTAAAATCAATTTTAAAGTGTGCGAAACGCAACCGAGCAGGCAGCAGAGGACCACGCGCAATCGACATCCCGAGGATATTGTGTAAATAAACAACGTCCAAACACGTCACGAGTTTGTGTTTGCCGCTTCCGCACTGCCGGCGTTTTTCGCCGGCTCGCCCGGCTCGCCGCTCCAATCGGAGGGCCGGAGGGCGGAGCTTCTGCTCTCGAGAACGAACGACCCGATCGTTGGCGGCGGTGGCGGAGGCGCCGTGATTTCGTCAGCTCATCGGGCAGCTGGCCGCGACCAAAGTTCTACAGCGATTCCAGGCACTCTGTTTCTATTACTGTTTATTACCACTGGATGCGAAAACGCGCGGGAGGTACGAAAAGCCCACTGGGCTAGCCGCACGGTCGCTGTGCAGGCGGCGGCCACGGCCGCGAAGTGGCCCAGGCCGGCGCAGGTAGCTCGAGTGATAGCTTGTTACCGCTGCACGAAATTGTCCCCAAGTCCCGACCATGGTGGCTTACATGAGAAAGGAGTTAATGATGCGATGGCGGGTTGCATTAAAAATTGTCATCTGCACCGCTTACGAGAGCGACACTCGAATATCCGCCGCAGTGCTAAGCCGAACACATCTGTAGGCGGACCTGTAGGCAGACCGGCCGGCTGCTCCCAGCGCGCGTCTTGCCACCCACCGTCTCGAGCGTCGCACGTCGTTCTTTAGCCGCGGTAGCATTTGCACTCGCAGCGCCTGCGTCACATCCACGGTCGCTTTTAAGTGCGATGCACTTTATAAGCGACCCTGAATCCGCCGTCCGCATTGCTCCTCCTCCTCTCCCCTAGCAACGGCGCGAGGAGCGGAGAGGAGCGTCTGTAGCAACGGCGCAGCGACGTCACACCCCACGTGACCCGCGCGCGCTCCGCCTCCCGCGCCGTGGCTGCGCTACAGTGCCTAGAATATACTGGCCAGTATATTCCAGGCACTATAGCTGCGCGCGCCCGCGCCGGCTCCCGCACCGCTCCTCGCGCCGTGACGTCACACTCCCACGTGACCGCGCGCTGGCGCCTTTGCGTCTGCTCCCCCTCTCCTCGCGCCGTGACGTCACATGCTCTGCAGCTGGCGCGCCTCTCCCCCGTTAGGTTTGCACTCACCCTCGGCGCGCGCCTCTCCCCTCGCCTGACAGCTCCCCCTCGCCGGTACTGCGCCTCTCAAGGCGATGGCAGAATTACTACGCCGTGTACTCTCGGCGCAAGAAATGCATTCGCACTTCCTCACGATTCCCTTCGGGGAGGTGGGGGCAATTTTTTTTAATTAAGCGCCTCACGAGATCAGTACGTGGGGCATTCGCAGAAACTGCCGTCGATGCGGATTCGACAGTGCTACGGCGGCTCTGCTCTGTGATATCCCTCCGACGGTCACGTGGTCAGCTTTGTTCACACAAAATCCACAAAATCCATCGTTTCGCGGCACTCGCTGAAACCGAAACTGCGGCTGGCCGCATTGAAAATGCCTTTAATTAAACAACCGTCGCACGCTGAAGCAAATGAGGTTTCTACAGGTTATAAGTAGGTCACTAGCTACTTATTGCAACAAAAAAAAACAAGATGCAAAATTTTTGTGTCAGTGCCCCTTTAAAATAAAATGGCAGCATCTCCACTCCGTGGATGATGGAGAGGATGCGGAGTACGGGGACTGGAAATGACATCTAAGTTCCACCCCGAGTGACATTCCATTTGCGCCTCCACCGTCATTCTATTTCAGCTGTGAGTTGCACCTTGACTATTCCCTAAATGAAACTACATCTCCCGGCTCAAGCAAATTTCGCTTGATGGTGGTGTGCGCACGGATGAACGCGGACGGACATTGGGGGGTCCTAAGGTACTCCGCACCGTAACAAATCCTGAGCGTGCTTAGAACACGCTGCCACCTGAGTGAGTCTGACGCGGTCATATAGAAGCAATAGTAGTGTCTACGGCGCTACGTATACAATGCGTAAATGATGGTGCGCCAAGCTAGGGGATAACTTTTGATACACCATAGGTGGACCCTTTGTACATGCCATGCAAATCTTTAGATTAGACATTTCGAAGTGCACATGGTGATTTTAGTAATGCCAAGTTGGCACACGATTGTTGCTACAAGTTTTTAACCTTAATTATGGAATCCAGGTCTCGGATGGAGGCGTGTGCGTCTTTACAAACGGCTAAGGTTTGCCACCGACCCACTCTCGAACCTTGTGCAGGTGACCGCCACTTGAGGTCGCTGGCAGTCTCATATTCGCACCTCAGCTTCAAAGAGGCCGACGAGCGCACGCAGGGTAGCATGCATGGAGGCCAACCGTCACCGCCCGTTGTCGTGACCAACGAAGCGGTGACCCGTATAGCGGGGGTTTTGCGAATGTCACTATCACCCGTGCCAGACCCATCGCGGGTAAGTACCTGGCAGGTTTACGAGAGCTTCTTGTTATTAAAAGTTCCACTCATAAAGTGTATACATCAACATGTAGGAAAAGTGGACTAGCTGGCTATCTTTGCCTAACATCATTCTCCCTTCGTTTGCGCAGGCTGATAGCAGAAAAGTGGAAAGCGGTTCGAGTGTAGTCCAGACCGAAGGGGCGCGGGATTTCACCCAAGAGTTGTCTCACAAGCACGAATTCGTTCGTCCCGGGGTGCCCGGTGAGTGGTCGTTCGAGTCCCGTCAGGTTCCCGCCCCGGGAGTCGCTGCTGCTGGTGTAACCATCGGCTGGAGTGACGAGAATGTCCAAGTCCTGGGACCGCAGCCCAACCAGGACGCCAATGCCGACGGGCGGGGTTCACAATCTGTTGCAGCCCAGGGCGAAGAAAAACGATTGAACGCTGATGTGAAGGAGGCCGCGGAAGGAGATACACCCAGGACACTGCCAGCCATACCGGCCAATGCTGCCATGTCCAAAATCAATGTGCTCGCCCATATTTCAAGTGTCCCCGTAGCGGAGGATCAGGCAGAAGTCACCACGAGGCGACTTCCCGCTGATTCGGGTGCCTCCATCGCCAGAGAGCCGCCTGCGCGCATGGCAGCGTCATGTAGCAAGACAGAAGACGGCCGGGAAGAGTTCAAAGTCTGCGTCACCTCTTCCCGAAGCGGCGGCAGCATACACCTCGAGGGCCTTATTCTAACCGACCAAATGGATAAGGCCGACGCTGTGCACTCCTTCAACATTGCCGCCGTTCGGAATGTACACGAAGCGCACAATAGTGCACAATCGCAAGAAGGGGACACCGAATGTCTGCTACACCGGGTGACGTCTAGCGGTTCGCTTGGTAAGGCTGCTGAAGCGCCTAAGGCGAGGCCTGCGGACCCTCAGGTGGAGGAGTTTGTGACTGCTCAGTCGACACTAGACCCTACGGCAAAATCTCCAAAGACCTCTCAAGTAGAGAAGTTTGAAACTGCCCAGAAAATTCATCCTGTGGCGAAGAACGAAATTGGGGGCGGGAATATCGATGTGCAGTTACCATTACAAAATCTTAGTGAGCAAGTCCCGCGCACTGGCAGCAAGGTCTTTCGTGCTGTGGCAGTGCCTACAACAACCGTGCCCGCCATCGGAAGTGTGACAAAGGTGGTGGTCCCAGTGCCCAGGGACGGAGACAGGCTTGAACAGAGCCAAGTGTGTGGCCCTTTCGTACCGACGTTTGAGTACGAAACCCACACAACCTTGTCACTTCGAAGCAGCGAAGGTGCCGACGAACTGGATCTAGAACTCGTGGAAGCCAAGAGGGGCTTCAAAACAGCTAGTCGTGTGTCTTCGAGGGCAAGCACCAGGCCCCGTTTGATGGAGGAGTTCTTGTTCTCATCGACCACAGTAGGCCTCACCGACAAGGAGCGGATCGCGCTGCCACCCGTTAGGGACCGAGGGATGTCTCTGTCGCGAGTACACCTGCCGCCTTCGGATCAAATTACAGAGTTCGGGTTTTCTGCGACGACCTTCGGCCTTGCAGAGGAGGAGCGGCGGGAAATCGGAGCCAGCCACTCCGTTGAGATGTGCTTAGAACGTTCCGGTCGTTCCATAAAAGAAATATACAAGGCTAGCGGGACCTCCGGAATACGCTGTCCCTCCGGGCAGAAATTAGGAGACGCATCAACGTGGAACCCTCCAGGAAGCAATAAACAATACTCACCGGTCAGTGGAAAGATTGCCCAAGGAACAAAGTCCAGAATAAGCCAACAGCAGGCAGAAAGAAATATTGAGTTTGGGTTTTCAGCAACGACGATGGGTCTTGGTAAAACGGTTCCTCAAATAAACCGCGAAGATGGACAGACCGCATCCCGTAGTTCGATCAGACAAGTTCCGGCCGGACGCTTGAACAGTTCTCTGCGGGCAGAGGTACATTACCAAAAGACCGGAGACGTTAGCTCGGCGAGAAATGTTGCCGCCAAGTTTATAACTGACTCTTCAAGAGATTCCATACATAGCCGAAGATCACCGCAAGGAACTCAGCTGGGAAACGTTGTTCCCAGGCAGGTACGCTTTGTACGCGTAGAGTCCACTATCACGGAAGAGGACAGCCTTGACTCCCTTTCCGAGCAGCCAATAGAACAGCGATACACATCACAAAAGTTTAGCGTAACACCTTCAAAAGCAACTTTGGGGCCAGGGGCCTCGTTGGAAAGTTTTACCGCCGGCACAATCGAGGTTAATCGCAACAAATGCAGGACCCCCAACCGAGAGCAACTCATCGATGAACTCCCTATTGTATCACGACTTTCGAGTGAGCACGATTCAATCGAAGCTTCGTTTCAGGGCACAGAAAGGGTACGCTCGTCACAGTTTGTGGACACTTGGACTGGCTTACCTAGACAGCAGACGGGCGCTGCTCGGATGACACCATTGGTCGGCAACAGCCACACGAACTTTGAATACTTTGAATCAACATTTCCGTCCATGGAGTCGACGACAGATTTCGCAACTGCTCAAGAGACGGCCTACAGTTCCTTTGGGGCTGGATTGGAGGCATTCAGTGCGTCTTCTAGTAGTTCTGTGGAGGCAGGTGGTGTTCGCACCAACCAGGCGCAAAAGTTCTTCGCAAATCACGAAGCCCAGGTGGCGTTTCCCAATGCAGTGAACTCATATGACCCTTTTAAAGGGGTCCCTACGGGAGAGATTGCCGATCCGTTCGTCACTTTTGGGCAGCAACGACCTGAGAAGGATTTCAGGAGCAGCTGTTTGGCGAATTATCCGGTGGGCTCCATGGCGCGCTGGCCTTCCGTAGTCCCGCCTCGTGAGAGCATCGGGAAGGTTTTCAACCCTTCCTTCGATCAACGATTGTTGCACCAGGAGCAAGGCGGTGACCAGGAATCGGTACCTTACAGTCGATATCGGGTGCCTTCAGAATATACAGAAAACAAATTTCGCGCCACACAGCAGGGTGCTTTTCAAACATCGTTCCCTTCTTCTACACCAGCAGTCCACGTGCGTGGCGCCCTCCAGTCGCAGATGAATGCTGTGGTTGCGACGGAAAATGGCGAGCTTCCCGGGCCACGAGAAATGCTGCCGCAACACGAATCGCCTCGTGTAGGCAGAGCGTCGCTACACAACCAACCGAGGCTGGCCACACCTGGCCTGTTCCGGAGGGGTGACTGGAAGCAGAACTCACAGGGTCAGGACGAGTGGGTGGTACCAAGGGCGTCGGTCTGTTCGCAGCACAGCGTTCGAATGGGCGCTAATTTTGGCCCGAATCGAAGGCGAAGTCCTTTACCAAACAGGAGGATGATGCATCCGTTGCAACAGAGAGCCATGCAATCAACGTATAGGCGCGCACATTACTCGGACAATTCCCCGTATGTCAGAAGCTCGTGGCACGGGGTATATCACGAGGATGGAAACCTTGCAGTCAGGCCTCCTGTATTTGCCCGCACGACGCGATCTCCATATTCAGAAGCTTTGGCCGAGCAAGCGACACACGGCGATTATAGGATCTCCAGGAGGAGAACTGTGTTTCGTGCTGAAAGCCTGAGCACTTTTGAAAGCCACGAAAACGGTGACGAACTACATAAAATCACTGGACGAGCATCGGCGGCTTTTCCAAAGCGGCCGTCGCGTCAAGAGAAAAAAGTGACGTCAACGAAGACAGTGCAGACAGAAAGTCGAAGAACCTCCACGAGTAGTTCATCGGTGAACGGTGCCGAGGGATTTCAAATCTTAACGCCAAAGGTCAAAGCACAAGCGGATTTAGGTGGCAGTAACGCTACCTTAAACAACACCCAGTGCACGCGAGCCGCCACCCAAACTGAGCCCTATCAGCTAGCAGAAACTTTCCAACCTCCGCCTTACTGTGGAACTAGACCTTGTCCTGGCTACATTAACCAAAACTTTGTCTGTCCTCCGTATCCCCCACACCTTTGCGCAGGCCCTCACACGCTGGCAACATTTCCATTGATTCCAACTGCGGAAGCCAAAGTTGATCCTTTGGGGGCTCATGTAGGGTACTTAGCACAGTCCCAGATCCGTAGCCCTCCTCAGGTGAATCAGCCAGGAGCCGTTCCGGATCCAGCTGGGAGTTCTTCGGAGCGCGCTGGAACGTGCCCCCTATCTTCTTGTTTTAGGGGATTGTGTGGCGGTGACGAATATTATTCAGAGGAATGGCCAACAAAGCCCAGTAGCTGCGGTCACCGCAAAGGCCAGCGCAGCCGATCGCCTCTTCCACCACCGGCACCGGGGAGCACTTTCGCGGTCGGCTACGTCATGAACTCGGAGAACGAGCTCAGTCCCGTTCTGATGCCAGTAAACGCTGACACAGTTTCCAAGGCACTCAGTGAAGCCGGAAGCGCCCGGGCAGCTGCAGTGGACACACATAGCCGAGGCGCAGCGAGTTCCTCAGAGGCGGAAAAAGATCGTATCGCTAAGGTTGAAAGGCGAGTTCTGCAGCACATGGCGGAGATAGAGAAATCGATCAGGGAGTACGACGAACGGCGGAAAGAAGAGGGGCTTGAAAAAGAAGAGAAACCAAAGGACAAAGAATCGAAGAAAAAGAAGCGAAGGGATCCCGAGAGGAGGCGTCCCAAACGTAAGACCAAGGACGGAAAGAAATTGCGCGAAATTCACGTTGCCAAGGCGTACGACAACTTAAGCTCGAGTGACACTGACTCCGAACTTGAGGGTTTGTTCTCCTGGTCGCGGACGAGCAAAAACCCAAAGGACGTAAATTTGAGGCGTCCGCGCGAGGAAGATAGTGGCTCCTTTCTCTCTGTTGGCAACCAGACAGATGACGATTCGAGGAGCTACTGCACGTCGAAAGAAAAATTCGCGGAGCGCAACGATAACATAGCTATCTCTGAAGTAGCCAAACGTGAGGTATCGACAGAGGGTCCAACTTTCGCTTGGGCCACGCGAAGAAAATCGAACAAGAATAAGAGCCCCCGGCGGAGTCCGTGCGGCAGTATTGCGGATGAAGACGATTGCAAGCGGAAAAGAGAAGAATCGCATTTGAGGCTGACTCTCGAGAAATACGATGCTAGTCCAAACGAGTCGCCTAAACACAGTAGCTCAAAACGCCGCCCAAAACACGGGAGAGCTGCAGGCACAATGCGCAGCAAGCAGTCCAAAAATGGTTCCTCGCCGGGTCGCTTTTCGCCGTCACCAGATCCTCCACAGAGATGCAAGTCAGATGCAGCCGCTGAGACTGCGCTGTTGGCCAAGGTGCGGGTAGAACTACCGAGAGATAAAAAAACACAGAGGCGCTGGTCACGAACAGAAATGCACAAGTCGGCCTCGTACGGCACTGCTGCGTCGCCCGCGGCCCCTTCGTCAACCAAAGAAAGACGTACGCGGTTTGAGCATCAGTGTCTCGTGCAGGGATCGCCCGAGGACAAGGACAAATCGCCGGAAAGCGAAATCGGCGGCACTCCTCCGTCGTTGTGCGCATCTATATGCAGCCTTTTCAAAAGTGAAGATAAACGTCAGTCCTCCTCACCAAGAAGAGCTAGGAAAAGGCAGAAGTCTGGCAGGAAGTCGGTGTGCGAGTCTTGCAGGCGTTTTGAAATTAAGGAGCCGAAATTGGCGTCATCTCGCAGGCCGCCGTCACGCCGCAGGAGATCGGTCGAGCCGGGGGTACCGTCCCTCCAGCCATCCCCGCTACAGCCTCCTCCATTCATGCCGTACGAGTCTTCTTCCTCTGCGCGCTTTGAAAGGCGAGGGTTAATGGAAGACGTGACCGAAGAGTATGATGCTGTTGAAAAAAAGCCGGCACCCAAAGGCAGCATGCTGTCGAGCATCCTGAGCTGGTTCTCCTCTCGGAGTGCTGACAAGCAAGACCAAGTTCACCGAGGGTCGGGTGGCAAGAGGGGTGACAGCAGCAGCAGTAGCTTCCAAAGCTGGATTACTGAGAAGGAACGAGCTTTGAAAGAGGCTCAGGCGAAACTCAATGCCAGCAAGAATGCGGGAGGACCAGACATGCCGCGGGAGCTGTACTTCCAAGACGAAGGTGGACGACGGTGGGTCATCCGGTGCTCGCCGTCTGACTCGGCCCCGGAGTCGTACTTGCGTAAACGTGAGCCAGCTACGGTAGATGTAGTCGGGCCGCCAATGGAGCCTTGCCCGCCGCCTTACGGTACGGTCCCTTTAGGTACGGTCCGCTGTACGTTTGGAGGCTCGCAGGAAAAGCCCGGTGCGTCATATTCGCGAGAGCCCATTCGGAACGCCCCTAGTGCGGAGCCGTACAGCTATGTCCAATATACCAATGGTGGTCCCCGGATGCAAGGATCTGGAAAACCTACGCTCTCTGTTGCCGACCCACGAAAAGACACTCCAACGCATCACGGTTTGGCGTGGGCTGCGAGCACAGGACCCCCTCCAGCAATGGCCACGGGCCCTGGCGTCCCTCCTTCGGGTCTTTTCCCAGACGTACCTGACTGGATTCTGCGCATCTCTAGAGGACGCAAGCACCGCGCTTCGTCGCGCGGTTCGGCGCCTTCTGAGCGCGCTCATGCGGAGGAGCACACTTCGTCTTCAGGATCGACGAAGCGCCCCACGAAAAAGAAGAGCGAGGTCTCTTTTCGGGAAGAAGAGGAGCGCCTCAGTGGAACAAAGCCGGAACCGGAAGCAGCACCGCCGCAACCGGAGCGCAAGCAGGAACCGGAACCACCGCCACCCCCAGCTCTCACGCCACCAATGCAGCAGTCTCTTGCTCCTCCGCCCATAATCCCGAGGCGGAAAACTGAAGAGTCCTTCTTGCACGAATTCTTCGAGGAGATGGACGAACGCGGCATGGCTGCACTGACGGCTCGTTCAGATAAACGGAGGAGTTCGCTGCACGAGGCCACGTCTCTTGCAGCTGCGAAGATGGCCGAAGATGATTCGCTCCTCAATGCACGTGGCAATGAAGGACGGAAGACGTCAGCCGTCAGCGGTGAGTTGGGAGGCCCTCCGCAGCTATCACTAAATACGGACAAGCGACCCAAGGACACTGGAATCAAACACCTGCAGCCGCCAGAAGGGCAGGCAGAGTGGCCCAGTCCAGAGATTAATGACGGGGGAGAAGCCGAAGGGGAGAAAGCGGATAAGTTATTCTCCGCCAAGGTTGAACCGAAGGCAGCTTTTGCCACAGCTGCCGAGGCCAGGATCGCGAAGGGGGACAGGAAGGCCAGCGGTACGCAGGACAAGGCAGCAATCGGCGGCCCGCTGGCGACCGGCGATCCGGCGCACACGAACTACGCGCTGCAGCAGAAAGCGCCCCGCAAGCTCGACTGGAGCGACCCGCTGTCGTACAAGTGCCCCACGCTGCAAGAGGTGGTCGGCTACGCCATCGTCACCGCCGTGGTGCTGCTAGGCCTCGTGCTGCTCGTGTCGGTGCCCAGGATGCGCTCACGCGGTACGCATGGCGCCCACCGTGGCCCCTTTTCTCTGCGAATGTTTGCGACCAGCCTCTTCCAAGAGGCGCTTAATTACTTGTAGCGTTTGTTGTGCTTAGTCGGCGCTTCCTAAAGGGACACTAGATTGTCAAAGCAAGTTGGTCTGTATCGGTAGGTTAGAGTGTCGGGAATACTGGCAGCTGCTGGCATTAACGCGGAAAGTGCCAAAAAGCGTACAAACAGGCATCGTGATCTCGATTCACTATCCGCCTCTACGATTTCTGAGATCGCGAGTCTTGAATTGTGAAGCGCGGGATTTATGGATCCTGGCTTTGCGCTTTCCCTGAAACAAACACTGAGGCAGGGACATGTTAGTATAAAATAAAACTCCGTGCGTACTTCGCCTCAGATTACATAGCAAACATTACAAGCAAGGCCAGATCACGGGGTAGGTTTTGTTTAGCTCCAACTTCGGTGAAAAGTTTTGCTTTGCTAACAAGCGGAATCAAAAGATGCATGCGAGTTATCGGAGAGCTCCACCTGCTTACCTTTAGCGCATATATAGGCAAGAACAAGTTGCCAAATAAGACTATTAGTGCGACTTGCTTGTAACAAGACATCCAGCAACTTTATCGTCAATTCCATCTCCCAAACGGCTATATATAGCTCACAAAATTCATGGCCGCCATGCAGGGACCGGGCTTAATAACCGTCTATTCGAGACCACAGCCATCCCAAGTTTGGCTAAAGAGCTCTTTCTTGGTGGCTTTCCATCTTTGCGACGAAAGTAAAAACCATTACAAAAGGTTGTAACAAAACTGGCGACGACTGAGCAAAATAGATCCCGCTCATTCCGGGTGGGACGCTGTTTTTAACATCACAGAAATGGAAGCGAAACGGGAGAGAGGAATTCCAGCTTAAGTTTCTTCTTCAGGAAACGAGACGATCGTTGGGAACCTTGTCAAAAGAGTGTCAAAAGAGAGGATCTTTTGGTCACAATTTAATGTTGTTCAGCCTTTAGTGACCATTTAAAGGGGCCATGTACACAAATTACAGGTCCGGTTTAATGAGAAGACTGCTTTCTCTAGTAAAATTGGTGTTTATTTTATCGCCCGCTTTGAAAAATAATGGTGATATTAAGGAAAACATTTGAAGCAGTGCCAACTCCCTGCAGACACTTTCCGGCAACTTTCTACTTATCTATGACGTCATAGAATCTTGTTTGGGTGATTGGAGGCCGTCAACCTAAATCACCGATGAGATAGATGACTTGGCAATTGTGAGGCCGCTTGCTCTGTTTTATCGCATCTCTGTAATGCTAACACTGATAGAAATATTTCTGTGCTGGTTCACATGATGTCACTCCTGCCGGCAACGCGTCGCTGAAGCGCGAAATTTGAATTTTGTCAGTAATACTTGCATTTTTTCCGATTAAAAATTGTCTTTAGTAGCTGGAAACTCAGTGAGGCATAGTTCTCTAAAACAAACCAAGTTCCATTTTGTCTTAATCGCTGTACTACCGAGGTTTTACGTGCCCTCAGCAGTATTAAATCCTTCCATTTTACGTGTCAATTTTAACTACGTATCATTGGTTGCTATTCGAATGTATCCCGGATTTTTTTTGTTGGCTTAATTGTAATTTTTTACTTTTTTGTTGTTCCAGCTCTGAACCTACAAGAGTGACCAGAAGTCATCCGGACATCCACTGCGGTTTATACTATCGATATTTACTTCGCATATATTCGCCCACATTTTCAATAAATCTTCATAGTTCTGCGCACACCCACGGTATAAAAAAATTCGTAAAGGTCATATTAGGGTCGGAAGCAGCAGGTAGCCATTTCCCGCATGCAGGACTGAGAAGAAACCCTCAATCCACAGACCTTTTGAGGGCTCCTATAGGTATACCCGTGGCTGCTTTTTTGGACTAGGAAAAGTCTGGCTGTTTTAAGCTGGGCCTATTCAATGCCGTTGTGGAGGGTAGCTCTTCGCGTGATGGCGGTAGGGCTAACATGCTTCGAATACGGGCACTCCGTAGCAACCGCTGCTTGCGTCATCATGACATCAGCCACTCCGAGCACTACGACATTCCGTCGCGCAATGAGGCACCGGAAGAAGAGACGTCTTGGCTTGTCAGTGGAAGCCCCAATGGAATCGACAGCTGGGCTAGTTGGTATCCGTCCATCCTAAACAGGGCTTAACTACACTACGATGAGGAAGAGCGGCGTCTTGTGACCCTCTTCCTCGTCGTCGTGTTAAGCGCTGTCACGGTGTAAGAATATGTAGGTGTTGACACTGCGCCCGGCGGCGCGGCCAGATCTCGTTCGCCGCTCTAGGCGCTTCTCCGGAACGCCGCCAGAGTGCGCCCCGCCACGAGGGCCTGTCTGCTCGCCGAGCTAAGGCAGCCGTAATGCAGGTGCTGTGGGATCGTTCGATGGAGCGGCGTGTACGTGAGAGAGAGAGAGAGAGAGAGAAAAAATATTTTTATTTCTCCAGCAGAGGCTGATGTGTGGGCGTTGCCCTGTGGAAGGCGTCCGTACTTCGGCTGGCCGTCCGTGCTCGGGTCACCAACTTAAGCTGGATATCCGGGTCCGGGCTGGCCAGGGAAGCCCTCCACTGCTCGAAGGTTGGGTTGGAAAGGGGGGGCAAGTCTGGAGTTCGTTGGCACTCCCACAGTATATGGTAGAGGGTGCCAGGCTGGGGACAGTGAGCACAGAGGGAAGAGTGTTGGGTGGGGAAGATGAGGTGGAGGCGGGTGGGATGTGGATAGGTATTCGTTTGTAGCCGCCGCCAAGTTGTAGCGTCCTCTCTGGAGAGGCGCCAGTGTGGTGGTGGGAGACGACGGCGAGTTTGCCGGTAATGCGCGAGAATCTCCGTGTAGCCACTCAGTGGGTGGGGTTGATCGTGAGGGGGTAAACATTGGCCACCGTCGGCAATGGCTCGGTGTATCATATCGCGAGCCGCGGCGTGAGCCGCTTCATTTCCGGGGATGGCGGCGTGTCCAGGAGCCCAGACGATGCGGATGTCAGGGGTCGTTGAGCAGTTTTTGAGGATGCGAAGTGCTGATGAAGAAATTCGGCCAATTTGGTAATTTCGGCAGGCTGTCTGCGAATCGGTGAGGATGGTTACGTGGTCAGGGCGGGATATGGCGGCCAGGGCAATGGATATTTCTTCGGCGACATCGATTGAGCTTGTGGTAGTAGTGGCGGCAGTGACGCATTGGCCAGTATGAGTGACTACGCTGGCTACGTGGCCGGCGCGCCCAGGGTAGGGGGTAGCATTTGTATATAGGGCACTGGGGTCTTCGCCGTATCGCGCAGTCAAGGCTCGAGCACGGGCAGCCCGGCGGCCAAGGTGGTAGTTGGCGTGCATATTGCGAGGAATTGGGGCCACCCGGATGCCATCTCGCAGGGCTAGAGGATTACCGGCAAACTCGCCGTCGTCTCCCACCACCACACTGGCGCCTCTCCAGAGAGGACGCTACAACTTGGCGGCGGCTACAAACGAATACCTATCCACATCCCACCCGCCTCCACCTCATCTTCCCCACCCAACACTCTTCCCTCTGTGCTCACTGTCCCCAGCCTGGCACCCTCTACCATATAATGCTGTCGACAGCAAATAATTTTGGGCAACTTTCATTTTTACTCACAAAAACTGCAGCAGTCCGCGGAACAGCAGTGAGAACGCGGTCGTGCGACCCTTCCGAGATCGTTGTCGAAACGCTTCTATTTCGAATAATTTTTTTTCGCTCATCCGCACGACTCCCGAGAGTGGTTACTTTGCTGCCTTTTAAAACAAAAAAAAAAGTTGTATCGAACGCACACGCTCGCCCTTTGGGGCGGAGAGCCTACGCGTAGCATAAAATGTTGCCTGAGCAGTGTAAATCGCCCAAGGTCTGAGGTGGTAATGCCCGCCGTGTAGAGAATATCGTAAAATTCGTCCAACTGTGGTTCTTTAACGTGACCAGAGACGTTTCGCCTGTATCAGAAATGCTACCTCCATAGCTAGGCACACAAGACGCGCTGTTTTGCTGTGTAGCGAGACGCCTCCGCCGTTGTATGCGCGAGGGCCCAGAACGAAGCTAAACCAAGATAATACACATGCGACATTTTAATGGCTAGGGCACTGCAGTGCTGCCTACTCGACGCGAAAATGGTCAGTGAAAATTTCCCAGGCGTTTCTCTATCAAGGTAGGCTTTCACGCCGCGATACTGACGGTACTGAGCGGTTGTCTATCTCACGGAAACAGAGGCGTGCACGCCCAGATATAAAATACTGATGCGACTCTAAACTGGGATTGGCGGATGTCAGTTTGGAATAATTGCAGTCGGCGTGGTAAGGCGACTTCGCGGACCACAAAATTCTCCACCGAACTTAGTAGGGTCGGGGCAAATATACAGCTTTATAAACGTATTATGTTAAAATAAAATGTGCAGCGGGCAAAAACTGGGCCCGCGATGGCTGTATAAACTTAACCACATCACTGCCATGGCATACGGCGTATGATGTGCCTGTGTAAATGATTCTTTGAAAACACATGGAAGATACCGGCATCGGTAGCCTCAATTATGTCTAATAAATTTAGAACTTGGGCTAACTGGTTCTTTCGCCCATTTTGACAAAAAAAACTGCACGTACACAGGGCGAATAAAGGAATATACAAGAGCTTGTGTCTGTATTTCCTTTTTTTGTCCTTATCTATGCACAGTTTTTTTTTGTCAAAATTTGCGGAAGCCTCAATTATTTTGTACGTGGACTTTGTGACCTCCAGACTTTTGATATTGGGAGATTTTACTGATCAGGGAGCTCAATCTCACAATATCAAAAGTCTGGAGTGTAACACTTGTGGGGATCCGCTTGATCCCCTTTCCTCCTCCCGCGAGCGCGATGTTCGAACGAGCGCGCTTTCCCGCGCACGTGACGTCACCTCGCGGGCCGACGCGCCGGCGGGCATAGGGTGCCTGGATGTTCCTCCTCGCCGCCCGGGCGAGGAGGAACATCGAGGCACCCTAGGCGGGCACCGACTGCCCTGCCGCCGCTGTCGCTCCTCCTCGCCCGGGAACCTGCCTCCTCTCCCCATCTCCTTATAAGCACGACGCGCGCGCTTCGTTTTCTCTCTTGCTCTTAGCTCTTGCTCCGGCTCTGTCCCATAGATAGGGGAGATGGGGGAATGGAGGAGATGGGAGTCGGATACCGGGGCGCTCCTTGTCCCCGGCTGGCTCGTCTCCTCCCCGCCGCGCCGGCCGGTCGGGCACTGTTTGGCCCTGATCGGACGCGCAGGGTAGGCCTCTGGTCACCTTGCGAGCGGCCCGCGTGCAACCTCGGCCATGGTCGCCTGTTTGGGCGACGCCGTAGGACGCGTGTCGGTACAGTGTAGTTCTTAACCCGGTCTTGGCGTTATTATTCACTGTACGACTCAGCCAATAAACCCCATGGTTCGTCCTGGCCCTTTGGAGCCTGTCGTCGCCTGTGTCGGTGAGTCGAACCCGTCGCGGCGTCTCCCTTGTGGACGCCGCGAACCTCTCTGGGGCATTTTGGATGGGTCATTTCCGGGCGTAGGGGGAACACCCTGAATCCCACTTAGCCCGCAAGGGACCAACGAGCCCACTTTGGCGCTCGACGTCTCGAACGAAGCTGGTCGGGGTCGTTTGTTATCCCGTAGCTAGACTCATTATACCCACATTGGCGCCCAACACGGTATCGACACTGCGCGACGGAACAGGCCCCTGGCCTTAGTCCCTGTGCGATTTACTGTGAGGTGAGCGGTTAGGCTTTTGAGCACCACGCTGTTTTTAGCAAAGTGCTCGGGCCATCCGCCGCTGCCCGCGAACCGAGGCACTTATCGCCCAACCCGCGCCAGCAATTGGCTTTTGGGAGCACGACGCTTCGTCGTAACGTGCTC
The DNA here is from genome assembly GCF_048455015.1 of Haemaphysalis longicornis. NCBI lineage: Eukaryota > Metazoa > Arthropoda > Arachnida > Ixodida > Ixodidae > Haemaphysalis > Haemaphysalis longicornis. The sequence continues at coordinate 184,240,245 of NW_027526445.1, forward strand.
CCGCCGCTCACCGCTGCCCGCGAACCGAGGCACTTATCGCCCGACACGCGCCAGCATCTCCTGTGTTCTGTACGACTCAAAGTAGCGGCGATCCCGAGCCTGCGAACGTGACGTACGATTTGAACCTGGAGCAGAGCCATACGCTCGCTACGTCGGAAACGAGAACATCTTTTGCTCGGACGGCGTTAGCCTGCGGCCAATGTATCTCCACGTGCAGACGCCAAACGGCCCTGGTGGCCAAGTTTGCGTCTCGCTAAGGAGCCCCCTGCGCCTCGCCGAGAAGGAGCCTCCCGCTCTGATGACGATAATGCGCATTCGTCCTACCACGTGCGAGCGCCTATCGCGCATAGCACGCGTGGACGCCAGGGCCCTGTCGCAAAAGAGCACCTTTCGCTCCCACGACACGGCCGGGACAGCGTAGCACATCCCCGCGCGAGCATTGTACGACCCTTTGTTGTCGATCTTGCCCGGCGCGCGTGAGATTCAGTACGCTAAGCCCGCAGCTAGGCACACTGAGGAGCACCCCTCGTTTCCCAGGCGTAGCTCGACTTACGATCTCGGGTTTCCAAAGCACGGCGGCCCACTCGCCGCGTAGTGCTACGGACGACTTAGAGGTCGGGCCACACGTGCTGAACGAGTTCGACCGGTCCGTCGACCAACGTTCGTTCGTAGTGGAGACGGACCACGTGGCATTCAGCTGGCTAAAGCGGATACGCGAACCACGCGTGCTGGCCATATAAGCTGCGCCCGTGAAAACGTCACCGTGCGCAATGGGAGTGGTAGCACCACGTGGTGGCGGACGCCTGTCGCGAGCCCCCGTGACCGCTTGAATGTTCCTAACGCGCCTATAGAACCCGACTGGCCCCGTAGCCGAGAGCTGAACGTCGGCCAGTTGGTGCGAGCCCCGAAGGGAATGCGCAGTGTGCAAACGTCGCAATTCCCGGGCGATATCGCATACCGAGCAAACCCATTGTCAGCCGGTATTGCATCCAGCAGAGACGAGCAGGTGCCCGGTGATCAGAACGATCCGTGTTGTAAATATGATTTTAACCGGCTCTGTGTGAGTCGTGCTCTGTGTGAGCGGGCGACGCGGTCGCCGGAGGCTGGTAACCGCTTGTATTGTGGTCAGCCTCGAGCGCTTTGCAGCTCGTACTGCTGCAGGCGCGTTTTTTTTATCTCTCGGATTCGTATCTGCTACACGCTCAATGTCTCTCGCTGAAGTTACCCCACCGAAGGAAATTCCCCTTGAGAGTTTCACGGTGGTGAGCACCCGCAGTTTGAGGAAGGTTACGATACTTCCGTGACTCGCGGGCGGCTGGGCGAGTGGCCGCAAGACTTGCTGAAGTTGTGCCACTCCGCTACCTGGCCAGGCATGTAGCGAGCTGATCTCCACTATCCTCGCTCTTCCCGTTGCGCTGAAGGAAGGGAAACGCGAACGTGGCGGCAAATATCAGCCCCAGTCGCTAACCCGGAGTGCCTGACCGAACCTGTCCCCACGTGCTCGCACGTGTTCGTCGGTGCGATCGTCGAAAGGAGCACTGCCACGAATTTGGCAATCCCTAGACGAGAGGCGCACCCGGGGACCATAGGTTGTCCGCCGGCATCGCCTTTGGCAGAACAAACCTCCTCCGAACGCAGCACGAAGGTCCGTTTTGTAAATATGTAAATAGTAGGTCGTTTTGGCGCTGTGTGAGTCGCGCTCCGAGATGGAGCGGGCGACGCTTTCGAGGCTGGCCGATAACCGCTGGTACTGCGGTAGGTCTCGTGCGCTATGCAGCCAGGCTGCTGCAAGCGCGTTTTTTATTTTTGGCCACGGACCCGTGCCTGCAAGGAGCGGATGGGAGTTCTGCCGATAAAATCTCACCCGATAAGGCCCCACGAGGCTCAGCAAGGGTGGCGATTTACCGCAGTCTAGGGAAGCCGCGTTGAGCTTCCCCGACTCGCGAAGGGCCGGACAAGCGAGCGACCGTAAGACTTTTATTAAGTTGTCACTCTGCTTCAAATCGGGCCGAGCGCACAGCGAGGAGCCTTTTTACTTCTCGCTCGTGCAGCGCGTGCCACGGCGCGAAGTGCGGATCCCTCAATCTATCCGACTTCATGCAGCCAATCGAGAGGCGCAAACCACGGCAAAACACGGCGAACACTTTGGCACTCCATCCCGGTGGCCGTAGTCGTCGGTTCCTTTCGGGCCGCCGCTGTTTGCTTCGCTGATGGGCGACATTTTCGCCCTGCGAAAGCACTAGGCATGCGCGATGAGGACAAAGGACCGCGATATTCACCCGTTTGGCTTTTTCCGCGGGCCTGATCACGCGTCCCCACGTCCGAGCGGAGCGTTGGCGCGGGGCGACGTTTCCGCCCCATGACCAACCCTACCGAGCGCCAGCGAGCAGTGTTGCCATCTTTTTTTGAAGCGTGCCGCTAAGTTAAGGTAAAGAAGTCGCTAAATTTTACAAAAAAGTCGCTGAAATAATCGCTAAATTTCGAAAGCCTAATAAACCAATTTAAATAGGTTTTTCCAGTTAAACTTAACTGAAATAGTTCAAGAAGTTGAATGTACAGTGAAAACAAATTTATTTGCTTCTTTGAGCTGCAAAGGTAAGAACAACAAAAAATTACGCCCACCTCCCCTCGCGGGAACCCTGGTGTGATGCGACGCTGAGGGGGGTTCAAGCGCAAGCGGAGAGCAACCGTCGACCGAAAGGCCGCCGGAGAGCGGCACACCGGTTATATGCGCAGCGCGCCCGAAGGAGAGGAGACCGCGGAGAGAGAGGGTACTGCACATGCGCAGCACCGCGCGCAGCACCACCCACCGGCGGAGTGAGAGCGCGCTGGGCCGCACACCCGCAGATGTTGAGAGAGAGTGTTCGCTCTCACCTGGGCACGCGCCGGCGCCAGTGCGTCTGCCGCGGCTATGACGCAACACAATCCACTTTAATCCAATCCAAATCCAATCCAAGCCAATCGAATCCAATCCAAAGCCCCTCGCTAGAGAGTGTTCGCTATCGGAGAGGAGAGGGGGTGAGCGGAGGAGAGTGCGGACGCCGACGACGACGGACGCACGCAGGAAGGACAGGGCCGCCGACAAGAGATGCTCTCAGCGTCGCATCTAAAAACCGGTGCGTCTTGTAAACTTTTACAGTGAAAAAAAAAAGACTGATTTGCCGTTAAGCTTAAACCAGTGCACCAGAACACGCGCACACACGCTGCACACTTATGTAGAGTCTAGTAGAAAAGCTCTTCCTCGATGGTGGTAATGGCGGTCGAGTCCGAATCTGCTAACGTTGGCGGTTCGTTGGCAGCATTGTAGGCGTCGGCAGTGCTAATCAGACGCTACATGCTTCTCTGTTGAGGTATGGGGATGGGGGAAGAAAAGGCTCAAGAAGGAGCTGGGCAGGAAAGAAAAAGAAAAAGAAACTGTCGTGGACTTGGCGCGATAACGGACGATGTCTGTCACGCCATTCATTCCTCCATTTCAGAGACGGCTCGTCTGCCTTGCTAAAATGATTCTGATCAGGCTCCCTCGTTCCGCTTTCTATTTCTATTTCTGTCTTCAACCTATGTACTAAATTCTTTATTCGACTGCGCTTTTTTGCCTATCTGGTTCCTTTTAATGAAAAAAAAAATCTTCTTGGACAATCCCCCTGAGTGGGTATGCGCCACTTCATGGGCCGCCCCCACCACCACCAACGGACTTTCACAAATTTGATTTTTGGTCTGAGCTTGGGCCACGTAATTTACGATTTTGAAATAAGACCGTGTCACCCAAACAAGAGAACAGACTCCTTAGAGCTTGGCGCGGCTTCGATGATTTGGCGTCGCTCTAAGGCGAAATAGGTAACTATTTGTGTATGCACAGTTCAGCCGTATAGCGATGATATAACATTTCCAGATTAAGTCGAGAATCCTGAGACAGCTCGCCTTAGGTGGCCCTGTAATGCATGTATGTCCAAACTTGGCAACCGTGAAGTCTGTGGCAAATCTTCGGAGATGTCTCTAACTAAGAGGGTGACCCAATGGTATCCTGGATACACAAGAGTATGTGCACTTAAAATTAAAATGGAATTGATCACTTTGTGTTTCCCACCAATGTGAAGTGGTCGTCACAACCGTGAGGGCTTTACAGAAGTTTAAAGTATTACAGAAGTTTAAAGTACAGATAGCGCTAAAGCCGTTCAAAATACTAAGATTACGGTTGAATACGGAAGTCGCTAAAATTTCACTGAACTCTTGGGCGATTCCGCTAAAAAAGTCCGTGTTCCTCTAAATTTGAAAAATCTGTCGCTAAATAGATGAAAAGTCGCTAAATTTAGCGACAAAATCGCTAAATTGGCAACACTGCACAGTGTCCGCCTTTCTGACGCCACCAGATGGAGCCGAGATGGGTGCTCCGGTGGCTTCACTGACACTTATTGTATCCCATGCATGTTTAAAACAATTTGTGGTATTCTCATAAAGTTTCTATAAAACTACGCTTGGCCTTCCTCGGTGTTTTTAATAAAACATTTGTATGAAAGATAAAAGTGTAATGTTGAAAGAGAAGTACGGCCGTGTCGCGGAAGGTCCCCCCCCCCCTCCCTGCGAAGGGAATCCAACCGAGCTGCAGGCACTTTAATGGCGAATTCCATTGGGCGAACAGGAGCAAGTGGAGCGAGCAGCCAGAGCAGCACACGGGAGTAACGGGGACGTGTGCTTTCGTTCCGCGAATGAAACATTCGCGCTGCTCCGGGTGCAGAGAAAACAGAGAGAGGGCGTGATGTCAAGGGTCATGTGACCAAACTTTTCCCGCGCTTGCTTCGCGGAGCATTTCGCGCGCTCTCGTTGTCCGCACGCAGTTATTCCGCGCCAGTTTCGCCAGATACGTGCCGGTGGTTTTGTGTTTGCCTTCCTCATGGCGATGAATGATGAAGCCGAGTGGATGTTCATGTCCATGATAAAGGGGTCACCACTACGCGCTACACCAGGTAAGCATTGTGTCTCGCAAAAATTAGCTGCGAGCGATAACAGCGTCAATCTAACGGCTTTGTTTGTGCTCACTACAGTCGTTATCGATGCCTTGGCCGCGCGGGAGAGCATTGACGAGAATCCCCACGGTAAGCGCCAATAACTAACAATCAGAGGCCATATTTCGCAATACTTTTTGCCAGTTTTTTTTTAATTTCTCGTGCTGAATGGCCCATTTCAGGTAGCGGGAGCGTCGCGGTGTGTGAGAAAACGACGGACGAGGACGGAGCACGTAATTTGCGTATGTATACGTCACGGGGCCGCACTTTTGTGCTGTACTGTCGAAATTTTTTCTGCCGTTTATCGTCACTTCTACTGGTTGACGCTTTGAAATTATTTGTATGCCTGTTTGAGTTTACAAAACAAACCTCTTTATGTTTGCGTTCAGCAAGGGCTGATGACATGCTACATTCGTCGCACCAGGAGACGTTTACTTCGCGAACAGAACACCATAATCATTTCACGTCCCACAGAATAGGCACCTCGGCAGAGTTTTTACACTCGCACCTATTTTTCAGGTGCAGAAACCACCACTTCATCAAACGCCGGCGAGATGGGAACGGGCCCAACGCCACAAGGGAAAAGAGGTGGCGGAGGTGAGCTTCTACCGCTGCAGTGCCCGACACATGTGCTTTAAAGCTAGCCTTATTTCTATTTCAGCTCCTGAGTGGACACCAGGGGAAACTAAACTCCTATTAGACTATTACTATAAATACTTCCCTGAAGTTGGCCCTTTCAAAAAGTTTAAGAACAAGAAGATGCTTTTTAAACAGGTTTCCCAGAATCTGGCTGATGTGCTTGGATGCAGCAAAACGCCACAGCAATGTGAAAATCGCATAAAAACGGTAAGGAGGCAAAAGAGAAAAGCGTGCGATAATAACAACACGTCCGGTGCTCAACCTTGCCCCGTCCCATTCGACGATGAAATGCGAAAAATTGAAAGCATTGATGACAGCCTCGAGCCCGAAGTCCAAAGGGACTCTTATGGAGCGACGTACGAGGCAACTTCATCAAGTTCCGACAGCTCATCTGATGTACCCTCAACTTCACCTGAAATCTCCAGTACTCCGGCGAGCGGTTCAGACAGTGGGCAAAGCACAAAAGGGCCAGCAGATGCCAAGAAAAGGGAACTTCGTGCTAGTACCAGTCGTATGCAGCAGATGCAATATTTTTTTGACCAAATGCGAGCTATTAGTGCAGAGCGAGCGGCTCGCAGGGAAGAGCTGGAAAAAGAAAAGGAGAAGAGGCGCGCCGAGCGGCGAGCTGAGCGCATTCAAGGACGCCAGGAGCGCCGCAAGATGCACGAAGACAAACTTCAGCTCATCCGCGAGGCCCTGGGGTTAAAGCAATAAAGAGGTGCACTTTGGAGGAACATGTTTTCACGACTGTTTATTTCATACTCAACAATAATGTCCCTGAACATTGGCAAAATGTTTGAGCAGTATGCTTCCATTAAGACAGATTTTGTGGCTGCCTCCTCTTCAGCCCCATCTTGGATTTCAGTTTTTCTCTCTTAACATCAGCAAGTGCCCGTAAGAGGCTCTCTTCTCTGGATGTTCCGCTGTAGACTCTGGCTGCACTAGGGTTCGGATCATTAGCACCCCGAGAGTTCACATGCATGTCTGGAACTAGACCATCAGGTGATTCACCGTTGTCAATGCAGATGTTGTGGAGGACACAACATGCGAGAATAAATTTTGTCATGTTGTCTACTGTCGTGAGGTCCACACGCTGTAGCTGCCGAAACCTACCCTTTAACTCCCCAAACGCATTTTCAATTAGCACTCGGGTAGATGAAAGTTTGGCATTAAATGCCTTGTCAGAGGCATCGAGGCTTCCATAGTCTCGAATGGGAGTCATCAGAAACTCGCGAGATGGGTACGCTGCGTCCCCAAGAATGTGGTATTTCCCAGCGCAGAGTTGAGGCAGTTTCTTCGAAATGGTTGAAAGCCGGAAGATCCTGGAGTCGTGAATTTTACTGGGTGCACCAGTGCTGGCATCTAGGAACCTCTTCCGGTTATCGCATATTCCCTGCAGTGTCAAGGATGGGTAGTGGTGCCGGTTCACATACACTGACCGCACCTTACCAGCAGGGCACCTAACCGGAATATGGCTTCCGTCAATGCAGCCAATAGTGTCCGGAAACCCTGAAACCTAAAAGTTGGAAAAAAAAAATGTTAGAACATTTCACACAAAGAGCAAAATGAGCTAGCAAGTGAAGTCGTGCCCTAATTCTTCAAGCTTCAAGCACAGCTCATTTTCATATGATTTCCTTGGATGTTGGTTTTGTACTTGCATCTGTTCGTTTTGTACCGTACTAACGTAAATTCATTGGCATGGTTATGTGCGCAATAAAGCGTGAAATGCATCGACAGTTCCAGCAAAGGGTCATTACGCATAGTAGCCGAGAGCTTCAGCTTGACATGTTTTCGCAAACTCTACTACGTGCAGGTGTGAAGAACTTACAATGTAACTGAAAACAATGGCTTTGCGAGCTCTTAAACATCCCCGTGCAGCTTACAGCATAAATGATAACTCACTGCTTGTTCCAACCTTACTGTTATACACCAAATTCAAGGGTGCCCTGTATATACTATGTTTACCAGAAGTTACATCGCCTTCATGAATAAAAACACAGCTTTGAAGAATCATTCCGATGGTAAGCGACTGACATGCAGCTTTGATTAAATCAAAACCATTTTTGCAGTTGGAATTGAAAGTGGGGTTTTTCTTACCTGCTGAAACTCGTTGGCAAGTTTCTCCATGTCATCTGGGAAGGTCACGATGCGGGGGGCAATGTCGAGAAGGAAATCCATGACTCGATACATCATCCTGTGGTGCGCGCTTTCCCCAACTTCAAAGCGTCCTGCAACATCCCGTATGCAGGATTTGTTGGCGGCATACCTGCAAGAAATGTGATAACTCTATAATAATCCTAAATGGTAAACAAGCATTTTACGTTGCCAACAAGCATTGAGCGAAGTATCGGAAAAACCCACATCTGCCCAGTTGTCTGAACAAGCTTCAGAGCACATTTGGTGCAGACGTGCAGTATTTTACCCCTAGAATGCCTTAAAACAGCACATGCAAGAATTGAATGAAGAAAATGAGCAAATAGAATCGAGTGTGATTCGGCAACTGAAATGTACTTGAGCCTGGGACTAACGGAAGATCAGTGGCACGTAAAAGCAAATTCCAGGCAGCATAAGCATTTAGTGAAAAATCAGTTGGTAAACCATCACGCGGCGCATTAGTGCATTCAAGTTCAGGCTTGGCTCCCGGGTACATGTGCCGTGAATTTCATGCCCTTAAAATTTCGGCAGGCGCCTCGTAGAGGTGAAATTACCCCCTCCCCCCCCCCCCCCCCCTTCCTCACCCGAGACTATGTTAATTCTTGCGAGGTCATATGCGCACATTTCACCTCCAATTTCTACGTATGTGAAGTCTACGTGAACTCTGTAAGGCGTCGTGATATGCGTGCCGTACTCGTGAAGCTCGGCAACAAACCAGGCCCAAACTCACCGTTTCCTGCCCTTGCATATTATTTTCTCCCCCCTCCCCTTTCTAAATTTTCATCTGTTCAACTGCACCTCCTGCGTCCTGATCTCTTGCTTTTCTTCCAGCACAACTCCGCCAGCACCCGGTCGATGCGTACGCTGACGGGGCGCGTTGGCGACCCAGTACGACAATTTCACACGCCTGAGTTTGTTGCAGAGCTTCACGAGTAGGGCACTCATCTTACATCTAAGCTTCTCTCTTTACTGCTAAATAATTGTAATACTTCACCACAGAAAGGACAGGACATGCTCTTCAGGGGACTTGGGGGGCAGGCCTCCGTGGTCTCTTCTTGAAGGGTAGTGCGGCGACTTCGCGAATTCGGCAGCAAGCGCATTTGCAACCGACCGTGACAGTCGGAAGTTTCTGCGAAACTGGCGAGGTAAAGAGAAAAAAAAAGCAGGCCAGTTATTGATTACGCGTTTTAAGTAGGATGCAGCGGCTCACCTCTTCGTCAGAATATGCGGCAACCGTCTTTTCCAGGTACGACTCAACCTTCGGTCGCTGCTCCGGCGGAGAGAAAAGGTACTCGAACATAAACTCATACAACGTCAAATCGTCGTCGTCATCGCTGCTGCTGCTGTCCGAGGATGAGCTCGCGCTTGAACTTGTGGAGCTTTCACCATCTAAAAGTAGCAGCAATTCCTCGTCCAGACGGCGGCGCTTAGCTAGGGTTGCCACCTTCCCCCGAAAAAAAAAAAAAACGGCCCTTCGGGGGGGGGGGGGGGGGGGGGGTATATAGAATGTTTAATTTGTGTTGACAAAAAGACGCCACGTTTTTGACATGCAGGGCCACTTATTGTAGTGTTTTCTTAGAGAGAAATCAACGTAACGTTAGTACTGAAAGTGATTTCACTGAGAAGTAACCGCAATTGCTGGCCGCGGCGGTAGCATTTCGTTGTTTTGTTCCTCCCTTAGGAGGTCCCCCTCCATCTCAGGCAGCGCCCTCGCCCGCGTATTTGCTCTGCTCGCGTGTCTTTGCGCAGCTTGTCGACCCATATTCATCGTCTTTGTTGTTGAATTGACGCTTATAAAATGCCAAAACGGACATAATCACGGCACAAGGGCCAAAAAAACCGGCCAATGACGGCCGGTTTCAGATATAGACCGGCAACCGGCCCGCTGTTTAAAAAACCGGTCCGGCCGGTCCAAAACCGGGCAGGTGGCAACCCTAGAGAGAAGCCGTTTTGTTTGTATTCTTGAAATCGGACCACCGTGGTTTTGCGAGTACGGTGCTTCGTCTCACAGGATCGATTGTTTAGGTGTAGTGCGGTCTGTACGCTGCGCTACGTGCTAGAGCATTGACTTCAAAGCAAGTATAATTACCTTACATACGCGGGCTCCAATGTGTATTAGGCGGGTGCGAAGCATCGAGAACTGTGAACGAACTGGCGGTGATTTTCGATTGATTTATTGTGCGGTTCAACCCGCCGACGCCAGATAGGCTATGAGGCGCGCCGTAGTGGAGGGATCGGGATTAATTTTGACTACCTGGGGATCTTTCACGTTTCCGGAATTTCGAACACACGGGCGTTTTCGCTTTTCGCCTTTATCGGAAAAGCGGCCGCTGTGGCAGGGAAATGAACCTGACGACGATTTTCAATTTCATGGCTTGAATTATCGCCAAACATTCCCAGACTGCGTCCTGCTCCTCGCCCCTGACAGTTCGTTTCCGCTGGTGCCAGTTCGTCCCACCCCGATATCATGGAGCGAGCACGTTTTCTTGCTCCGGGTACGAGGTCAAGCAGTATCGCCTCATGAGCGAAAGGAAGACTCAACCTCTGTGCCTGCCGTCTCCTTTTCTGTGAATACATTCACAACGTACACGGGTTTCGCTGCAAGCCCGCCAGGAAATGCCCGTGAATGATTTAAGACTACCTCTTCCTTTTTACGGGGTACGCAGGGCCTCCAAATATTAGAATAATCATAAACTCCGTTTATTTTTTATTGTTCTTTGATGTTGCTGTTGTGAGCCCCGTTAAAACGACTTTGTTTTATTGAACAGCATTTATTTGCAGTGCAAAAATCCCACATGCATTGCTTTTATATCTTGTACTGACGTAGGTATTTCGACTTTTTGACAGCTTATTTTCAAACAAATGGCGCTACTTTGTTTAAAAACAATCATATTTTTTTCCAAAAAAAGGGGTGAGATGTTGCAGCCATCAATTAGTTCTCTTACAATTAAAATACGGCTGAGTGTTACGTGCCGCACCAATTTTCATTATAAACGCCGCGGAAGACGTACGTACGATGCAGAGAAACCAACCGATTTATTGTAAGCTTACGACTATTAACAGCTGGCAAACCGATATACTTTACTTTGACAGCAGCATGTAATCTGCTTCGTAGTCATCACCGTTGTATTTTCTAAAAATTTCACGGAGACATGTGCCGCCTCGGACGATTCAGGGCAGCGAAGGCGGTAGCTTTCCTTCTGGGCTTTGTTTATTTTAACGCCTCTCAGTCGATAATACTCCATACTGTCGCCATCGCAGCGTATCCCACAAACTTAAGCCACTTATAGCGCACCTAACCACTTGATAGACGTCTTTGCAAGGGCGCGGGCACAGTGTGTAAAGCAGGCGGCTGGCCAGGATGGTGAGGCTCGGCCCGTGGCCTCCGCGATTTGCTGCCGGCGGCGCGCCGTTGCTCCGGCCGTCCTAGTGTCACTAAATAAAGGCTTTTAGAGTATCGACACTCTTTTCTCTCATTGTTTTGTGCCGCCACGATTATCATTGGTCGGTCTGTACCACGTGACATTTGTTTACCCATGGGCGCTGCCATTTTGTTTCTGGACGCGCCTCGGCCACCTGCCCTTCAGGAGAGGAATTAACCAACCTCTTGGGCGGGTGAGGAGCATCGCTAGGCGGATGTGACGTCACGTTTGCTCGCAGCGTTCCCGCGCGGTATGTTTACATTTTTCCGAGTGCTGCCTACACGGCGTACGTGCCGTAGCGATCCAAGTTGTCGCGTTCGACTTATGCGATCGACGCAAGAATTCATAAACTGGCGATGGTTGTCGCCCTGTCAGTCGTCGTTCAACAGCTCCAGCGTCTTCTGGCACAACAGCTTTGCAGTTATCTGTGGGCGTTCAACTGTCCACCATCGGCCGACCAGGTGAGTGTTTTTTGGCGGGTTTGCAATCAGTTCGCATATCTCCTACTGCAAAGCGGCCTTTCTGCTTGCGGCAGTTATATTAGCGACGTTTACGAAATTGTTAACGGCGCGTTCTCACCGTCTTGCATTATTGTTGCTGTTTATGCTGCTCTGTTCACGTCTGTCGGCGATCGCAAGCTGTTGGCGGTTTGTTGCACGGCGCGGAAACCCGTCTCGCCCGGGGCGCTTCTTTGTCTCTTCTTCAATGTGGCGTCATTAGCATCGCTTGTTATCCTTGTGCTAACCTATCTTAATGTTGTAACGAAAATGAACTTGCTGTGCGATCTATACGTGAAGTTAGAGCGTGACAGAACGCTGTTGGCAAGGTTTTCGTGTGCGCGTGTGGTTCGTGACGGCGATGTAACGCGCTGCTTTGGCCTCTTGCACCTCTTTCCTGCATCTAGTACTCTTGCTTGCCAGGAGTGCCTGCCAAGGGATGGTTACTTCGTTATGTGTTTTCATATTTAATAGTGAACCACTCAGCGTTCTATAACTGATGCAAATGCAGGCGGAACGACCCCGATAACAACGCAGGGCAGGGGCAGTGCTTGTGTGGTCTTCTCTGTCGTTTCAAGCAGTGGCGTAAATCATGGGGGGGTCAGGGGGGTCCTGACCCCCCTTGTGTTCGGGCTGGGGGGGACACCCCTTGCAAGTGTCCCCCCCTTGAGATTCATCTTTCACTTACCTTTGAACGGTAAAACAACTGTTGTTTTTGTCACTAATAAGTACTGATTATACTTACAAGTACTGCTTGTCACTAATAAGTATTTCAAGGAAGTGGAGAGTGTTCTCAGGATTATCTTAGTGATGCCGGTCTCTTCCTGTGAAGCAGAGAGATCGTTCAGTGCCTTGAGAAGACTGAAAACATGGCTGCGTAGTACGATGGGGGAGGAACGCCTCAACTGCATGGTTTTGGCACACGTTCATCAAGACATTATAGACCTCATAACGTTACCAGGGTTGTTGAAAAACTTTGTCAGTGCGTGCAAAAACCGCGCTCTCGTTTTTGGACCCTCTAGAAGTGTCGAAAGCTAGGAAACATGTCATAGGTGATCAGTACTCATATTGTACAGAGTATTTCTTATTGATCTTTTTTTAACGTCTGCAATAGCACAGTGCAATTACGTGAGGTATGAAAGCATGCTCGTTTTTCTTATTTTAATTCAAATCACAATAGTAATTTGTATATGAAAATAAAGCACAAAACAAAATGGCCGCCTTGGCAAGATGTGTGTCCCCCCTTGTGATTTTTCTGGATTTACGCCACTGGTCGTTTGCCCTTCTTTTCAGTCGTCGTAGATTATTTACTGTTTCGTGAACGTTGTTTTATTCTTCACGTTTCATTTTTCTCTTGCAGCATCTCCTGACTGCAGTCACGGTGCCCCTAGCCTGCGTGCAACACTCATCCTGCCATTCTAGTGGGAACTGATGTTCGCAGGCCACTTGTCACGACCTAACGGGTTCCCGCCCTTGCCTGGCTTATAATTGATGGTATACTTCAGATACACTGCTGCGTTCTCTCTCTGCATACATTTAAAGCGAGTGTTTACACTAACACAGCAGTGGATAACCATGAAGACAGCAGCGTGTGTACTGGAAATGCCAGTGAAAACAAAACCAAACGATCTACAGATCTATGCCAGCTTGACCATTACAAATCTTTCAGCAAGTGTCAAAGCAATGGACAGCTGGGGATATCTCGTGCGCTAAATTGTGTTCTTCTTTCTGTTTGTTTTCTATTTGCTGGTATAAATTTACGAATTGATAGTATGAGTAAAGTAGACAGAGAACAAAGTGATTGCGTTGCTCTTGGAAATGCCTTACACGAAATAAAACTGCTTCCTGCGAGTTCGCAGCGGGGAAAAAAGGTTCCGTATAACAAATAATTTGGTGCACCCAAACCCATCTGTGATGAACATATGTCATGCATGGATTATTTAAGGGCATGTTATTAGCTCTGGCAAAACAAGAAAGTGAGCTCTTTCTTGTGCAGAAAACTAGTTTAGTAGTAATTTTGGCTTTTGTCTGTCCAGTGTCAACAGGAATAGTAGCCTTGACGCACGAATTTGCGGACACTTTCCTGTCACCTTCCTTCAGTGTCAACACAGTGGTGGTGAAGATGCCTGGGCAATCGAAATCACATGATGACAGGCAGTTATATTCTACCACGAGAAGCACCCTCCACAAGCCATGAGGCCTTGCTCTGTTTTCAGCTGGGGCTCCTTTCGTTGCCAAGTGCCTTGGTCTTTTGGGGTAAAGCTCCCAAAACAGGGTGGTCTTGTCCCTGTTGGAATTGTCATGTTGATCATACTTTTCACCCACAGCTTTCCAGTTCATTTCACTTTTCTAACCCAATTCTAATGTTATTAGTGTAGGGAAATCTGGTGTCCAGCAGCTTGCGTTTCAAAGGGAATAGATGTAGCAACTACATCAAGCACTAGCTGATTCTGATGCTTAGTGGACTTCGCTGTGAGCCGCCCAAAGCACCACGAGGGGAAGCAGTGCTGGTCTTATATAGTGTACTACTTGGGAGCTGCAAAATTACAATGCACCTTTTATTACAATGCACCTTTTTTACCTCAATTTTTTATGCTGCAGTGGAAATCATGCGAATACAGGTTTGTAAATGTCCATTCCACCAACTAATTCACGGCATGCCTTGACAGTAGGCGCAGTTTTATGCATCTAGATAATCACCTGTACCCATTTATCACAGGCCTGCAATTTGCACATGGTCGGATTTAAGCACCCTAAATGTGGCAAGTGTAACCGACCGTAACACACAATCTTGAAAACTCTACCTTATCAACGCGAAAGCAATAAGTGGCCCATTGACTAAGAAGCCACTATCCGCTGTACTAGCACAACAGCTCCTAAACCGGCCGGCAGTGCAAAGAGAGCAAAGAGTGGATTGAGTTCAAAACTTTGGGTAGAGTTCAAACCACATGGGAATCAAACCCAGGACATCCCTAGTGCAAGTCCAGCACCACATCCTTGACACCACTATAGCTCAGTGGGTCTAGCTGACTAAAGGTGGACCCAGGGAGCGCATTATGACCTTAAACTGAAAAAAGTCCACAGGTACAAGCAACCCGACATACGATGAGTTTTAAATTTCTTGGCAATTCATTAGACCAGCACGTAGCCGTAACATCCCCACTCAGGTGAATTGGCCAGTCACGATGATAGCTGCTGTTAGAAGATCATGGGTGTTTTACCAATTTCCGTTTGTCTTAAAACAATGCTGCTTAAATTACACACTGGCCAACTGCACCTCATCGAGTATATTTTACGCTCCTAGCATTCTGCAGTAGCCTTGTTTAGTGTTAAAGAACTACGTATTTGATCACATGTGAAGACTGCGATTTCTGTTAGAGCATTTTGTGCTTTCAACCTGAATTGGTTGACGCTCGTCAATTCAACACTGGCTGCAAACTTTGATTGTGGTGTAATAAACATAAAACCTGGATAGAGTAAAAATACTGAAGAGTAAATTATGCTAGGCTTATACATTGCACAGCGTAGCTGTAAACATCAAAATTCAACTTTTTAGGTTTCACGAGGAAAAGCTCAGCATAACTTGGGCCAGCTATGAAGGGTAACTGCAGTGTAGGGCTATAGGTTAAGTCAGGCCACCTATAAATCTTTGACATGCTTCGAAATCTTGGCACACAGGCATTTTTTTTGTTCTACCTAAACCAATGCTTTGGACTTTGGCGAAATGTTTTGTACAGGTTAAACTGCACAATGCAATTGCAAATAAGAATTGAACAAACGTCTGTTGTGTCCATTCGAGAATCCAGTGCTTGCCTAATATCGAAAATTGCATCCAGCAATCGATTCAAGAAATGTACTTGTATGTCCAAGAGACAAGCTCAAATAAAAAGTTACCCTACTTCAACTGCATTCCTTGCATATTTATTTATTTGAAAATATTTAGCACGAAAACAACAGAATGGTACAAACACGCAGTGCTGTCACTTTCCGTGCTCTCTCTCTCGTGCTGTGTTGTTTTACCACAGTTTATTAATTTTAAAAATATGCCACATTTGCCATTTTAGTTGGTTTTATTTGTTTTGATGTTATGCTGTGTTGCCAACGAAACTTTGTAAATGTCTTCCTAAGAAAAAAATAAGAATACCTAGCATTTGTAAGTGTATGCTTCTGGATGGATAGCAAGTCTCACTATTAGAAAGTGAAGCCAAGAAAACACCAAAGTCATCACAAACACTGAAGAATGTTTATTGACATGGCATCACATCACTTGCTGGACAAGCAACAAGGCACCATAATGCTGCTCACACAAGAGTGCGAAGCATGCTCCATGGCTAAAACCACTTGATAAAAATACAAGCAGGCGCTTATCTGCTCCAAGGTGACCCTGAATGAAAATGTGACATGCGCAACACTGGAAATCAACAAAAGTTATTGGGTCAGGCATAAGTGAAAATTGCGGGCAAAAGTCGAGGGCACTTTCATGTGTTGGATGACGAGACTGCTGGCACAAGACAGGAAGGATCGAAGGGTGCTAACTCAGTATTGTATGGTTACAAATACGTGCAGATTGCTACTCACTGGACCAAAAGTGCTTGAAGACCCTGATTTTAAAGCAAAACTTTCTATGTCTCACCAGTGGAATATGCCATGCCAAAAAGGCATTGCAGAAAAGACAACTTTCTCTGACAATGATAATGATCGTGGGTAAAGAAGTGCAGAAAAAAAACGCTTCCTGCAGTCAGAAACAAATCAGGACCCTTGCGGTGTGAAACCAACATCTATTCCGTGACACCATTGCAACATGGTCGAAGTAGTTTGAATCTGGATAGCGGTGCATCGAGATGCAAAATTAGACAAAAATGGTGCACCTGACATTCTAATGACGACGACAGTTTGAACGCGAAGCTTTCGTCGAGAAAAATCAAGTGGCGAAGTTTCAAAGCCACTGCGATCAAAAGTCCAAACAGCATGCAAGTAAGTGATAGCTCAAACAGGCAACGTCCAAGCTCAGATGACAATCAAGCAAGGAATCCCTCGCGAGAAAACTGAGTTAAACTGAAAGACAATTTCTCCTAGACACCCTTCCCACTAACTTACAACCAAATTCCTTAAATGATCTCTTGCGTCCCTCCTACCCACCTAATTTAGCGAAGGCAGTGTGGGACACACTCCTGCATTTCATATACCGACCCACTATTTTTCCCTTGCTATTTCCCACCCATACCCGTCGTGAACTTTAACTAATCGCTACTTCTAAGGGGGCCTGATGCACTAGCAAGAGGCCCCCAGGTGTTTTTTTTACATTTCAATAAACGTTAAAAAAAAAGCCATTATTGTCGCAAGACAAAAGCGTGCACGTTTTTTTTCCTTGCAATTACAGCAACTAATGAACACATGACAGAACAAGTAACAGAGAGCAATGATGAAACTGACAACCACAGATTTGCACATAACTGTGGAGAGGAACTCTCTGGATAGGAGACTGAGCAATAGAAGAGCACAGCAGCTGCGGCTGAACCTTCCCACGCAGCTGAACAGAGACGAAGAATACGGCAAATGGACAAAATTAAGGGTTGGGAGTCTTAGTAGCCACTGTACTTTCTTATCAACCAGGCGTGTGGCTGGATGGTATAGATGAACAGCAACGTGGGAGCTAGAGGACTGCTTGCTGGCGACACTACTACCACCCAGTAGTCTGTACTCCACAGTACACAGTAGGAGGAAACAAACTGGAAGTGGGACTGCGAATTGCCATGATGTTACAAATGAAAAAAGTGCTGCGTGGCTGTCACAAGTCAAGGTCAATCACCCTTAAGGGGAGGTGCCAAAACCCCTTAGAGAGAGGATGAAGACATGACATTTGAATCTAGTGGCTAAAAATGAACCATTCATGTAGCACCCCACCGTAAAAGGGGATTGATCTTCACTCATTTCCTGAAATAAAGTTTAAAAGCAGTTCATCCAGGGCAGTTGCCACCAGCACCCTAGAGTAGTATGGTGGAAACACACCACAATCTTTGCTTTTGGGAGGTCTTTTACCGGGCTGTCTACCAAAAAAACTCAAATTCTTTTTTTTCTAAGTGGGCACCTGGTCTTAAACAAAACAAAAAAAAACATGGTTTTTACAGTTAGGACGATAAAAATTGGGTGATGCATGTGGTTTTTCATTGAAATTGTAGATATGAAGTTTGTTTCTGTGTAAAACAACTACATTCAACTTTATTTGGCTTTTATGTTTGATTTTTTGACAGCCTTTATAAAAAAAACTGCTGGAGGGGCGCAGATGAACAAGGTACCGGTGAACTGTGCACAAATCAAGGACTGACTGCCATAAGACTAACATTATCATTATATATGGTCTGTAGCAGAAGTGACAGCTGTTTGAAGTTTGGGCCTGGACGGCAACACCAGTTTTCCTGGTTCCCATTTTCTAGGCCCAAACTTCACATGGCTGTAACTTCTGCTACAGACCATATATAATGATAATGTTAGTCTTATGGCAGTCAGTCCTTGATTTGTGCACAGTTCACCGGTACCTTGTTCAGCTGCGCCCCTCCAGCAATTTTTTTATAAAGGTTGTCGTAAAATCAAACATAAAAATCCAAATAAATGTGAATAGAGTCGTATTACACAGAAACAAATTTCATATCTACAGTTTCAATGAAAAACTCGTGCACAAAATGTTCTTGTCCTGCAATTGCTCCCGCACCCACCCGTCACCCGTACCATTCATATGAATGTCACGGTAGCAGGCGGAAGTTTCTGTGACTAATCTGCAGCCGTTGAAGCTCCCCTTTTCCTTTTCCTTTACTTTTTTTTTCATTTTCGCTACTCCCTGGCTGGTAGCAATGTGCTCGCAGCGTGGTCAGCCTCAAACCACTTTGCCCCTTTCCTTTGAAAGCCCTTTTTGTATGCACATACGAACTTGCCACGAGCTGTCGAAAAAAAGGAAATAAATACGTGCAACGCTAACAGCAAGCTCGGGGGGCGCACTTTTGCTTATTTTGCCCGAGGCTACTGCCAAGAATAGCAGACGGGCAGCCCGCGCATGCGCAGATCGATACTGAAAAAGGTCCATACAAGGACTGACAAGAGTGAAATTTGGGGATTCAAGGGGGGGTGTCCAGAAAAACTAGGGGGGGTCTACACACCCCCTAGGGGGGTTGTAGGGAAATCACTGGTGAGGTCCTGAAAGCTTCACTTTAACAACAGGAGTTACGTGCTCGTCAAGACCCTCGTCTCACAGCAAACTTCTCTTCACCAGCAGGCACAGGCTAGAGCCCAGTCAGCAGGTGCTGCAAAGACATGATGAGAGTATTTAAGCACGAACCTCAAGATGGAAAGGAGGCGGAGCAAAGAGCAAGAAAAATGCATCAGGAGGAGACTCCAAGCTCTGGGATTAGCAAGCTAGGTGTGGTGCTGTCAGGACACTGATGTCGCAACCCAAGCCTGGGAACAAGCGGAGCAATAGCGCGGTTGTTCCCAATAGATGGTATTCACTGAAAATTTCAGAGGGAGATTTCTTCACCAGACAACACTGGAAACCACCACGTCTGTGCCTGCGCATTGTGCCCACACCTCGCAGAAAAAAGAAAACCTCGGTGCATATCGTCTGCACCACTTCAGCCCGATTGTCGGCCTTAGTATTAAGAGAAGACCTATTAATTGCACTCAAATTACGTGGTGGTGCTCTCCTTGCCCTCAAGAACTTTGCATCACTGTAGAATGAAACTGCGGCTATGAACGAAAGCGACACGGCATGCCAGAGGCAACGCTGCAGTCGCCTGCGACTACCGATGTTGACACAAGTGTCGTTTAATGCACAGTTGAAAACCAAAACCAAATATTGCTTTCGAAGAAATGCTTTATGCACACGCCAATTTATAGTTATATTCTATATTTATATTAAGTGAAGCCAGTGCACGTGATGCCATCTCCCGAGTTGTGCCATGCTTGCACCGCTCACCCCCTTGCTGGTAGCCATGTGCTCGTACCGTGATCAACCTCAAGTCTTCACCCCTTTCCTTTGAAATCCTTTGTGTGCACGCACAACTCACCACATGCTGTCGAAAAAGAAGAAATAAAAACGTGCATCACTAGAAAGCATAGCTGCTACCCCAGCAACAAGTGGAGGGGGCACCCTTTTCTTTGTTTTGCCCGAGACGACTGTCCAGAATGGCGGATTACCAGCCCGCGCATGTGCAGATTGCTAATAGAAAAAGGTCCATTACCG
The DNA here is from genome assembly GCF_048455015.1 of Haemaphysalis longicornis. Taxonomy (NCBI): domain Eukaryota; kingdom Metazoa; phylum Arthropoda; class Arachnida; order Ixodida; family Ixodidae; genus Haemaphysalis; species Haemaphysalis longicornis. The sequence continues at coordinate 184,260,190 of NW_027526445.1, forward strand.
CAATCTCATGGAGTCCGACGTATCACAGACGCTGCGGCACATACATGGCGGCGCACACACAGGGTCGCCCACTTGTGGGCCACACCAGTGAATACAACCTATGAAGTGCTATACCCACCACCGATATAGCATTATCTAGCTGCAGTCAGAAACACTTTTTTATATGTTTACACGTACTTTCAAGCGTTCGGAGGGTCAAAATGGCTGCTTGTCACTGCTTCTGACCGATCATCCATGGGTCGATCCCACCAATCTGGCTGCCACAAATCACAGTAATAACGCGGAAGTTTTCAATTGTGGGCCGGACTGACACACACGATTCGCGCCAGGGCTGTCAAACTGGCGTGGCAACTTTCTGATCGCGGCGTTAACACACCACAGTGGTTCGAACACTTGCCCAGTATGAAGGTAGCTATTTCTGTCGTCGTTGGTTTGTCGCATAATGCATGCTTTACTGATGTTTAAGTGCAAGACCTGGCAAGCTTCTCTAGCTCGCCCAGAATTTCTCGATACGCAACTCTGAGCTGACGTGTGACCACGTCTGTTCGTCGTGTGGTTCCTTGTTAATGAGCCAGACCATGCAACTGAACGGTGCGAATGCAGATTTGATGCTTTCAGCGCATTTCACTCCTTTCTTTGATCAACAAGAGAGAAACTGTCAGTAATGCTCGTAGAAAGACGGGGCGAGTCAGAAATGCTGCTTGGACACTTCCTAGTACCATATAAATAGTGTACTTAATCTTACCGAGAGCCAAAGCATCATTTTAGGTTGTAGTGAAACAGACCAGAAAACACCCCTGCCCTTTTTCTTGACCTTTCTCTTTGAAGCACTCCTTTGTTTATGTATTGAAAACCAATTTGTGCAGCGGCACACTTTATTAGTTATTTGTGTATATGGCTAATTTTTTACATTTTAACATTTATATGTTCTCATTGTAGTATGATACTAATCTTGATCAGTGCATTTTTGAAGCAGAGGTGGTTTTCTTCAGGTGGCAGTTCCTTTTCGCTACAAAAAAGGGCTTGCTGTAAACAGGATCAAACAACAAAAAAGGAAATCTGTTTTAAGTAAGGAGGAAAAAGGTTCACGTCAATTTATAGGGCTGAGACAAAGATTATGGCAGTCACTACACGTGCTGCGGTTCCCGTAGGGCTAACAAGCGATTTGCAAAAAACTGGACAACACTTCCCATGGTGCGGAAACCGAAGATGTACTCCTGCAATTAAAACACGGAATTATCGCTGCCCCTTCAAAGGTAGATAATTGAGCCATTTTGGCACTTGATCTTTAGAAAGCTTTGATCACGTATCACACCAGGCTATTTTCACTCCGGGTCGCCGCACATACAACTATATCCGTAACTTCCTTTCGAACCGCACGGCTGTTATTCAGCTCGGTGACCTACAATCCGACACTATCCATTTCCCAACCATTGGCACGCCTCAAGGTGCAGTATTATCCCCACTCCTATTTAACATTGCCCTAATCCACCTTCCCAGTAAGCTCGCCGCGATCCCTCGCTTACTCCACAGCATATACGCCGATAATATTACGCTGTGGACCACCAGAGGCAGCGACTTTCAAATCGAGGAGGTTCTCTAACAGGGAGCTGACTTAGTTACCGCCGCGGCGCAAGTTGGGCTTGGATGCTCACCTGAAAAATCTGAGATTTTAATCCTCCCCGCCAAATCAACCGGCAACCCAGCCCAGACACCCACCATTGAGGTCCGCATTGATGGTAGGGATGTTCGCCAAGTGGAAGTCCTGAAAATACTTGGGCTCTGCATACAGCGCAATTTCGCAAACATTAAGTACCTAGCACAACTGAATTCTCAGGTGAATCAGACGATCGCCCTCATCCGCAGGATTGCTGCCCGCAACAAGGGGCTCAAAGAAACGGAGCGTATCCGGCTGATACAGGCATTTGGGCTCAGCCTTCTCACTTACTCCCTCCCGTATCTCTTGCCCTCGCGTACCGAACTCTCTAAAGTCAACTGCCTCATTCGAAAGACCTAAAAAACGGCGCTACAAATCCCTCAGAGCACTACCACTGCCAGACTCGAGAAACTCGGCATTTACAATACTGCGGAGGAACTCATTGAAGCCCACCTTATCGGTCAGCTAAATAGGCTCTCATCCACCCCCACCGGTCACACTCTCCTTGTTACTCTTAACCTTAAAGCCCCTATCCTCTGTGATGACAGGCTCCCGGTAGCAGCCGACATTCATGGCTCCCTCACTATCCACCCTTTACCGCGCAATATCACCCTGTTTTCAACAAGCAGCGTAGGGAACTACGAGCACAAGCACTTACAGAGAAATACCCCGTCCACCCCACTACGGTTTACGTGGACGCAGCTTGCTATCGATGGCAGGATGCATACGCTGTCGCAGTAGTAATCAACCATTCCAACACTCCTCCTCTTAAATCCCTAACAGACCGCACCAACTGACCCTCTGAGGCAGAAGAGGCGGCAATAGGTGACCGGTAAAAAGCGCAAATGCTCATGGGTGCATGTCTGCTCCCGCGGAGTTCTGTTACTTCCGGTTCAAGAGCTCTCCTGGCCTCCCATATGCCGACGGCTTTCACGTGCACTTGTGCTTGTTGTTTATCTGTTTCCACCGAAAAAAAAAACCGCTCATGCATCGCACATTCAATGTGTAACAACAATGACTTCTACTAGGGGCTTCTCTGAAAGGTTAGCACTCTGTGACAAATAAACAACACGCACACACGCGCGTGAAAGCCGCCGGCGTACGGGAGGCCAGGCGAGATCTCGAACCAAAAGTGGCTGGAGCAGACAACGTACCCATGAGCCTTTGCACCTTTTACCGGTCACCTATCGCGCTAGCCCTTACACATAGGCCGCCCCCTATCACTATCATCTCGGATTCGAAAACGGCCATTCGAAATTACGCCAGAGGCATGATCTCGCCCCTGGTGCTCAAAATTCTCCTCAAAAATCCTCCTACCATACAAATAAAGCTGATCTGGACTCCGGCCCACATGGGCGTGGGGGGAAACGAGGCAGCACATAGGGCCGCTCGAGAGCTCACCGTCCAAGCAGGCCCTAGCCTCGAACCCTTTCACGGAGCCCTATCAGCTTGGGACAGTCTCTTGACCTTCCAAGACATTACGGCACATTACCGCCTCTCACGCCGCCAGCTCCCCCCCGCACACCCGGATTTATCCAACAGGGAAGAACGGCTATGGCGACTGGTGCAAACCCATACCCTCCCATGTCGCTACTACCTGCACCGTATTTATCCTTCCGTCTACCCCTCCACCAACTGCACGGCCTGTGGAGCAGTGGAAACACTGGACCATCTTCTTTGGAACTGTCCCCACAACCCCTATCCTCTCTTAGCAGACGGTGGGCACTGGGCTGAGGCACTGGGCAGGTCCGACCTGTCTACCCAGCGGGTGGTCACGGCGAGGGCTGCTGCGGACACCGGTACGCCGGTCACCACGTCCCCTAAGGGGCCTTTAAAGGCTCAATAAAATGTTTGTCCTCCTCCTCCCATGGTGCGGTCACATGCGGTTTTGCACAGATGGCATCTGGCCCCATTTTGTCTGACTGGCAATGAAAACTGCCTGCTTCAAAATAACTAAGACATTTTTTAGCCACATTTATATTCAGGCAGAAAGTGTTGTGCAGCCATTGCATGTAATGTTGCCTAGTATGAAAAATTGGGCTCAATAGGTTTCTGAGGAAAGCTGGTTTCGAGAATTGCATTGTGCCATAGGACAAAACAAAATTAACTATAAATGAAAAACAACACAACAAAAGTCCTGAGTTTTGCCATGCATATTTTTGTGCTCCTTTTCTATCATGTTTACAACCAACATGACCATACTGTTAATTACATTGCACCTTTGGTCTCGTAGGTCACCCAGAAAGGAAAACAACTGAAGTCGAGGAAGTAGTGTAAGGAAAATTCACTTTATATTGTAAAACAACAACAGTATTAATGTATTCTTGAAAGCGTAAGAAACAACAGCCTCGCCTGGACCTTTTGCAAATGTAAAATAGTTTCTTCTTGTCTTCTTTTTATTTTATGGTGAAGGAATGGGGCTGATTCTTTTCCTGCAGCTTGTTTTAAGTTGGCCAATTTTTATGTGATCAGGTATCTAAGCATTCAGGAGTAGACGTGTCCTGATCAGGTATATCTTGAGTCCAACTGAGTACAGCGTATTCTGATTTTTATCATGCTAAGGGTCATATTCCGAATGCTCCCCATGAGCACAAACGAGTTGCAGTGAATGAATGAAGATAGCACGGAATTCTTTTATCAACACGTAAATGCCTAAGACTAGTTCACATACTTGAGCAAATCACAAGCACGGCATAAACTTAATGCGGTTGCCCAGCAGTTGGGCAACACGCCACTATTTAAACTAAATGCATATGCTACTCGATAGTTTCCCTCCAGCTTAGAGACTGCCTTTTCCATGTGTTTTCTAGTTCATAAATATACCATAGAATGCTTGGCTGCAGCAGCTCTCATAAATTACAAAAGGACAAGAATAAGATGGGCATTGCTTCCACAGATGATCCCTTTGTATCATTCCTGACATGAAATAGCCAAGTGAATCTTTGGACCTTGGTAACAAACTGTTTCAAAGCACAGTGCAAACCGTGATGAACAAACAGCATTGCGTCAGGTGCATAGCCTGCGACACTGTGCAGCTGAAAAAAATATCTATGTCTTTCTGCTTCATTTTCCTGTGTCTACATATGCAAAGTGCCTTTATTAACAATAAAAGCAGGGCGGTAGGAGGGGTGTAAAACGTTTAAAGAGCTTACTGCAAAATAATGTGACATGCTTTTTTTAAACATTATGTATGAGCTGCCTCACGTAAGAGGCATTTCTTACAACATTCTTAGCCCTGTATGGCTTTCTCACACAGCTTAGATGTCGTGCGAAAAAGGCAACTTAGTCTAACAGCTCAAGGCGAGGTAGGTGCACCTTCTCCCGTTTGCACTCAAGAGTTTACATGAGAAGGCATTAAGTAATTGCATCATAATCGAGTAAACTGAGGTCACTTCGCACTATGAGGCACAGGGCAGTGTGGTAGACCTCTCACTCAAGGATCTTTAGCGTAAACCAAGACATTGTGTACAGAAGGTTAATTTTTTTGGCTTTATAGATTCAATGCAGCCCCGGCAGCCAAGAATCGAACCCAAGACATTGTACATCCCTGCAGCCATAGGAAACCATGTGAGATCTGAGCAATCTGGCACCTGAGAAATCTCATTACGATGAATAAAGCTACCGTGCGATATTACTTAGTGTTTACAAAAACCAAGGATAGACAGCATAGGGGCACTAGATACATCCTTGCTTACACAAAACTCAAAAGTAAAATTAAGAAACATATATATATATGACGCGGCCATCCGAGGCACGGTATATCTATGGTGTTGACTAACACCATGTACTGTGCCCTGGCCGACCACGTAATTTGTGTTCCTGCCTCCACTGGAAGCTGGAAAGCACTGTAAACGGCCCTGTGGTCAGCCATAACCCATTACACGCCCAAGACTACAGTGCAAACTTTGTCGTGACGGAAACCACGTACGGTGCTGTTTGCACGAAGGTCACGCCAGCCCACCTCATAGATTGTGCTATATCGGTAGTGCATATAACAATTTCTGGTGGGACTTCACTAGGTGGTACATATAGCATCATTCATAAATTTTCAACAGTAAAAAAATGAAGGTAGTAATTAAGCAGTGCATGAGCTATCCCTACCTCTTCATTGTTTCACTAGCTACTGAAAGACTTGTATTTGAAAATGTCAGGCTGGAATGGATGCATAGACCAGGTTGGTTTTTTGACATTGGCATAAATAACTAAACTTGATTTTTAGTACACACGCTGCTGTCTTCATGGCTATCAACTACCGTGTTACTGTAAACCCTCGCTTGAAATGTACACGGAGTGAGAACGCACAGGTGGATCTAAAGTATACCATCAAATAGAAGCCAGGAAAAGTCGGGAACCCGTTTGGTTGTGACAAGTGGCCTGCACTAGAATGGCAGTTCCCACTAGACTGGCAGGATGAGTGCTGCAGGCAGGCTAGGGGCACTGTGACTGCAGTCAGGAGATGCTGCAAGAGAAAGAAATGGAACATGAGGAATGAAGCACCGTTGAGGCAGCAGTAATAAACAATCTAGGATGACTAAAAAAGGGGCAAACGAAAGCGAAGACCACACAAGCAGTGCTCTTGCCCGCCCTGCGTTATCCGGGTCGTTCCCGCTGAATTTCCATCAGTTATTGAACGCCGATTGGCCCCACTATTAAAGATGAAAACACATAACGACGTAAGCATTCCTTGGCAGGCACTCCTGGCAGCAAAAGTGCTGGATGCAGCAACGAGTGCAACAGGCTAAAGTAGCGTGTTACAACGCCCTCACGAACCACACGCACACACGAAAACCTTGCCAACAGGGACCTGTCACGCTCCTAACTTCACCAACAGATCGTACTGCAAGTTCATTTTCGTTACAATATTAAGATCGGTTAGCACAAGGCACGTTGTCTAGAAAAAGCGTCGAGGAAAACAAGTGATGTTAATGACGCCACATTAAAGAGACAAGGAAACGTCATGGGCGAGACGGGTTTGCAATGCGAGCGAGTTTCCGCGCCGTGCAACAAACCGTCAACAGCTCGCGATCGCCGACAGACGCGAACGAGCAGCATAAACAGCGACAATAATGCAAGACGGGGAGAACGCGCCGTTAAGAATTTCGTAAACGTCGCTAATATAACTGCCGCGAGCAGAAAGCAAGCTTTGCAGTAGGAGATATGCGAACTGATTGCAAACCCGCCAAAAAACACTCACCTGGTCGGCCGATGGTGGACAGTTGAACGCCCACAGATAACTGCAAAGCTGTTGTGCCAGAAGACGCTGGAGCTGTTGAACGACGACTGACAGGGCGACAACCATCGCCAGTTTATGAATTCTTGCGTTGATCGCATAAGTCGAACGCGACTACTTGAATCGCTACGGCACGTACGCCGTGTAGGCAGCAGTGCAGCACTCGGAAAAATGTAAACATACCGCGCGGGAACGCTGCGAGCAAACGTGACGTCACATCCGCCTAGCGATGCTCCTCACCCGCCCAAGAGGTTGGTTAATTCCTCTCCTGAAGGGCAGGTGCCTCGGCCTGCCCGTGCCTGCCCTGTGGCTTGCCTCTGCTGCGCGGACGTTGAAGCGACCCGTCGCAGTCGTTCAGCTCCTGTTTCGGGTGCTTTTTCCACGTTTTTCGCCGCCTGATGAGCCTTTTGCGATGCCTTGTTGTTCCGTGATCCATTGCTGCAACAAGCCCGACGATGGAAAGCGGCTCATGCGTTTTCCCTTGGGAAAAAAGGCCGGTGAGAGACTCCGTGCGTGGCTGCAACTCGTCGGTCGCGACGATTTTAAGCCTACTCCATCATCGAGGATCTGTGAGGTGAGTTTATTTCAAGCACAGCTGTAATGCAACCATCGCAGTGAAAATTCCAGAGCCTAAACGTACGGCTACGCGATCGGAGTCGGCCAAGCACTACCGTTAAGGAGCAACTTTCCCCCTTACATTACTGTGCTGGCGCGATCATAAAAAAACTTTTTGTAGCCCCGCCCGTATAGAGTACGCACGCGCTTCGTGTGGTTCGCTTCCCTCAAAAGATAGTGTTGTGCAGCTGGAGCCGCTGAACAAAGCAGCGAAACTTTAGTGACACTAATCCAAATGTCCTGCTCGCTGACACCAAATGAACGCATGGAAGTCTTGCGTGTGCGATCAGACCCGTACGCCTCGTTGCCCGTAATAAAGCATCGTTGAAGCGGCAATTGCATCACTGCCGCATAGCTGCGGAGTCATTTTATTTACTGCATGAATATTTATTTTATGAATTTGCCAGTTTAATCAATCAATCAATACCACTTGTGGTATGTAAACTTCGAATCGAAATTTACCTCACCCTTATTATATTTGAATGTGTTCTTTCCACGTAGCTTATTTAGTGACACTAGGCCGTCCCATTCGGCGCGGAAGCAAGGGGAGCGCTGTAATTTTGCTAACTCCGACACACGCCGCAAGGCGGTGCCGTTAGCCTAAGGTTGAAGCGAGGCTCGTCTGGCCGACGCTGCCTGCGCTTTGAGTTGTAAATCAGCCTTCGTTGTCGCGTCTTCGGGATAGAAAACTTGAATATATGGTCTATGTGTTTTGACTCGATCCTACAAGTACAAAGTTGTTTAACGTACGTTGTTTAACACCCACGATTGCCTTTGCACGCAGCTTTAGTGGTCGTTTGCTTGAAAAGCGAATGCCGAGAAGGGTTCTGTCATCTCGGGCCGAGTGAATGCCGGCGTGCTGAATTCTTTTTTCGCTGTTACATCATTTTCGCGCGATATCGCTGCGCGAAAATATGCTTTTTTTGCCTTTTAAGTTGTTTCGAACGCTCTGGGTATCCGTTTTGTGTGTGTGTGTGTGTGCGCGCGCGCGCGCGCGTGTGTGTGTGTGTGTGTGTGTGTGTGCGTGCGTGCGCGAAAACAGCGTAATACCGATAAGTTCTCGCGCATTGCTTATAGGCAGGCGACTACGATAGTCAAATAATCTGTTAAGCTTCCATGGGTACGAATCAATCATATTTTTGCGTTTTATTTAATATGCTTAGGCCTGGTTTCAAGTACCTACTGCAATCACGCTACCAAATTATTTGCCGTGAGTGAAAAAGTCATGATATTCCGCGATGCCTTTCATATCGCTATCGACTCTACATATGTATTTTTTCGAAAGGCTGTTTCTGAATTTCTAGATTTGCTAATTTGTTGTCATGACATATTAAGGGCATTATTTTTTTTTCGGTGAGCAGTAAGCTGATCTCTAATATCTGTATGCACAACATAGGCTGTAAGTAAGTTGTTCGGGATATTAGTGAATAAACACATCAAGTGAAGAACTATACCAATCGTAACTCGGGTAAAGATTTTTATTACATTACTTAGACCACGTCCATTTATAGTGTACTGGAAGTCTCTCTGTACGTTTGTATATGCAAGCATGCATTCTAAGCACCGGTAACTACCCTAGCACGGGTAAAAATTCTAAGCACCGGTAACTACCCTAATGGCACCAGTAACTACTTCAACCTTTCACCTGCATTGGTGTGCGGTAACTTTTTTTATTAAACGTCACACATAGGCTGCGAAGGCCGAGTTTTCGTCCTCTGCACCCACCCGCGCCAGGGAAAACGACCTTAGGCTACGCGCGCCGCGGTGCGGCGGAAAACGGCGAAACGGCCTCTTCGGAATTACGCTCTCTCCGGCCGATTGGAACGGCCGGAGCAACGGCGCGCCGCCGGTAGCCGATCGCGGAGGCCACGCTCGGCCTACCCAGTGTTGCGCGGAGGCGCGGTAGATGGCGCTGCGCTCGCTCGGCAAACTTGACTGCACGGAGCAACACACATGGCATGCCTCGTAAACGTCACATCCACACTCAAGATTTACCGATCTGAAAAATGTACGTGGGGTTACGTACGCTTTGCAAGCCGCACCGCAGAAAAACGACAGAAAGCCATGCACAACTACGCTGCACTGACTGCCATCGGAATTCCACTGACGAGCGGTTCGCCACGGGCGGCGCTGTTCGCTGAAACGACGGTGGTGCCATACAAGAGAAACACGTTCCAAAAGGCCAGCCATGCTGAATGACGTCACGTCGGTCAACAAGGCCGCGCCCACGGCGCCGCTGCCGCGCTGTAAACGGTCTGGAGGTAACAGGCATGCGACCAACGTTTTTAGATTAAGATCGGTGAAATTTTTTGCCCTATTTCACGGTGACTGCAGCCGAAATTGGCAAGCTGTTACGTATCAGCGCGTCACTTTTGCGGAGGCTGAAGCACGGCCGGGCTGAAGAGGCGGCGCGCGCTGTGTTCAAACGCGCGCGCGCCGTCGCTCTAGCCCGGCCGTGGTGGTGTCATGGCCTCGGCGATCAGCTGCCGGCGGCGCGCCGTTAGCGCCGTTGCTCCGGCCGTCCCATTCGGCGCATCCCCCAGCAAAAACCTGTAATTTGACTAACTCCGCAACGCGCCGCGAGGTGGCGGTGTTAGCCGATGGTTGGGCAGCTTGCACCGACTCCTCTCGGCGGCTTTGCGGGGCCTGAGTTGCTGCGTGTCTTCGTTGCCGGAATTCGCGTAACTGTGTTGCAGCTTTATTTTTGTTGAGCTGATCAACCTAACGACTAGGTCATGAAGTCCGCTTGTCTCAGAAGCTTCAAGGTATAGCACTGAAACCAAGATATGTCACTGTACGGCGAAAAGTTAATCGCGTTGTGATTGTTGCGTTTGATCGGTGCGGGACATATAGGTGCAGGACGTTTCGGTGCGGAAATTCAGGCGCGCGGAAATTTGGGTGCAAAAACTTTTCGGCGACAGAATTATCGGGTGCTTCCTTGTTGTAACAACCGTTATATTTCTATTTCCGCATAGGCTGGGTTATGGATAACAATCGAGAACAGTGATTGCATTTGTATATGGGCGCCGTGTTTGATTTCTGCCAGTTATTGTTAGAAATTGAAAATTTGTACATTTTTGTTTGCTACCTCGTTCAGGGAACACCTGTTATGCAGCCTAGTAATTATATTCTTGCGAACATGCTTTTTTTTTAATTTACTACAAGATTTTAATTTATATTCGTTTTTTGCGGCATGCTACTCAGCTAACCGCCATTTACGATGGTATAATTCATAATTCTTTATGCAGTTTTCTCTAAATAAAACGCACACTGTCACTATCCAAAGAAACCAGCTCAGGCATTCTGAATTGCACCTCTTCCCCCCCCCCCCCCCCAACGCAGAAAATCTTATAAGGAGTTTTATGTAGGTTGTGTTGTCAAACTCAAAAGATTTTGCAAACACTGTTGTCGCCAGCTTTTTTTTTTATACGGACAAGTCTAGGATATTGACGTAGAGGAAGAACGGGCCTCTTTGAAAGCAGCTGCAGCTTCTATATATCCTAAATGCTGATAAAGCGCGTGCTGCTTGTGCGTACAAAGCACTGATTTTGCCTCATATAAAACGTTGCCCTCTGTTCACGTGCCCAGCAAGGAATGATGAACATACGCTACAACCACTCTGTCAATATGGCTAAGTTTGTGAGACCACTGCTTGCCAATGTTGGTGCAACTGTCACGGACTAGGGTGCATTCCGGAAAAAGACTGGTTTCCAAGCCCCTGTATCACAAAGTGCTTCATGTGTGAAATGTTCCGTTTGTGAAAACATGCAGATGCCTTGAAAGCGTACATTTGTGAACATAAGTGCAGTGTAGTTCGTAAATAGACATTTAACAAACTAGACCGCTCTTGGACGAGCGTTCAGTACACATTTGGTTTCTAACTTTTAGTTTAGCAAGCATGAAAGCTGTCATCATTGCTTAACACATGGATGTGCTTCGAAATCAGTAATTAGAAATTTAAATTTCTTGGATATTCAATCCAAAAGAAGCGAAATTGGGCTAGCCTGTGGCCACCGAAATACGTTAAGAATGCAATGAAATCGGGGTGCATCTGACTTCAAGTTGTTTTATTTGTTACGACTGAACTTGAAACTGTAACTTGCTTAACGCACATGTGTAGAACAGATTGCCATATCTTTGAGGCCATCGCTCAACGTAATACTCTTTAAACGTGTTAATCCTATAAATAAGGCGGGTGCTTCCACCCAGCAGGCATTAATTCGAAGGCTGCACAGCCATCCATCGTGGGTTTGACGCGATCGCGCCTTTCGCTCTACTGAACTGCATTGGCCATGGAGATTGTATAAAGTACGTTATACGTTATAAAGCGATTAGTAAGTTTATAAAGCGAATTGAACGTTATTTACGCGCCAGAATTTTTTCATTGGTAGCAGCGAATATTTTCCGTGTGTCGAGGGCGTCATGCGGCCAAAGAAGTCGTATAGCTGCAATCCTATAGGTTCTATGAGTCTCTTTGCATCCATGACATCAGGTATGCTTTCTTTTTATGGCGATACGAAGAGCGAAAGATGACAAAACGCCATTGCGAGGAGAGAGAGAGAGAGAGAGAAATCACTTTATTTTCCAAGCAAGTTGGCTAGGAACGCGTGGTGGCTGCCGGCCGAAGGCTGGCGGCGACGGTGGCAGCTCGGTCAACCCCCCGGTAGCTGCCCGGTTGCGAGCTGCCCAGCGCGTCCTCCCACTGCTCGACGCTGGAGATGGGGGGGAGTGGGTTAAGAGGGCAGGCCCACATGGCGTGGGTTAGAGTGTCCAGGGAGTCACATAGGGACAGTTGGGTGAAGGGAACACAGAGGGATAGATCTTGTGGAGGAGGGACCGACTGGCGAGGGAGTTTGTCTGAAGGAGTCGCCATAGGCGCTCCTGATCGTTGGTGAGGGATGTGTGGGCCGGGGGATAGCGGTGGCGGGAGAGGCGGTAATGCTCCGTGACCTCTTGGTACGAGAGCAGTCGATCGCGGGCCGACCGAGCACCATGGTAGGGAGCAGGAGCGAGCCCAGCACGGCTGGTGAGTTCTCGTGCTGCTTTGTGGGCCGCTTCGTTGCCTCCCACCCCAGTGTGGGCCGGAGTCCAGACGATGTCGACTGGTTGATGAGGGGGATTTAGGAGGATAATTTTGAGTGCCGTAGCCGAAATGCTACCGCGAATGAAGTTTTGAACGGCCGTCTTCGAATCAGTGATTATAATGTGTGGTTGCGGCCTAGTGATAAGGGCCAGGGCTATTGCCGCCTCTTCCGCCGTTGCGGAGTAAGGTGTCCGTACGGTAAGGGAGGTGACTGGGGGAGAGTTGGGGTGAGTGACCACTGCGAGAGCAAATCCTTCCGCGTGTCGGTACGCGTGTCGGTACTCCGCGGCGTCTACATACATGGTGGTGGGGGAGATGGGGTATTTATCTGAAAGGGCACGGGCGCGCTGGCACCTGCGCTCCGCGTGATGCACTGGGTGCATGTTGCGCGGGAGTGGACGTATGCAGAGGCAGTCTCGGATGTCTCGAGGCAACGAAGCTTCGTTCTCCACCGCTGCCGGGATGCCAATTCGTAAGCGATGAAGAATGTGCCGCCCTGTGTAAGTGGTAGAGAGGCGGCGTAACTGATTAATACGATGGGCCTCTAGTAGTAGTATTGTATACTCCCAACGAGGCGAGTCTGGCAGTGGACGAGTAGAGGGGGATTTGTAATGCTGCCTTGTATGCCTTTCGGATGAGGCAGTCAATTTTGTCTATGTCGGAGGTGGTAAGCTTAAGGTAGGGGAGAGAGTACGTGATCCGACTGATGATGAAAGCCTGAACTAGACGGATTCGTTCTCTCTCCTTGAGCCCGTGGTGACGGCTAGCGATTCGTCGAATAAGGCCAATTGTTTGATTTACTTGAGAGTTAAGTAGGGATAGGAATTTAGCGTTACCTCGATTGCGTTGTATAATTAGGCCTAGCACCTTAAGGGTTTGCACCTCTGGGATTATTCGGTTGCCGAGGGAAACTTGTATGTTCGGCGAATCATGACAAGACCGGGCAGAGAGAATGAGCAGGGCAGATTTTTCTGGAGAACAGGATAACTCAGCGAATTGCGCCTCTGTCTCCACGATATGGGCACCCTGTTGAAGGATGGTTTCTATCTGAGCGTCGCTACCTCCAGGTACCCACATCGTAATGTCGTCGGCATATAAACTGTATCGGAGGCCTGGTACCGAATCTAACTTTTTGGGGATGTTCAAGATTGCCAAATTGAACAAAAGAGGGGACAATACTGAACCCTGGGGTGTACCTATGGAAGGAAGTCGGATGCGATCAGAATGGAGCTCGCCTACCTGGAGTGCGGCGGTGCGTGCGGTGAGAAAATCGCGTACGTAGTTGTAAGTGCGCTCTCCTGGGTGGATAGACTCTAGGCCTCTGAGGATTGCACTATGGGAGACTCTGTCGAATGCTTTTGTCAAATCAAGCGCAAGGATCGCCGCTGCATCGCGTTTAGGTGGTTGGGAGATTATCTCTTGGTGTAACTGCAGGAGGACATCCTGGGTGGACAGTTTAGGTCTAAACCCTAGGACTGTGGGGGGAAAGGCCTCCGTGCTCGTGATGTGAGCGGTTAGTCTATTAAGGATTACATGTTCTAGCACCTTGCCCATACACGAAGTGAGAGATATGGGTCGAAGGTGTTCGATAGTAAGAGGTTTGCCTGGCTTAGGAATTAATGTTATGGAAGCATGTTTCCATGCTGGGGGAAGGGTGCAATTGAGTCCAGTAATAATTAAAGTAAGCAGTTAGAGCCGTAATAGAAGGGTCGTCTAGGTTGCGAAGAAGTTTGTTGGTCACGCCATCTGCACCTGGTGCGGATCCTGGCCGAATCAGTAGGAGGGCGCTTCTCACTTCTGCTTCCGTGATGGGTGCGTCCAGTGTTTCGTTAGGCGAGCCGCGGTATGACGCGAGTGGAATCGAGGGACCGGTGGGGATGTAATGCGTGCTCAATGTGCGCAGGAGCTGTTCGTTGTCCCCCGAGAATTTATGTAATATAACTGTGAGGCGGTTGCGTTGTTCCGTCTTAGAGCCGGTCGGATCTAGAAGGCGCCTTAAGAGGGACCAGGTACGTTTCATTCCTAAGGTGCCCTTAATGCCGTCACAGATCTCAAACCATTGGTTACGGGTAACCTCAGCCGAGTATCTGAGAATTTCCGCTTCGAGTCGAGTTACCCTAACCCGAAGTTTCCTATTATGTTTTTGCTTCCGCCATCGGCGCTGTATGGCGCAGTACGCTGCCCAAGTAGCGCTGCAGCACACACGGTTTTCGTTTCAACCATTAAGGTCCCTAAAATAACTAAGGTAGCGCCAACAGCTCCCTCCTTCTCCGCTGCCCTCCTCTTTTTTATCTCCCCTCACCCGCGGCGCCGCGGTCCCTTTTTAACTCCGCGTCGGGGCCGCCATGTTTGTTGGCTTCCTCAGAGCAGACGCCCTCGCAACGCTTCGGGCAGCTCGCTGCAGTTTTTCGTGCAGTTTGCTCTTGTTTTCGCGCCGCAATCGCTCTTTGGTAGCATTAATAGTACTTCTAGAGCCCCGTTTTACCAACACGCATTAAGTGAGACGGTTTTGTGGTATATTTTTGTCTAGAAGGGGATATTTGCGGGGTGGATGCCTTGGGCGCATACGGACAGCGCGGTGTTTGTTTACGTGTGCGGCATGCTCAGGACAGTTCGTGAACGCGAAAGGATCGAACGTGGACGTTTCAAACTGCTCTGTTACATAGTATTTCTAGAGCCCGATATTACCAACACGCCCTAAGTGAGGCTGTTTTGTTGTATATTTTTGTGTAGAAGGGGATATTTGGGGGATGGATGCCGCTGGAGCATACGGACAGCGCGGTGATTGTTTACGTGCGCGGCATGCTCAGGATAGTTCGTGAACGCGAAAGGATCGAACGTGGACGTTTCAAATTGCTCTGTTATAGTAATTCCGTTCTTGAATTTGCGTGATTAAGTTGTGGTCGTGCAAGCGCTGCACAGAGGGCTTGCGCATGGTTCGCGGTGACCTTGGTTCACGGCAGTTCGAGCGCTGCGCTGGCTTTTTTGCGTTCGCGTTTTTTGCGTTAGTTGTAGATCATTAGGCAGCGCTCCGCATGCACCCCGCATTAGCTAGTGACATTCATGCCACCTTTATTTCGTGCACTTTACGGTGCTTTGACGCTGTTGCAATATATATGTCACCTTCACGTCGTTATAGGCTGCTGTCAGGGTCAAAGTTCTAGCGTCTCCTCGTTGGCCTCGCCCAAGACGGCTGTACTTTAGCAGTGCGTCCGTGGCATAGCAATGTTCGTGCGATTGGCGTTCACATTTATTTCGAGTAAGGCCCTGTCGGGCATATCTGGAAAAGGCTGGCACAAAGAACGCGCAGTTAAAGAATGCGCTCAGCTTACAATTAGCTGTAGCGCCCAATTCTATAATAACTACCGTATTCCAAGGCCAGAAGCGCGCTAGCAAGCGACATTGTGAATCCTTTTCATGCTGTACAGCTAACATTGATTCATGTGTGGGCTTTGATAAATTACAGCTTGCTACAGCCGAGCTGGCCGTGACTGCACTGACCTTATTCGAGCAGCCGAAGGCACAACAACTCGGCATCGCGAAGCTACATGAAGTGACGCCGACGCAACACTTGTTTGAAACGAGCAGCTGACTCTTCGGTTGTTATCGGTTGTTATACGCTGGCGGCTTCGATAAGAGCTCCATTCGATTCAGACGCCATTCCCTGCAACGCCTGCACCGTTGCACGGTGCGCTGCACCAAAGCGCTTGATTCGCCGCTGCAGGAATGGTGCCGTGCACCGCGTCGCTCGATTGCTTATGTTGCTGCAGCGGTGCCACTGCGGTACAGAGAACCGCTGCACCTACTACGGAGGAGGTGCAGGATTCGGTGCCGTGAGCGTTCGGGCGTTGCGGGTTGGCAGGCGGCTACCGGCAGTTGCGGCGACCGCGTGGAAATGTCCGTCAAGCTCGAAGATGCGTGGGGCAAACTTTGCGTCGCCGCTGATGCGTACGACGCAACCCAGATGGCCGTAAACATCCAGTTGTAGAGGATGATTAGCAGACGACTATGCCTGCACCTCGCTCGATTGTAAACACGCAGCGCGCTACTGACGGTGCAACCGTGATGCACGGCACCGCGGAACCACGCTACTGCACTGCATCGGCACCACATAACTTCCTCTGCAACGTTGCCGTGGCCCCCTTCTGAATCGAATGGAGCTAAGGCCTGCTCAGAGGCAGCTGAGCCTAAAATGGCGAATTTAAATGGACAGTGGCGCGAAGAGAAGAAAAAACAAACAACGCAGGGACGAGGTATTACGTCACTGGCCGTTGGCCAATGGCGCGCGGCGTTCGCCGGCGAAAAAGAAAATGGCAAAAAACGAAGGAGGAAAGGAGCGCGGCGAGGGCGAAAGGCGGCGAGATCTAAAGATGGCGCTACCTTAGTAATTTCAGGGACCTTATCAACCATCGGCTCCACGCGCCGCGGTGCGGCGAAAGACGCGGCCACGCCCCCTTTTCAACTTACGCTCTCTAGTTTGCTCGCGACTCCAGCGCCGCCCCTCGCCGCCGATTAGCAACTCTGGGTCGGTGGATGTCGCGACCGGCCGTTCAGCGCACGTAAAAACATACGCGCTGCGTGCGGTTCGACGTTGTGTGGCGGAAGTATTTTAAAGAAACATAGTTATAATTGCAAGTTGCAGGGTCCGAAAGGATCAAAAGGCTGCAGGAAAAAATTAGTGGCAGCGCCGCTACTGCTGCGCGAAGGGCAGCCACAATCGCGAAAGGCAGCCTGCCATCGTTCTGTACAGGTTTTTTGCTCGGGCAGCCATGGGAGAATAAGCGTCACAAGAAATGATTTTAGCAGTAAGAAAAGTCAAGGAAGTAAGAAAGTCATCAGTCAGTGGAAGGAGTAAACTTATGAGTACGATTACCGTTTATGCGCAGCGCAGACACGAAGGGCCGTAAACCTAAAACGTTTGCTTTCAGTATTCATACACATCACGCGCTGCGATGAATCGCATGCTGTCGTAGTAGTTGCATAACACAAGGTACTACCGCTTCCGCCACTATTGTTTTATCAGCAGTAACCTTTTTTAGCGACATTAACGGCACCGAATGGGTACCTAAAGGCGGCACAAGAATATGCATTCACAGCACTTCGCGGGTGATGCCAAAAGCAATGTCAAGACGGTCAATACGCATCCCGCTTACTGCCCTACTTTGTTCCCCGAAGTGTACATAGTTCGGCCACGCATTCCAAGCGAGACCGTGGAAAGCTATCAAAGGCAAGGTTGCATTCACTCGCGCTGACTTCTTTAATGGGTTTTGCGTACTCTGAAAGTGTATGTTATTATTGTTTAAGCAGAGGATGGGGAGGAGAATTCTTTAATGCGTTTTGCGTACCTACTCTGAAAGTTGAGGTATTATTGTTTAAGCAGAGGATGGGAGGAGGATTCTTTAATGCGTTTTGCGTACTCTGAAAGTTGAGGTTATTATTGTTTAAGCAGAGGATGAGGAGGAGAATTCTTTAATGCGTTTTGCGTACTCTCAAAGTTGAGGTTATTATTGTTTAAGCAGAGGATGGGGAGGAGGAGGAAATACTTTTTTGGAGAATTCCGAACGGCCTGAACAAACTGTATCACAATTAGCCGCTAAGACGACTCTAACATTACTCACAAGATAGAAGCCGAAACTAAACGGAGTCTTCGTAAACACAACCGCCGCTCCGCAGCAGATTTTGAACTGTGTGGAACTGCGTTTACTTTGTCAACAGCTAATAACGTTTGGAATGCGTTGTTAATTAGTGACAACACCAACCGAGCTGAAGAAGGGCAACCGAAAAAGTAACTGTAGTGTGGTTGCGCGAACAGAGGAAACAATAACACAAACACGCTTCTGTCGTGGAGCGCCGTTGTATACGCTGGCTACTGACCTGAATTGGCGCTGTAAATAACCTTCCCTCGCTGAGAATGGGACTTCGCAAATATGTCTGTCCCGTCAATTTATTTCACGGCGCACACGCGCGCGGGAACGTACAATCTCTGTAACTTCTCGCGCACGCGAGGCCGACAGTAGTAGTTCAGCCCCGTAATTGTCTGGAAATCGCACAGAAGCACTTGAGACATGGGGAAACTATTTACCAGAACAGCGTTCAAGGTCGAGACACCTTTCAAAAACAATTGCAGAATCCCAAAAACAAACCGAGATGTGTCGAATATATGAGCGCGGCTGCCGTCTGCCTCTCACCGAACCAAAGTTAGCTCAAGCTTCCGCGGGGCGGCGCTGGGTGTACTTATTCGTCGCGCCCTCTGAGCATTGACATTCACGAGCAGGTCGCGGGTTCGATTCCCGGCCGCGGCGGGCGATGGAGGCGAAAAGCGAAACGCCCGTGTGTACGAGATTTCGGCACACGTTAAAGATCCCCAGGTAGTCAAAATTATTCCGGAGCCCTCTACGGCGCGCCTCATCGCCTGCGTTGCGCCGGTGCGATAAACCCCACAATCAATCAACATTCACGCGCGTCCGCCGCAAGGCTGGAGACACGCATACGTTGGCACTGCCGTTTTTCGTCACTCGCTGGCCGCCGCAGCAAGTCCCTGTAGCAAGACCGTGCTATAATTTTATCCGCAACACGGTTTACTCACGAAGTTTCAGTCATCTTATCTATTTCGCACTTTGACCCAATAGCGATGGCACGGGGCCGTTCAGAGGGTGTCTTCACCCTGTACGGGAAGTCCGGTTTTAAATGCAGAGCATTTCTTAGCCTCGCCTCTTCCTGCGTCGGACGGCGTCCACAGCTCCGCGTCCGCAGCAGGTGCGCCTCTCCTCCTTCCTTCCTCTCTCTCAACAGCAGCTGGCGTGCGCATGCGTCGTAGTCAGCCCGTTCGCTCCGTCGCGGTCTCGGCGTAACAGGTGCGTGATAGCGGCGCGGTGGGGCGTGGAAGGGCGCGCGCTACTTGCGCATGCGCGCTCTCCCCCCCCGTACTGCTCTCCCTCTACTGCGCGCGCTGCAAATATAAAGCGGCTAGCGGTCGCTCGTGCTTCAGTCACTGCGTTGCTCCTTCCTTCCTTGGTTGACGCTCGCTCCCACGTTTACTCGTGTCTGCTACTCCAGCATCACGGAAGAAGCGATGGAAGCAACACTGCCTTCAACCAGTACTGAGGCCCCAATGCTCTGCATTTACTCGTGTTCCTCTCGCGGGAAGGCGCGGGAATTTTTTTTTCATCTCCGCCTTGTACTATACTTCGTTGCGCTTAGAATTGGCAATTTCACACTTTGCTTTTTCCCCTCTCAATTTGCTCGACCACGCGCGTGCAAGGCGCGGTGGCTCCGACGCCGTGGAGGAGAGGGGGGCAAACATAGGCGTTTCTTTTTTTCTTTAAACTTGGTATTTCAGATAACGTTTCGCGAATTACGCGAGAATGCGCTGAATGTACTTGTTTAAATGAATTCTCAGCCCACCTGTCGCGTGAGACCGTCTACTAGGTCGGCATTTACCCGCTCCCCTGTAAAATTTTTGTGTACACTTCTTTTCCCTCTGTTGTGGTTGTGGATAGTCTCAGTCCTGGGCCCTCTTCGTCAAGCGTTTTCAGCAATTTATTTATGTAGATGTTGAACAGGGTTGGTGACAGTGGGCGTCCCTGTTTGAGGCGTATACAGTCAGCTTGATTTCCTCCGAATTCAGGTTGTGGAGGTTGTACACGGCTGTGCAGTCGGTGTACAGTCCTTTTATAATACCAATAAATTTGGCTCCTACGTGTGTCTCACTCAACCTGTCCCATAGCTTTTGGTGTGGGATTGAGTCGTACGCTTTTTCCATGCCCAGGAAGGCCAAATAGAGCTGGGATTTGTCTGCTTGCTTCATTTCCATTGCTTGGGTGAGTGTGAAGATGTGGTCACTTGTGCGGCGGTGCGGTCGAAAGCCGTTTTGGGATTCTGTTAAGATGCCGTTGGTTTCACAGTAGCTTTGTAGTCTGCGGCTGAGCACTGCTCTAAGCAGTTTTGACACGTTGCTTAGCACTGGTATTGGCCGGTAGGCGGTAAGGTCATCTTCGTCGGTTCCTTTGCCTTTGAATATTAGTTTACCCTGCCTGCTTTCCACTTGGGTGGTATTGTATGCGTGTTTAGGATTGTGTTGAAGCAGTGGCGCAGAGTTTCTCTTGCATTCGGTTTCATTGCCTTTATGAACTCTTTGGGGACGTCGTCGATGCCTGGTTCTTTTGGTTCTTTAAGTCCTGTATGGGTCGCTTGAATCCTGTAGGTGTGATGGGGCCTACCAGGGAGTCTTCGGTTGTTTGGGTTCTGGCCCCAGGGTGGTCGTTGCCTGCGGGTGTACGACTTGCAGGGCCCTGAAGTGGGTCGTCATGTGTGCTCCTCTTTTGTGCTTAGTCTAAGGCCGGACTGTGTCTGGAGGGTGAAGGTTGTTCTTACAGGTTGGTTGGGTTCAAGGGAGTGCACGTATCTCCAGAACCTTTCTTTCACTGTAGTGCTTCCTTTCCTTTGTTAGGTATTTTTCTTCTTGTCTGTATGTTGTAGCTATTTTTTCTGCCACAAGTTTACGGACTTGTTCTTTTTTTTAGGTACTGTTTCCAAGCAATTTCTTTTGCTGCAGTGTCCTCCTTTGTATGCCGGTATAGTCTGGACAAGGTACGGCGCTCAGCTATTGCAGCTTTTACTGTTTTGTCAAACCATGGTGTTGAGCTTGTTTTCGTTCGTTGTTCTGTTTTGACGATCGCCTGTTCGGCTACCTTCAGGCAACGTTTTTCGAGTTCTTCGTACGTTGTTACGTCTTCTATTTCGGTGCGGCGAACTGCCGAAAGATGGCGCTACCTGTGCGGAAGGTGGCGCTGGCTGCAACAGGAGTTGACGGCGCGGAAGACGAAAACGATAAGTTTTTGGTTTTTTCGTTCCTTTTTTTGCTTATGAGAGATAATGTTGTAAAGTAGGAATCGGCTTAATTAATAGAGGTAAACAGGTAAAAGAGCAGTTAGCGTGAGTAAGCGGGAACCTAAATGTAACAAGTGGTAAAGCCACGTGGTAGCTAGTTGTTCATAGTAGTTCATGTTTTTTTTTGTATTAGCGCAGTGACAGAAATGTTTTGAGGGTTGGGAGAAACGAGTGTGACCGAACGGTGGTGACGCGACGGGCGCGTTAGTGATCAAGTGCGGAAAAACAATTCTAGCGAAGTAGCGGGCTTTGTGTGACGGGGGACGTAGGCCTAGGGTTGGCCGAACAATGGCCCCTAGGACGAGAAAGGGCACTGGGGACGAGGACCAGGTGCAGTGCCAAGAGTGCCTGCGCTGGTGCTACTTGGGGCCCGGAGACGACGTTCGAGCGTGTGGCCGACGCTAAGAAGGCGCCCTTCGAATGTAGGCCTTGCGAGCGGGCAAGACTGGGCTTCGAACGCATTGAGAAGCAGCTGAATGCGAGGGTGGAGGAGCTGGAGGGGTACCTGAGGAAAGAAAGAGAAGCGCGGGTGGCTCTCGAGGCGCGAGTGGCCGAGCTTGACAAGGCGGGCAGGCAAAGACCGCCCAGTTGGTGCGCACGGTGGCCGAACTGGACGAAGCTCGGGAAAAGCAGGCCCAGATTGAAAAGCGGGTGGAAGAGCTCGTGACTCCAGCGGCAGGAGACGACGCGAGTGCGCGGGCTCAGCACGAAGAGCGGCACGCCGGCGAGAACGCAGAGCCACAGGGGGCGACTGATGCTGCGCGCACGAGTGGTGTCCGTCGACGCAGAGCGGACTCGGGAAGCAAAGAAAGCCCCGAGGCGACGCCGGGAAGGGGTGGATCGCCAGCCAGGTCATTTGCTGCCGTGGTCAACCACAGTAGACCCCGAACACCTGCAAAAGTGCCGGTTAAAGGCGAGAGGAGGCGCCAAGTCATCGTTGTCGGCGACTCCAACATGGCCAGGGTGGGAGAGGTGATTAAGGGGAGGGTGGAAGACGACGATCGCGTGAAGGTTAGTAAGCTTCCCGGAAAAAGAGTCGGGGAAGTAATGCAACAAGCAAAGGGGCAACTGTGGGATAGAATGGAGGACCGCAGCTTGGTAGTGATATTGGGGGGTGTGAACGATGTGTTGCAGGGACGCGGGGGAGGGTTCGCAAGGCAGATTGCGAAGAGGGTCACCGAGCTGAGGGCGGTCTCGGAGGATGTGCAGATTGCGGTTTGCACGGTGCCGGAGGTGCAGAAACAAGGGTCCACGTAGAAAGGGCGGTGGTTGCGGCAAACAGGGAGCTTTGGACCCTGGGTAAAATGATGAAGTTTGAGGTGGTCAACCTGAACCGGGACCTGGTCCGTGCAGGCCGCAACGCGGCGTTTGTGTTCGACGGCATACACTTCAGTGGCCGTCTAGCTGAGCCTGTAGGGCACCGACTGGAAGCCCGCGCAGTGGCTTTTTGAGGGGGGCCCCGAACGTTCAAGAAGAAGGCGGGCTGAGTGGAGGCGGTATCGAAGGGCAGGAAGGAGGGGGCACTGATGCACGGCGGCGGAAACGTAAAGCAAAGAAAAGGAAAATAAACCGTGGAACTATAATTAGTTATATAAACATGCAAGGCGGCCGCAAGCAGGAAAAATGGATCGAGATACAAACCCAACTCGAGAAAGAAGAAATTGACGTGTACGCTCTGACTGTTAATCCACCTGAGAGATATGGAGGAGCCACCAGTGATGGATGACTACGTATGGGTGGGGTTCAACAGGACAGCGGGAGAGAGGAAAGGTGGGGGTGTGGGCATGTTGATTAGGCGAGGAGGGAATTGGCAAAGGGAGAATCAGGGCTGTAAGGAGCACTTATGGGTTTGTGGAACGGTGGGTGGAAAAAAGACACGGTTGGGAGTGGCCTATCTGTGGACAGGGAATGACGCCAGAGAACAAAATAAAGAGTGGGTGGACTGCCTCAGGAAGGACATAAAGAAATTTAAAGAATCCGGCGAGGTGATATTAGTAGGCGACTTAAATGCCCACATTGAGGATCTAGATAGATATACGGACTATAACGGCACAATGGTTCTAGATATGTGTGAAGAACAGCAACTGGTGATAGTTAACCGGGAGCATAAATGCGACGGGCAGATAACGTGGCAAAGCGGCAATAGACAGTCTTGCATAGACTACGGCCTGGTCTCAGAGCACATGTACGAGCGGTTGAACCAAATGACGATAGATGAAGAAGGAGAAAACAGCCTCGGCAGCGACCACAGGCGTATAATCCTGAAATTTGACAGTGGAGGGGCTAGGCAGGAAACACCGGAGGGTGGGCTCCCGAAATTGAGCGAAAAGCAGATAGCAGACATCGTCAGTAGCATCGAAAGAGAATTAGAGGCCCAGCCCACGAAGGTGTGGGAATATGACGAGGTTGTGAGTTGTATACAGAGGGAAATATACAAAGTAAGGAAACAAAACCGCTGGCGGGGTAAAAGGAAACCACGAGGCTGGTGGGACAAGGAAATTAAACTGGCTATTGGAGAGCGACAACGGGCTTCTAGATTGCACAGAAAGGCAAAACAAATGGGATATCAGGAGGAAGAGGTGCAGTTACGGTGGAGCCGGTACCGAGAAAAGAAATTTGAGGTGCAAAAACTAGTACAAGCGAAGATTAAAACTGCGAGTGAGAAATGGGTATCAGGTATACGTAAGAAGGATAAGAGCGCCCCCCAAAAATTCTGGAATCATTTAAAAGAATTGGGAACGACGACTAAAGAGGTGCAGACTCAGATACAGGACGGGGACGGTAACGTTCTCCTGGGGGACAGCGCATTAAAATACCTACATGGAGTCATAGCAAATACTTTCGGCCAAACACGCGAGATATCGGCTACCCGGACACATGTGGCCAATAGAAGAGCGACAGATAAAAAATTTAATATCGAATTTTTGTGTTGGAAAAAGGCAGAACACAGTGTTACCAAAATTACGGCAACAGGACCGGATGGTATCCCAATAGAGATTATGAACCATTTGGGACCAGCGGGAAAGACGCACTTGTATAGAGCCATCGAGCGCGCTATAAAATCCGATAGGATTCCTACGCAATGGCGCGAAAGCAGAATGAGTTTGATCTATAAAGGCAAGGGAGAGAAGGACAAGGCGAGCTCTTACAGGCCGATTACAGTCACGTCAGTGCTCTATATAGTCTATAGATTAGCTATACAAGCCATCAAAGTCGAGTTGTTGAAGTGGGTGGAAAGTAACGGTATTTTAGGGGAAGGAAGGAATAGTACAGGAAAGGCAGGGAGGTTAACCAGAATACTGTCCGGTTGGCTACCCTACTCAGGGGGGAGGGGATACGGGAAATGAAAGGGAAAGAAAGGACAGCGGTACATATTAAAGGAGAAAATGAGAGAAAGAAAAGTTGCAAAATGGATTTAGGCCGGGTCGACGCTTAGAAGACAATATTTTCGTAATAACCCAGACCATCGAAATTTCGGCAGCACAGGGCAGACCAACATGGCTACTGTTTCTGGACAGAAAGGGAGCCTATGACAACGTAGATAGGGGATTGCTGTGGCATATACTGGAAGAGGGGATTGGGTCAGAATTTGTGGGGCTGCTAAGGGCAATATATGAGGATAACAAGGCGCATATTACATGGGAAGGGCGTACAGGCACAGAGCCCGTGTACATTCGAAGAGGTTTAAAAGAGGGGTGCCCCCTTTCGCCATTGCTGTTCACACTTTACATTAGAGGAATGGAAAGACGATTGGAGGAGAGTGGATTAGGCTTTGACTTGTCGTACCGAAGCAATGGGGAGTTGGTGGAGCAACGGATTCCGGGATTGATGTATGCGGACGTTATAGTGTTGCTGGCAGAGAATGCGGAAGACCTTCAAAAACTGGCCGACATTTGTGGTGATGAGGCAACGTACCTAGGCCTACATTTTAACCCACAGAAATCTGGAGTCATGGTGTTCAACGAGGAAGCTCATACAGCACCAATAAGAATTTAACAGGAAGCCATAGAATTAGTAAATAAGTACAAATACTTGGGGATCTGGCTTAATGAAGGAAAAGGCTACCTGAATGCCCATGAAAAACACCTCAAACTGAAAGGCAGACGAAATGCAGCAATAATGAAACATAGAGCACTTTGGGGATACAATAAGTACGAGGTAGTGCGAGGCATCTGGAAAGGGGTAATGGTGCCGGTACTCACGTTCTCTAATGCCGTATTATGCTTAAAGTCCGATATCCTGTCGGGACTGGAGGTTAACCAAAAGGCAGTCGGCAGATTAGCACTGGGAGCTCACAGTAAGACTACAAATGAGGCGGTACAAGGCGATATGGGTTAGGCTTCATTTGAGGCGAGGGAAGCGCAAAGTAAGATACGTTTTGAGGAGCGGCTTAGACATTTAGATTAGAAGAACTGGGCAGCCAGAGTGCACAGGTACGTGTACCTTAAAACTGTGGACACCCAATGGCGGAAGAGGACGCGAAAGCGGGCGACTAAATATACCTTGACCGCGGCAAATAAACAAGGGGGGGGGGCAGTTAAAAAGCAAGTGAAGGAAACAGAGACGCTCATGTGGAAAGAGAGGATGGAAAAGAAGGGATCGCTGGGAATCTACAAAGCAAGCAAAAAAGAGATCCGGAAAGGGAACTTTTATGACAACAATAAAGGTAGTGCGTTGCTCTTTGAGGCGTGGGCTGGCTGCCTGAGAACTCGAACCTAAATGAGCAAATATTTGTCCCAGGATGAGACATGTGTTGTATGTGGCAGGGATAAAGAAACAATCGACCACATAGTAACAGGATGCCAAAAGATTCAGCCGGATGGAATTGGCGGGAAAGTCATACATACTGAGGCACTGGGCTTCGCAATTGATGGAAACATTAACTGGTCAGCAGGAGGTATTACTAAGCAGCGGCTAGAGTATTGGTGGAAAAAAAGCAGGGAAGTCGATAAAATAACATCCCAGCCAGGGGTAGCGGCAGGACAGAATTAAAAAGAAATCCGAGTTGAGGGACTAAATTTAAATTCAAACTACTAAGATAGGCTAGATGGCGCACGCTGTCACCCCGATTAAAAGGGGAGGCCTTTAATCATCATCATCATCAATCAAAACAGGCCATGGCAGATGACTTGGTCAGCGATCGCTCAAACGGCAATTATCGCGAAAATAAAGTTTTACTTAAGAGAAGGGGGATGATAGTGTGGTGAAAAGTTATGTTAAGGACTGTCATCCGCAGTTGTACAGACAGCGGCGATTAAATATCCACCACGATGCTCAGCCTAAAGTTGATTGATTTGATTGATTGTAGGGTTTAACGCGCCGACGCAACGCAGGCGATGAGGCGCGCCGTAGTGGAGGGCTCCGGATTAATTTTGACCACCTGGGGATCTTTATCGTGCGCCGAAATCTCGTACACACGGGCGTTTTTGCTTTTCGCCTCCATCAGAAAAGCGGCCGCCGCAGCCGGGAATCGAACCCGCGACCCTCAGCCTAAAGTTCCCAACAGCCGTGCCGAGCCGAGAAATGCGATGCGACTGCCGCTACACGCGTTCGGGAAGTCGCATTTGCGTTCGCGATCTGCCCTGGTTTAGCGCATCGGATGCGACGCGTCCCCCAAGCGAATTGTCCTGCTTCCATGAGATGCGATGCGGTATAGTAATGCGACAAATCAAATGCGATACGCTACTGTCGCATCCATGTAACGCGCTTATTAAGGAAGACAGCAAATATTACTGACGTATTGAAGTTTTCCCAAAGATATGCGGAATGTTTTGTTTTCGTTAGAAAATGTCGGCAAGTATGAGCATTGCCACCAGATTTATATGTTTAGAAATAGTTGTGGCTGTATAAACATCTTGTTCAATATCTGCTTTAAGTTTGACAGGGAGGCCGAATCGAGGGACGGACAGACAGCCTACAATTTCTGCGTTCAAGAATCCCAGGAAATACTATCGTCATTAATACAGCTGACATGAGTATTCGCAGTAATGCCCTGTGCAGGTCAGGCAATGGCCACAGCAACGTAGTGGATACGTAGATCTGCCCCCCCAACAAGTTTCACTGGACATAAAATAGGAGCTAAATGGAAGAGCGGTAAGCAAACCGGGTTAAATGCCTCTGCTGCAGGATAATTAGTCACGTGGCCCTCAGAGTTTTCCCTGTTTAAATGGTTATGAGCGCGCCATTGTACGCGCGTGTGCACAAAATATCGAACTTTCTACTGTTAATGACATGGCCCTTCTAGCGCCCATAATGTGCTACTAGTTCGTTGAAAAGTTTAGCGGTCAATTTCTTCCCCTGGCAACACTGCAAACGGCCACAGAATTACGGTCCCTAGAAATTGTGCTAGTCTGCCGTCCGCGCGCTTTCTCTATGGGAAGGCGTGTGATGCACGAACAGCGCTGCGCAGAGGGCGCTGCGAGCAATCGGAGCGCCCGAGCGGCCGGAGCAAGAGCGGCCGCAGGCCGGCCTGTGCCGCGCGCTATACTGCCGCTCTGCCGCGGAACGCGAGCGCGCATCGGGGTTTGTCGGCCACTTAGAGCGGTGAAATGGAATGCTACAAGGTACATCAGCTCACAATTGAAGGTACGATAGTACTATAAGACCTTTTAGTTTCACGCCCCGAGTTTTTCGCGAATCGGGCTACGGAGCCTCTTTGCGGCCGCTGAATTTCGCCGGTGAGACCGAAGGATGAAACCGCAGCAACCAGCGTAGCCGTTTCACTACCACCGCTTGGACCATTATTAAAGTAAAGCTTTCTATGTCTCACTGATGGCCTATGTCGCCTCGAAAAAGCACTGCGGGAAAGCCAACTGTCTCTGACGACGGTGATGTTTGTGAGTAAAGTGAGAGGGAAAAAAAAAACGCTTCCCGTGATCAAAATCGAAGCTGGCTCCATCGCGTTTTGAAGCCGACGTCTATCTCAATGCGCAATTCCAACATGATCAAAGCAATTTGGATTTGGAGAGGAGTGCATGGACGTGCACATGTAATTAGTCAGAAAAATTATCCACTCCTCCACTCCGCAACGATGGTTGAACACGAAGCTTTCTTCGCGTGAAATCAAACGGCAAAGGGTCGATTTCAAATCCGGCGCGATCATAAGTCCAAAATGCGTGCGAGTCAAAGTGAAAGCTCAATGAGTCAAAGTCAAAACTCAGACGACAAGGAAGCGCTCACAAGAAAGCTTCGCGTTCAACCACCACTGTTCAGACAGTGAGATCCCGTTCAAAAAGAACTCCCTGCGGCACCAGAAGCTGTGTTTGTTCTACATCGAAACTACCGGGTCATTCCCGAACGTCATTGACGGTGACAAGCACGCAGCCGGCTGGTAGGCTGACAAGAAGAAAAGCGAAAGCTTGAGGAAAATGTTGTGCCAGCAAAAACTTGTTCCTATATACTTTATGCAAAGTGCTGGGGGAGGGGGGATAAAGCAAGGTATATATGGTCATGACAGTATAAATAAACGTCAATATTTTTACTCCTTGGTTTCAAACAGCCATAACACAAATATTCTCCCGTTTTACTTTCCCCGCGTGCGTCTCGCAATTCTCTCCGAGTGTGTGGGTGATCAAAAAGAACCTGTGTAATGACTTGCAAGCGAAGTTTCTGATTTGCAGCCGGGTTTTATTAAAAATCAGTTTCACGTACCCAATGCTGGCGAATGTTTCAAATCGTGGTATTCACGAAAATTACAGGCACGCAGAAGAGGTTTGATAGTACCCAAATTTTTGAAAATTTCGAGGTAAGCGGAGTGTTGGGTTAAGCGAAATGCGAAAAATGTATGGCCAGATCACTGGAATAAGAGCTAGTGCTGGTAACAAACGCTCCAATGCACAGGGACGCTTCCGGAATACAGGCAAAAATAATTTGCAGAAAAAAACAATTTTTTTAGGTATTGCGGAAAAAGAACTGCGTGATGCTCGCCTGTTTCGCGTTCGCATCTGGTCCCAAAAAAGTGTTCTCGAGCTTCTCCATGCCGCATCAACTGTTGGTCGCCAACGCTGTATTCTATTCTGTGAAGCAGGCAAAGCATATGTTTTTCTTGTTCCTGCCGTTTTTGGGACTTTTTGAGACACATCGTCGTCCACATGATCAGAAGCGTCTTCCCCAGCTATATCAACGATGTAGGCGCCGGACAGCCCTCCGCTAACGGGACATCGGCCGCGTACGTGCGTACCCCGTGCAAATTTGCCGTTCGCGACGGTGTTCGGCGCGTAATGGGAGCGAAGCTTTAACCGAGAGCTTATCAGCTGCCTGCAGCGGATGTTGCATTGCGTCCTATTGTCAACATTTCGAGATATCCGTGATCCCCGAAAAGACGTTTCGAGACAAAGGGTGGAAAATGTCGCCTATGGCAGGTATATGCACGGCAAAAAAAGGTTTCGACTTAACCGATATTTCGACATATCCGAGTTCGAGTTATGGAGAAATCACTGTATCTGATTGAAGGTGATAAAACTTCGTATGCATGTGCACACGTCTTGTTTTTTTTATTCGGCATTTACATTTAACAGATTCCCAGCTGACTGGACGTAACTGAGGGGGCCGCGAAGACGTGCGCTTAAGGGCCTCCAGATCAATGATGCGAAAGGTCAGGAGGCACTGGTTCGAGCTGCTTTATTTACATGCACGTATAGGGGACAACATCTTGGGAAACTTGCAAAGAAAGACGGTTCCAAAGAGCCATAGAAAAAAGCGGAGCGCCGCCACACACCACACACATTTTCACGCGCTGACTAATCCATCAGTGAAGGGTATTCACAAAGAACGGTTGTTTGCTAGCTGAAGTCCCGCATGATATTTCCAAGCTGGAAAACGATGCCTTGCCGGCAGTGTTCCCGAAGCCCCGCCCCCGAGTATGCGTCGAAATCGGTTCGAAACATACTCGGGGTCTAGCATAGCGACACGATTCCGCGGTTTTTACAAGGCTCGATCCTTCATAATACGCGAAAACGTACTCCTGTCACTCACGCTCCGGTTAAAACACTTCGTACTGGTAAGAACCAACTTATTTGGCTAGTCTGGTTTGTCGACAGAAACGGATAGGGTTCGAAAAGGGGCAGTTAAAATGGGCTGAACCCGCCCAGAAATAGGGCAGAACTACGAAGGCAGCAGCGGCACGGCAGAGCGCCGTCCGCCGCTGCCCATCGCGCCGGCCGGCCACCGCGCTCCGATTGACTGCAGCGCCGCCGCTGCATGCATCACGGAGGAGCCCCCTTCGCGGCCGGCGGACGGCAGACTAGCACAATTTCTAGGGACCCTAACAGAACTGAAACCTACAGCCACACAGATCCGGATTTCCTGTCGATCGCCCGTTTGAAAGGGAACGGCAACCGTATATCTATCTCATCTATCTATCCATGGCCGATGCGCCAAGGACACGGCGCGGCTTGGGCCACTGCGCCCGCACGGCGAAGAAAAAAAAAAAAAAAAACACCGGCGTGCGTCTTCTGCTCCGTTCCAATCCGATTCTAAACGGTGGCGTCAGAGATTTGATTGATTGTAGGGTTTAACGCGCCGACGCAACGCAGGCGATGAGGCGCGCCGTAGTGGAGGGCTCCGGATTAATTTTGACCACCTGGGGATCTTTAACGTGCGCCCAAATCTCGTACACACGGGCGTTTTCGCTTTTCGCCTCCATCAGAAAAGCGGCCGCCGCGGCCGGGAATCGAACCCGCGACCTCGTGAGTGGCGTCAGAGATGTTATCAATCGCACTCACATTGAACTCGAGGGGACACTTTGCGTTCGGTGAGGTTGAGTTTGTAACGAGAAACGTGATGTGTTTCACAGTCGTGATTAGCATGGACAAGTACCGCCATCCCGCGGAGCCCGACGTAACGAGTGACGGCGCACCACGGCTGGGCTAGAGCGGCGGCGCTCGCTGTGTTGATACGGCCTTCGCAGCGGCGGCGGCGAAAACAATGCAGCCCAGTCTCGACGTAGTTCCGCCACCAAAGCGAGCACGCCGCTGCTCTAGCCCGGCCGTGGGCGCACTCACACGGTTGCATGGAGGAGAAGAGGGGTGCCTGACCTAGGGGCCGTGCGCACAACATCGCCTAGCAACAGACGCTTGGCAGACGCTTGGCCACAGATATGGCGGTGCATACTTGGTTGCCTGCATGCATTCCGCGCCATTGAATACCGGCTATAGGACTTGGGTTTGAGGCAAATTTTGAAGAATATTATTGCACAAACAAATTATGTTAATGGTGACTAAATGGCGAAATACCTCCCCCTGAACCGAAAAGCCCTCGCTCTTGCTTTGTGCTAGAACTTATAGTTCATCTCACAAGCTAGCTGCAGCACTGTGGAGGCTACATTGTTGTCCCCCTCAGGGCGCCTAACTCACCGCGAAGGAAGCGACAAAAGGCGCCGGGGCCGGGCGGTGCCACTTGCCGGGAGGGGAGAAGGGAGTGTCCTTTCAGGACCCCCTTCACGGCGGATTAGGCGCCCTCAGTGGGCGCACTATTGATAACAATGTAGCCTCCACAGTGCTGCATGTAGCTTGTGAGATGAACTATAGATAATTTGTTTTCCATTATCATCCTACCTCAGTGAACACGCTACGAAAGTGACGCAGTGAAATTACAACCCTGTTGAAACCTGGGATGCTTTACCGCTCCGCAGGCAGCTAACCGGCTAACCGAAGGGGGCTTCGAAAGGAAGGCTTGCACACAGTTTATCTTACCAGCCTGCGGCTCCCGTCAAAAGGACTAGCAGGGAGTCACGAAAGTGGCGCATAAGACTCACTGCGGTCACATCAGTCCTTTCGTGTGTGCATTCATTTAGAGGGAGCGATATTAGGCAAACTAGAGGAACCGCGCAACGTACGTAAAACGACGGCCATTAAAATACTTCAGACAGCATTCCGCAAGCACTCACAAATAATCAAGAGTAAACTTCCTCTGTCCCCAACAATAATGGTATATTATACTGTCAATGCGTGCTGCCTGTGATGACGTGCGAAGCGGTACTTGGTGCCTTACCAAACGACTGGAAAGCGAACGTCGGCCCAGCGGGCCATGGAGCGAATAATGATAGGGGTATCACTTAGGGGCAAACTCGAGTAGAAGATATCATGGCTCCAATTAAGAAAAAGATATGGACTAATTGGGCTGGCTATCAAGTGAGACGAACCGGCAACAGGCGGCCCACGAGGGTAACATGGACACTGAGGGATCGCACAAGAAGAGGAAGGCCACTAACTGGAGGGAGAGAAGGAATAAGAAAATTTGGAGGCAAAGAATTGACTGGGTCTGCGCAAGACAGGGTCCGCTGGAGGTGCATAGGAGGGGCCTTCGCCCTGAAGCGGACCTAAGTAGGCTGTTGATGATGATGATGACAATGACCATAACGGCAAACCTGTGATTACTTTAGTGGCCTTCCAGGGAGAACTCTGTTGTATTGAATGCGGCCAAAGACGCTTGTACACGAGCGCAGGTTATCCCAAACAGGACCTACAAAAGGGGGCGTTAACTACGATCGCCTGTTACGTTGGCGAAGGCGTCCCCGAACCGGGCTTCGTCGCCTCTGTCATGCAGTGGTAGTGTGGTGGACGGACGGCCAGCAGAAGTTGCTGTCTTGGTGTTGATGACAAAACGCTGAAGGCAAAACTTCACTGGTTTACTCCATGGCGAGAGATGGACGACGTCGATACAGGAACAGTATACCCTTCCGGGCGAGCGCGCAGCATGACTTGAAAAGAGCGACGGCGGCATCCAATGCTGCCAATCGAATAATTGTGCGCTCGGAGGATCCGCGTTATTAATTGCCCGAAGCACTAATGGTCAAACAGTTTTCCCAGTGCTTTCCACACTGCACGAAAAGAGTACAGACACACACGAACACACTTTCACGGGTTCGTGAGAGCCGGCGGTCTGAGAGAGCAGGGAGAGGAGATCTCGGCGTCCGCTGGCAGGCTCAAGTCTCTAGTTCATAGCACAAGCTAGCTGCAGCACTGTGGAGGCTGCATTGTTGTCCCCCTCAGGGCGCCTAACTCACCGCGAAGGAAGCGACAAAAGGCGCCGGGGCCTTGCGGTGCCACTTGCCGGGAGGGGAGAAGGGAGTGTCCTTTCAGGACCCCCTTCACGGCGAATTAGGCGCCCTCAATGGGCCCACTATTGATAACCATGTAGCCTCCACTGCGCTGCAGCTAGCTTGTGATATGAACTATAGATGCCGAACAGTTTTGTATTTTGCAATCTGGCGGCGTCTGCGCGGCCGGTGCTTTTCCCAGCACGTTCGAGGAAGGCCGGCTTTCCGCAAAGCGTAAAAGTACTGCACCAACTTCTGCCACGCACGAACAGGGTAGCGGCGCGCTGATATGCAACAACAGGTGAGATTTCAGCGTGACTTGTTTTTCCTCGCCCCAAGTTAACCCACTTTTTGTATACACGCCCGTAAGAGCGTGCGTATACTGACGTCTGCCATTGCATGATGTTACTGACAATTGCGACCTCAATAGCTGACATTTGTATGTGTTTGTAACGCTTGTCTGTGAGGATTCGTCAGGCTAGCAATGTAGTAAACAGCCAAAAGTCGCGCCGATGGGTCTTGGGCATGCTCAGAGAAGCAATAAGCATTCAAGAACTCCCACTAGATATAGGCATGAGATGAATACACTGCCCACAATGACTTTTAGTAAAAAGAAGTATTTTTATTACGAAACATTATAGCATAGGACGCATACGCTATCGCACAAACCCTCGAAAACGATTTTTGGGCGCCATCCTCAACGTGACAGTTATGACAGATAAGGTGTTATACATTTACCACAGGCGCGGAAAAATTGACGCTGATTTCATTCGCAGTTCATGTCGTATTTTCTTGGGTTTGCAGGATAGACTCAGAGGGTAAAACTATTTCGTGGAGAAGTACTATTGTGGAGACGCGAAATTGAACATATTTTTTTTTAAACACAGTCCCAGGCGCAGTGTCAAATCAGGACAACGCCTTGTCTTCCAGCGCGCACGTTCGGGAGAAAGTTCTTCTATCCCGTTTTGGAAGCAAATATCTCCCAAGGCGCTGGTCAAGTCCTTCACCAAAAAGCGCAGCGAGAAGTCGGATTCATGGGAGATCCCGCGGGACAGCTGAAGGCTCGGGCGAAGGCCTCCATGTTCTTCAGGGGAACGTTGCAGCGTTCCTGGAAAGTCGCGTACCAACCAGCCTGCTTCACGCCACTCGTGGCGCACCACTTGATGCACGAGGCGATGAAGAAGAGCTGCTCCGCGTTGAACTCCAAACCTTCCACCTTCTCCTGCTTTGCTAGGCTTGAGTAGGCATTGTAGGCGGACACGAGGCCGGCGAAGTCAGCCGTGTTCTCACCATCCTGCTCCTCCTGCACGTTTGTGGAGACACGGCCGGAGTTCATCAAATAAGAAAAAACAAGAAAATGTTTCCGGATTCGTTCTCCCTTATACCAATGTATGACACAAGCTTGAAATGGGGACGCGGGCTTACTAGATCTATTCGTTTCCCTCTTTGAGAAAACCCGCTGGCGAATTTGATGCTCCCGACAGATTTTTTTAGTGAGAAGTAAATAGCCGATAAATTACAAATCAAAACGGTCACTCAGGCGTTGCGGAATCAGGGTGTAGACGAGCATTACGTTAGAATACTAGAGGATATCTATATATAAGGATAGCAGTAAATTACCTATAAGGAAGGGCGTCAGACAAGGAGACAATCTCAACAATGTTATTCACAGCATGTTTACAAGAGGTACTAAGAAGATTGGACTGAGAACAGGGGGGTGTAAGGGTAATGGAGAAAAACTAACCCCAGATTTGATGATGACGTTGCCTTGCTGAGTAACTCGGCGGGACAAATTGCAAGGCATGCTTACCGAATTGGACAAGCAGAGTAGAACCACGGGCTTGAAAATTATATATGCAGAAAACTAAAGTAATACTCAATAACTTCGGGAGAGCACAGCGGTTTGAGATGGGTGGCGAGGAGTGGAGGTGGCAAGCGAATATGTCTACTTAGGCCAAGTTGTGACCCCGGATCCCAACCATGAGGCAGAGATAATTAAAAGGATAAGAATGGGGTGGAGGCATTCGGCAGGCATTCTCAGATAATAAATGGCAGCCTACCATTGTCACTGAAGAGGAAAGTGTATAAAAGATGCATCTTGCCGCTACTCACCCACGCGGCAGAAACTTGGAGGCTCACTAGGAGGGTTCTACTTAAATTGAGGACGACTCAGCGAGCAATGGAACGGAAGATGATAGGTGTAACATTACGGGACAAGAATAGAGCGGAGTGGGTCAAGGAACAAACGCGTGTTAAGGACATATGAGTAAAAATTAAGAAGAAGAAATGGGTGTGGGCAGGGCATTTAATGCGAAGACAAGATAACCGTTGGTCATTAATGGTAACAGAGTGGATCCCTAGGGAAGGCAATCACGGCAGGGGGTGTTACGAATCGGCCAACGCCGCCGTATTTTCCCCGCATCAGCCGCCACGTGCGAAGCCACCACGTGCGCCACAGCCGTCAGGCGCCCGCGTGTCGGTGAATCATACTTTCGTGTCTCGACATGCCCGGCTCAGATGCTTCGCTATCGGCGCGATCAACATTGGGCGGCATGCCCAGGCATTCTTCACGGACGTGCGCCCGACAGCCGTCAGGTGCCAGCACGTCGGTGAGTCCCGCCTCGACATGCTCAGCCCAGTCACCTCGCTTTCAACGCGCTTCAAACTTAAACGGTTGCCGGCCCGGCGAGGCATGTATCAGCATGTTTTAAGGACACTCTCTCCCCTCTCTCGGACTCCACGTGCGCCGAAGCCATCGATGACTCACGAACTGTGGAAAGAGCGTTGTGTGTGTCTGTGATGTTCGTGGCGTGTTGCTACTTGTAGGCGTTTTGACCTTTGCTGCTTTTGGGTATAAATAGAAGCAGCCCAAGCGCTGAAATTCATTCCTGTCTGAGCAGCGAATCCATGCGGTCCCTGTACTCGAGTCCTGTATTGTAACCTCGCCCGTCGAGGCATTGCATGTTTTTTTGGCTTCGGCTCACCTCTCGCTATGAGTAAACAGTTACGTTAGCCTACTGCTTCTGGACTTCTTCACGGCTGCAACAGCGGCTGGCCGCTCGCATCATACACGCTACCACTCGTATGTCGGAGGCCACGGAGGTCGGATCGGGTGCCCCCGCCCGGTCGCAACAGGGGCGACAGAAAGTTAGATGGGAGATGAGATCAAGAAGTTTGCGGGGATAAATTGGTCGCGGTTAGCACAGGACCGGGATAATTGGAGATCTGCGGGAGAGGCCTTTGCCCTGCAGTTGGCGTAGAGAGGCGTCTGATGATGATGCTGATAAAATTTCAAATCCCTTAATCCAAACTCATCAAGCGTTTTAATGGCCAAGAAAGGGCAATTGGCACTTCATACCAAAATGTGTCAGTTTTGTGGCAGCTGAGCAGGCTCCTGCTCCGTACTCGCCCACACGCCTGCCTAAACACCCACCCGCCCGCCAACCAGCCACCTTCCTGCCCACCCGCTATACCCACCCACACCACTATCTACCCATCTACCTGCTTCCCTTTCTGCCAGCCTGTCTACCCATTTACACGCATACCTATGTCTTCCCAGTCTGTAAATATTTATATACCTGTCACCGAATGGAATATTTCTTGTCATCGAACGCCACCTGAAAGAGTTAAGGAATGTCTACACCTCGCCTAAACGGAACAGTTCTCATTAGCATTTCTTCAGAGTGATCGGTATCATTGGAATGAGTGGCACCAATAGCGTTGCAGCACACCGGTTTTGGCACTTCAAATTATACATCCCTGCGCCTTAATCTTTACACTCGTTTCGTGTGCAACCACCAAGCCAAACAGCAAATGAGCTCCATACCGTTTCCAGCCCATGCGACTGGCGCAGGCATGCCATCCGCTGCGTGTACTCCACTCGTGCTTGCGGCGTCCACCAGTCACGCAGATTTCCCTGTCCGTCCCAATGGCTGCCGTCCACGTCGAAGGCGTGAGTCATTTCGTGACCCACGATGGCACCCAGACCACCGTAGCTCAGGGCCGTCGAGTTCTCGGACACGAACAAGGGCGGCAGAAGAACCATCGCGGGAATCACGACCTTGTTCAAGGTCGGGTGGTAATAGGCATTGGCCACAACCACCGAGAACCTGAGAAGACCAAGGCCACGTCAGTGCACTTGAATGCTGAAGTGAAAAAGATTTGAAGGGACACGGAAGTGAATTTGTCGAGATTCTGTTTTTGTTTGCATAAATAAACACTTTTGATTGTTTATCCCGTCGATGAAGCAGTATTCAATTTATAAGTGCTGAAAGAAGAAGAAATACTCTGCGACATTTGCGGCGGCCGCAAGAACTAACAGCAGTGACGCGTGTCGTAGTCACGACGCGATTGGACGATGTCCAAGATTGGAATTCATACCAGTTTTGGTTTCGATTCAGTTAGTATTTATACTGAATAAAATAGCAGTAAACGCGCCCATTGTGGACCAAAAATAGCGCAAGGACTCTGCAGTCCAAATTTCCCAAGTAGTTCCACAGGTCACTACACTTACCATTATGACCTAATTTCTATTAAGATGTTTTAAGCAATCATGATTGATTGATTGTGGGGTTTAACGCGCCGACGCAACGCAGGCGATGAGGGGCGCCGTAGTGGAGGGCGCCGAATTGGTTATTTGACTTCACACGTGAAACTTGTGGTGTCACAATGCTCACTTTCGATTTCTCCACCGCTTGCTCTTAGAAAGCAATACACAGATTAAATGGCATGTATATGTCTTAGCGCGCAACCAGTTCTGATGTCTCTAAGCGTAAATACTAATCAATGGTATCTTTGAAGACATTGTTCGAGCGAGCTCGCGTAAGCGTTCCGAAACCGTGACCCGGATCACGCATATTTGAAGACGACCCCGAAGCAGCAGGTATATACGACATAGATGATACCAAATAGTACATGCCTCAGGGAATACCTAACCTCTAGACGCAATGAAACACCAAGCGAAATGTACCCACGACTCACATAGCAACGTTTCTGAGTGAGTGAATGTACGTGAAGGAACCAAGCGACAAGTAAAGGCGCTATCAGCACGCTGTAAAGCGAACGGAAGAAAAGCTATGAAACTTTTGATGGACAAAAACAACTACCGCCTGCGCGTCTCCCTGGGGATGGCGGAAAGCCTTATCCCCGCATGTCTGGCCCACCGGACTTGTAGCAAAATGTCACAGTGCCGACACGCATAAGGAATGCCCCAACTAATAAGTGGGCATTTCTTTCCCCAAAACGTGTGCCTAACACATATACCGGGTGCGCGAGGTATTTGAGAACAGGACATTGGCGTCAGGCGCAACCGAATATCTCTAGCAAAATCGGACATATTCTCACCAAACTTTATGAAGTACTTCTATTATGCTTTATTTCAATAACTATTCAATGAATCCGCCATCGGCAGCAATAAGCGATTCGATTCGGCTCCGCAAATGGCTGCATGCACGAATCAAGTGCTCCTTAGAGGTGTTGGCCATTGAATGAGAAATGGCGGCCTTGAGCGAGTCTTTTGCATTATGTGGTCCTTCGTTGGCCTCTCTCTCGCAGACGCCCCAGACAAAGTATAGTCGAGCGGATTTAAATCTCGAGAGCTAGGAGGCCGCAAGTTGGGAGTGACAGGGTCGTAGAAGTTGTCAGCCAGCCACTATTCGGTGACGGAGGTGATGCGGGCAGGAGTTGATTCTTTCTTAAAGACATCTGGTCTTTATTTTGAAACACTCTCTGTCCATGGCTTCACAACGGTGGCAAGTACATCCACGTAAGCGGCAGCATTAATGCGGAATCCAGCAAAAAAATGTTGCGGCCTGACGTCACCCTCATTGCGGACAACGGATAACACCACCGCCGCATAAATTAAGGAGTTTGACAATGTCTGACCGCTGACTGTGCCTTTTCCTTTTCGCCACAGATGCCACGTCACCGCCACAACACATAAGTTCTGTCTGCACTTTGTAAACGAAACATTTCGCTGCTTGCAGAAAGGTGGCAATTTCCAAGTTGCTGTTGTGCGCGGCCAGGGCGACAAGGACTGCTTGACGTTTCATTTCCTGCTTCAACTTGCACTCTTCCGTCTTTGTAGAAGCTCCGCAGCATGAATGATAAAGGGTCGGCGAACAAGAATCCGCACGCCTATAATACCTGATGAGGCTGCTGGTGTCTATGGCGATAAGGAAAGGTGTTCTCACATACCTCGCGCACCCGGTACTTAAAAGATTTCTCATGTACTATATTTAGTTTTCCGATGCGAAATTAAATTTACATGCCTGCAAACGTTACTGGCGCATCAAAGTTTCTTCCAGAGTCTTTTATAACGATCGATCACAACATTCAGTAAAACTGTTACGCTCTTGGCCATTTATCAGCAACGAAAAGGATACTCGCCCAGAAATTCACGCTGACGAGAAGTCATCACCTGAAGCTGGTGTGGTTGTTG
Source organism: Haemaphysalis longicornis (assembly GCF_048455015.1). Taxonomy (NCBI): domain Eukaryota; kingdom Metazoa; phylum Arthropoda; class Arachnida; order Ixodida; family Ixodidae; genus Haemaphysalis; species Haemaphysalis longicornis. Next base: position 184,300,140 of record NW_027526445.1, read on the forward strand.
ATCTGCCACTCAATGGTTTTTCCTATCGCGGTGAGCCACGGCGTCAGGAAGCTGCTGCCGACGTCTGGGTAGGAGCTGTACACGTCATCAATGTCCCTGTGGGACTCGAAGTACTTGGGGTAGCCGACGTGCAGCCCCATGGTGTTGACCTTATCCATAGCTGTCGACTTCGTGCCGCCATCCAGCCAGTCGGAATCCTCGATTTCGTTTAGTATTGTATCCTTGATGCACTGTGTCATGGCACGCGAAGCACCCACAGTGGTCCGGGGCACCTCCTTGAAGAGGTGCCATGAGAGCAGAGGAACTTCCATGGCCTGCATGGACGCCCGCAGGCACTTTGCCAAGATATCTTGAACAGTGTAAAAGCTTCGAGGCACTTTCGCGTTAGTCAGGGGCACTATGACAAGGAGCAGCTCCCACGCTGTGAGGAGACTTAAGTCCTCTTCTTTGAGATCCCCGTACAGCCGGTCAAAGTACTTCAGGGCTTCGTGATTGACCTGCGGTCGAAACACGGCACTATTAGAAATACCGCTTCCAAATGAATTGTTTGCTGTTCGCCGTGAAAGCGCTTTTTCTAAGTACTCTTTCCGCAAACAACGCGCGACAGTGCAGACACCGTTGATGAAAAATGCTCTCGTGCGCATTCAGGATTACCTCGCAAGTGCAGCATTTTGCCCCATTCCATGCCTCTAAGCAGGCGTTTTTTTTTTCAAATTGCGTGCCCCACTTTTCCAGGTATGGAACGCTGTTCCAGCAAATCTGGCCAATACCAAACACCGCCATGGAGTTGTACAGAATACCACATTTCAGTGCGATTAGAGATGCGAGCCGTTGAAAAACAAAACAAAATCTTTAAGAACAGGTTTTTCGTCGTTTTGTAAATCAGGATAACATTTAAAAAAGACAGACCTTCTCCGCAATAATTTCTTCTAATGCGACCAATTTGCAGGGAGGGAAGCACTTTATGAAATCAATGCCTTGACGTGAATTCGAGCGCAGATTTTGAAAGCGGAAGCTCGGCTGGGAATCTCGTGATGCAGCTTGTAACAATAAAAACCCATTCACTGTTACATGGAAAAATCATAGGGCACCTCAGAATTTTAAGTGATTTGCATGGAATAGTCAGGGATTATCGAAGGTTCTTTTATGTATCTATTTCGTGTTTGCGGTGCCCTCACGCTCACGTGTCATGCGGCACGCATCCGGATAATTCTTGTTACATGCTGGTATATGCCAGCATGTAACAAATCCCATTCGAATGCAAATATATATTAGGTATATTTTATTTCGGTATTTTTTTTACAGTGGCCGTAATTTGGATCCATTCGTGCAGTGCCCAGCAACTATGGTCTATTTCGATTTTGATGAGACATCTAAGGATTCCGCCCTAAGAAGCGTCTCGAGTTTCTGTAAATCTGCGCGGAATCATCGTTTTCCAATTTCTTTATATTTTTCTAAAAAAATCACATCAGGAAAACCTGTTTTCGCCCGCCCCCCAAAATTTCATGAACTCTGACATCGGTAAGCACCATACCCCCTGACATTAGGATGCCTCTTGCTCTTGAAATCGCGTCTGGCAATGGTTATGTCTTGCAACATTTTGCAATATAAATACCGCGGTAGACTGTCAAGAAACTACAATACTTCAAATTATCACGAAAATCGAGGCTTAAGGCTACTTGCTAAGTAGCGGGACTTCTTTTTAATAAGTTAAAAACAAAATGTTACCCGCTAGTAGCAAGGGAAAAACCCCGGGCATCTCCACTAACGGGACAGCTGAGGAGAGGCGAAGCATGCACTGTACCAGTGTATTCAAAGATTGTAAGTCTCGCTCTCTTGCCACACGGCGCGCGCTGATTGGGCGCCGGAGAAGCGGCAGTGAGAGAAGCAATCGCGCTTGCTGAGGCGGTGGCGCCCTCTCTTGCGTTGGACCGGATTTAAGCAATTAACATGCCCCATCTGTCCCAGTTTGCAATAGTTGCAAAAGTCAATGCGAGCACAGTGCAACGCCCGCTACTCGCCTGGGGGCTCGTCCTCGGTGATCAACGAGGCCCCGGCACCAGGCGAGTATGCCTTTTCTTGCTTCGACCCACCGCCCCTGACCAGGCCTAGCGTCAAGAGCCGGTGGGTGCTCGAGTGTAACACAAGGTATAGCTTCTGCTTGTGCTTGACAAATGCTGAAGCGGGCAGCTAGTGAGCGTTACACAAATCTATAAATCATGCTAGTTTATTTTGAACCGGTTTTATCCATCACACACTTTTAGTACGCGTTACGTTGTAGCGCGAGGCGTTGGAAAACGAGTGTTCCGGTGTTTCAGTACCGTGACCAGGTGAGAATACGACGACAGGAGACGCCGACAGTCCGAGCCCCTTAAGGGCTCCGCACATAAAAGTGGGGCACACCAAGCTCACTTAAGATTGGAAGCTTTATGCAAAATTGCTATCACCATCGAGTACGGCAAGACAAAAGAAACCATAACTAGAGGAAACTGGGGTATCATAACTCGACAAAACAGCAGAATAAAACCGTGCTTGTACACGCAAGTTCACATGGGCTTGCATTTTCGCCTCTATTCTTTTTGTTAGTTGAAAGACACGCGCTTCAAATTTAAACGGCTGACTGAACACTGTTGCTCTCAGGATGCGCTCATACTTACCAGTAGTACGTCATCTTCACCATAGACACCGCCGGAGTGGCTGGAAACTAGGAGGCTCCAGCGACTCGCTGGGAGGCTAGGTGTCAGTACATCCAATTCTCGCACCGTCGTGAAAGTAAAACCGCGAAGTCCCTTCTGAATACTTTGTAAAAGAAGTATACGGGCGTTATTTTCCGCAACGATGAGCCGTGTCAGCAAATCGATTATTTCCTGCTCGTACGGAGGAAGCCCGAACGCTTCGAGGTGCACCAGGTAGTAGTTCACCGTTACGTTTCCTCCCGCCAGCAACGACCGCAGTTTCTCTGTGTTCACGGTAATCGAAATCAGACGCTTCATCGAGGCCACCCGTGCTTCGTCGAGACTGAACCCGAGCAGCGTGTTTATGCCGTACTTGAAGAATAGCAGCAGGATCTTGTCGAGGGCGTCCGCCTGCCTGTAGGAACTGGCTGTGAGGCCTACGGAGGTCAGGAAGCCCGTCAACGCGGCCGTGTCGTCGATGCCGCCCAGGCAGGTCTTGAAGAGCGCGGCGGCCTTCTGCGCGGCGCTCTGGTGGCCGGCTGGAACGTCGACGGCGAGCAGCGTCACGATCAGTTTGACGTACACGTCATTCTGGATTTGCCTGAGCGTCTGGCCCAATGTATTGTTGTAGCTGCCACACGCGAAGCTGTAGAAATTCTCACACGGATTAGCGTCGGGGTTCATAAAGGCCCTGAGCATCTCGGGAACACTGGGGAACTTGTCAGGAGCCACGGTCGTCGCTTCCCCTGCCTTATCATTATTGTCATTATGCAGCAGAACAAATGCCACCGCGCTCACCAGAACTGCAAAACACGCCGCACAGACCCCGAAAGCCGCAACGCAGATGTTTCGCCGTCTCCAAGCTGCTGCTGTGCCTCTTTCCACGTTTCCTTCGTCCACAGCCGGGTGAACCGGAGGGGCTTCCACCGCCTGCGACTGATACAACGTGAAAAGTGAGCGGGACACTGCTTCCCTTGAAGACACCCGATTTTAAGCCATTATATACAACTAAACACAACTAAGGTGGTTAGATCGTGCTGTAGGATGCAATATCAGTTCAATTTCTATCAATCCAAGAGAAAATATTTAAGGCATCACGGATTCGCTGATATTGGCGTGCAGATTTAAACAGATGTACCGACCGCATTTGTTCGGATAAACACATCTTATGGATAGATTTAAAGAATCGTCTCGTGCAAATTCCAGGCGCCTCAACTCTTTCCGGAACTTAGTAAAGCATATTGTTGGGCTAGTTGGTGTTGCATAGTTACAGGGAAAAAAACTGCGCAAATGGACGGGACGGACGAAGAAGGACAAGACAGGCGCAGCCTCACAACTAATTTATTGGAAAAAAGCCTACGCACCTAATACCCTTACGCGCACATGCGCAGTCACATCCGTTTAATCACAAGAAAGACTCGTTTGGAAAGACTCGTTTAGAACGACCGGATAAGAGAAAACCAGTTGTAGATAAAGAATAAAACTGGCTCGCACCTTCCGCACCACTGCAAGGACTGCGCAAACAAGCCCTGCAAGCCGCAACTGGAAAAAACCAAAGTGCTTGGCAGGAGCAAGGAAAAGGTGGCAAGAGAAGTGATAGAGGCCTTTTACATACGAAAAAACGGTGATAACTGCGAAGCGTCCCTATGTTTGTATTGCAGTGAATATGAATTTCTAAACGAGTTTTTCTTGTGATCAAATGGATGTGACGGTGCGCATGTGCGTGTAAGGGTATATTGGTGCGCAGGCTTTTTTCCAATACTTTAGTTGTGAGGCTGCGCCTGTCTTGTCCTTCTTCATCCGTCGCGTCCATTTGCGCAGTTTTTTTCCTGTAACAATCTTTCCGGAACGCTAGTCACCGCAGGTAACCACCTTTCATTGGCTTTTTTCCTGCATAAAGTCTTGTCCTTGCTGAGTTGATAGCGTGGGATAACATGTTGTACAAGTGGCCAATGCTAAGCCAGCTAGAAATGAACTGCTGCAATCAATTACTACAGATCATCGTGTCACTGAAGTTGGTAGTCAGCTGAGTGACCACGTATAGTGCGGTGCGGATGGGCAGTATGTGAAGTACGAAAGCCCAGCCTTCAAGACGAAGACGGATGCGTGAAACGTGCAAAATCCCCTTGTGCCTGCGGGAAACAATGACTGTTTTGCGGCCTTCCTTCCGAATTGACGTGTAGGCCCTCCATGCTGCACCTCACATTTTCTGAACCAAAAGTGCCGGTTTTTACAGCAAAGCTGTCTATGATGGCTAGGATCCAGCAGATCGTCTCCGGTCCCAGAGCGATGTAGACAGGAATCGCTAGCGAGCGTCGCGCCACGTTGCGGAGCCCGCTCAAATATCCGGAATCGTAAAACTGTGCGCCACACCCCTGGGGCATAGAAAAAATCGTACAAAATAAAAAGGTCCTAGGGCCTTCATAGAGCATACGCCCTGATTACCATACCCGCACTATAACAAATTTCTACCCACGATTCCTGAGTGTTTTATAGGGTAAGCTACACTGACCGAGGTAGAGCAGTTTCGCGTGTGCCGTGAAGGGCCGTTCTGCGCAATCACGAGGGGCATTGAATTGGATTCGATTCGATTGGCTTGCCTTCTCTTGGCTTGGCTTGGATTGAATTGGGATTGGATTGGAATTTAGTGGATTGTGTTGGTTTGTGTTGCGCCATAGCCGCGGCAGACGCACTGGCGCCGGCGCGTGCCCAGGTGTGCGCCTCAATTGCGCAGTAACCGTCTGACGCTGCGTCAGAGCCGCTTGATAGCCGTTTCACGTAGCTCGTGAAGAGCCGTGCTGAGCATGCGCGAGTAGCAGTGACTGGACAGGACTGGACTTTCAGTTAATAACCAGGAACTATGCTAAACCGGAAATCACAAACAAACGCGTTTCTCTTCGTGAACCCCTTGGACTACGACCCAGTCAAACTTCACGTTCAGGATCGGCACCGCAGCTCTGCTGGCCATCCCTCTTCACAGGGTGGAAGGGCTCTGAATTTTTTTCTTGCAAGGGAACCAATTTCTGACCAAAGGTTCAGTATTTTTAATAAAAAACGGTTTCGCTCCCAAAATGAAGTTCTGTGCATGAAAGAGTCAAAAGGCATCTACAGAGCATAGCGTGACACTGTTGGCGCATAAATATAATTGCATCCTGCTGACTGATTTCCATGTTTACAGAAAAAGTGGGGCTGACCCCTCTTTCGTAACAATTGGCAAAGCGGAAAAGTGAAATGTGCCTTCACAGGAGCATTTGAATGTTTATTGTGCATTGATATATGAGCTTCCACGCAGACATTTATATTTCGTCGGTATGGAACCGTTAAATGCATCAACACTAAACGCTGGATTGCACGCATGCGCCGGAGCATTGCGTAGATCCGACTGAAACAACAGGCGCTCGCAAACCGTGCAAACAAAACCGAACGGGTTGTCAGCCAATTATTTGGTGAACTCACGTTCCGCTGCAGCAAAAGGAGCGTGATTTGCGGGGCTGTTTTGCGGGTGTGCTTGGCGACCGACATCCTGCCGGCGGGTCGCTTCGGCAAAGGTGCGAACACTTTGGTCCTGCTCCGGTGCGTGTACGGCAGACACGTTGCGTTGCGACGAGCTCAGCTCGTATAACGCGACAGGCAGAGTTCGTAGCTTGGACCTTGAATGCCACTTCCCGCTGGCGTGCCTCTCGTCGCATAAAAGCAGTCACGAGCGCGAAATTCGCCCGTCGGCGTCGTTGCCTTTCTGCGGCGGCTCATGCAATCATTTTCTTACACGGGGCCACCACAACCGAAGCAGTAGGCGGCGGAGAAACCTCGAAGCTTACGCTGCCCTGTCGGGGCGCCAACTGTCGGAGCTCTACATAACGTCATGATGCACTACGTCGCTTCACATCTTTTTCAGACGGCAGCACCATCTGAACGGAGAAGGTGGTAGGGAAGGATAATAGGCTTCTTCGTACAGAGTTCATAGCGCAGTTGACAGAGCGGTTCGGGCCTTCCGTTGCGGCGAGAGAGATCGTGGGCTCGATTCCAAGCGCAACCGCGTCAATGAAACTTTTTCTGGCGATGTCATTTCCGTGACGGATATGACGTCAGTGAGGTCTTGGTCAGTGAGGTGTATCCCGGCATAAAACACTGTCGTGTTAAAATTTCCAAACTATCCTGAAATACCGCATGGCAGACTTTGTAACGCGTTAAAGTACAGCGTTCACCACGTGCTAAACTTGGCGTACTTCTCTTTTATTATTCTAGGTACAAGTTCAATGGGACTAGTACTGGCAAGAGGCCGGAATTTCCAAGTCAAAGTTATTGCTTGAGAACGAGCCGCAATGCACGCTCGACATTTGTGCTGAGCGAGCATATTTTAATAATAATAATAATGACAGAAATACTTGAGGCAAAAGGATACTCCCGAGGATAGTGAGCGAAAGAGAATTTTCTTCTGGTATTTGTGCGAATGAACGCCCGCGGGTTAAGGCAACAATTTATCTGGCCAGGGCCTATTCAATGCACCCCTCACATACAGGGTAGTAAAAGTCGTTTGAAAGAAAAACGCTGGTCGGTCCCGGTGCGCTATGCAAACCAGGTATGGACGATTTGTACCGCGTGAGCCATAAATGACGCACTCCGGGAAAAAAAAATGCCGTTTATCCGTCAAACCATGCTAAAAAAAATTCCCCCGCACCTCCCCGAAGGGAATCGTGCAGAAATGCGAATGCATTGGGTGCACCGATGAGTGTGTTACGAGTAATGGCGTAATTAATGACGAGAGTGTGAACGTAATCATTTATTCATCAGCACCTGTTTGTGTTATCGTTGTACCTGACGGCCACAATCACTGCCTTGTGATCGCTAAAGTGCACGGTCAAAGGGTCTTTGAGAAGCATACGCGCGTCACAGTTTCGCGTAAAGACCAGATCAATGCAACTCCCGTGAATGGTAGTGGGGAACGTGTCGAAGCCGGCAGAGAGACAATGCATAGAGTGCCTGGTCTGCATGTACTCGACCAGCCACTCGCCACTCTTCTTGCGCACGTCAACGTTGAAGTCGCCAACCAAGACTATGGGGTCAGAGGGTTTGGAGCGCACGCGCACACTTTCCATAGCCGCGTCCAGCTGCGCGGCAACGGCGTCTCGAGCGAGGTTGGGCGCGAGGTACACGGTCACCACAAAGACTCCGTCTCCGGTGTAGGCAAGGGTGTACAAGTCCTTGTACGGAGACGTGTCTCGAACGGGAGACGTGGCAACGGCGTGCGATATCAAGTTCCCATACACGTTAGACACGAGACTAACACCGCAGTACTCGCCGTCCTTGCCGCTTCGAGCAAACTAGTACAGCTCGCTTCAAGCGCATGCGTTCGGCATTGAGCGCGGAGAGATAACACCTGCGGGCGCACGCCGACGGAGCACGACAACCCCCGACTAAGAAATGCATTCGCATTTACGACGACGACGACGACGAAGGCAGAACTACGAGGCGCGCGCTCACGTGCGCTCGCGCTGGAGGAATGCAGGCGCACGCCGCTCGATGGACGCAAGACAACCCCCGACTAATAAATGCATTCGCATTTAAAAGATCATAGGACAAGAGGGCGCGTGGCGGTGGTGGCGCTGACTTCGTCATCACCCCGCTTCAAAGGGGAAACCAATAGGGATCATCATCATCATGGTGAGATTATAGAATCCCCGTAGGGAGCGTGCGACTCCAAAACAGACGAGCTGATGATGTCGATGATGATGATGATTAGCGGCTTCCTCTTGGTAACGGGGTGGCGTTGCACAGCGGTCTTAGCCCTCATTCCCACAGCCGTTTTTCACCCCGTCACGTCACCGTCCAGTCACAGTCTTCCGTCATGGGTGCCGTTTTTCGATCGATTTCTCTCCGAAAACGGTGCGACGGTGACGGGAGGCCGAGCTCTACGTTTCCGTCACGTCAACGTGATGGGACCATGCCCCGCGCTAAACCAGCTAATCAGAAAACAAATTTTTACGGCTAAATTTAGCGAAAAGTGAGCACAAACCATTTTCTTTACTTTTCGGATTAAAAACGCTGATCCCTAGCCAGACGACCCTGTAATCTGACGGAAAGCTCCCGTGTAGATCCAGTCTGAACACTTCTCCGTTCCGTCAGCGTCGCTTTTTGTTGACGTGACGGTGCCGTGACGAAGAAGGTGACGGCTGTGTGAATGAGGGCTTACTCGTAACGCCACCGTACAATCACCTCGCCAAAAATTTTAAAAAATAAAAAATAATAAAATAAAAATACTTCTACGAAATTTTTGTGCTAGTCTGACTTCTTTCTTCGTATGTCTCCCCAGATTGTTCTCTGCTCTTTTCCCACCAACACTCTAACCTTCTTTTACTAACCTGTATTGCTGTCAAATTCACTTTTCCGCTAACCTTAAGCCACGGGCTTCCGGAAGCTGGATGGCTCCATCACTGAGGACTGGGCGGATACTTTTGCACTCCGTTACAATATGTCGCATGGTTTCTGGCTCATTTCCGCAGCCTGCGCATTGTTCTTCCTGCACCGGCTCGCGGATAAGCGTTTTTGTCCGCAAGCAACCCGCCCGGGTTCAAAAAGCAATGCACTCCTTTTGGTATTATCGAAGAATTTTTCCCTTGCGATCTCCTGCTTCCCGATACTGTAGATGTCTAAGGACTTCTTCACGTCCATCCTCTTTTTCCAGGTCGTTGTCTCTGATTCTTTCACTTCATTTTTTATTGCCGTGGTCACTTCGCCTGCACTTCCAGGTTTCATATACTTTGCCCTGAGCCTTCTGGTTCGTTTCCTCCACTGTGCGTCCACGCTTTTCATGTAAAGATACCGTGTCAGCCGTGTGCGCCGTGTCGGCGCCACCAGCATCGGCCGCTCCCTCGTGCCGTGGCCGGATTGGCGAACAATGGGCGGACAATGCGGAGGCGTACAATGTATTCCAACGAGCTGAATTTCACCGGATTGACTGCTGTCGATTTGTTTTATTGGCGCTCATAAGGAAAAGGGCACGAAATTTCTCCAGAGCAAGCACGCTTTCGACTTGTCTTGTTAAAGCGGCGCCGCAGAGAACTGCGCGGTGAAAGGTCGCTACACCCTGACTTATAAAACAGCGCGGGAAACAGGACTACAGAAAGGGCACAAAGACGGATCGCTGTACTTTTTGGAACTGGTTGTATTTTTTATTCTTTAGTTGTTATTTCTTTCTTCACGTGTCCCTTGTCTATTCCTATTTATTGCCCGTTCCAGTGACAATAAACTCAGTCGTTAGTCAGCGCCCTGTCTGTGTGCCCTTTCTGCAGTCCTGTTTCCCGCGCTGTTTTATAACTCTGTCATGCCCCAACTGGCCCGCCTTCAATCTGTGTCCCTACACCTGTCGAGGAAACGTAAACCCTGTAGACACGTAGCCTTACGCCGCTGCAATTCAGGTTTTTTTTTACCGCTATTAATTAAAATTTAATTGACCGCTGCATTCTCCGGGCTCCCCCCCGTGCTCTTTGCCCTCGAAATGAAGCAAAGTCTTCTTTACCACCATTCCGGCATTCGTTCCGGCGGGTGCACATAAGTTGTGCTTGGTGTTCTGCCAGGCGCATTGTCCTCGGGCAAAACGAAATGCGATCAACAGACACCCGGACAGGAGACCAGCGCTTTTAATTACATGGAACGCTATTTTTTTTTATTTTACTCGAGTCACTTTCAACGGCGAGTTCGTTGAACTAAGCTACCGATTTTGCTGAGCAGAAAAATAGTTCTCATTGAATTGATTTCGGTAGCCACAGCGAACGACGAAAATACGCGACAGATTCAAAGCATCACCGCTGCGCTGATCCTGCGCGGTTATATTAGAAAAAAAAACAAAAAAAAACGTGATTGTGAACAAGGCTTCTGTGCTGGAAGCCGAAACATCAGTATGTTTTGTTTGGACTGGTCGGCGTCTCTTTTTTGTTCATAGAAAAAAAAAAAAACGGGTGAGGTAGTAGTCAGCAATGCTAAACAAAAAAAGCGCACATCAACACGTAGGCGTTGAACATAAAATCTTTAGCTGCAGGAAACGGAATAGCCGCGAGGGCTTTAAAAAACGCAGAAAAGAAGCTAGGCGACATTAATGGTCGCAATCGAAAACAAAATGATCCCCCATTTCCCCTGCTCGGAATGGCTAACACGATTTGGAGACATGAAAAATATTACCTCATAAATAGCACATACAGAAAACAGACTGGCAGTTCTAAACCGGATACCCTGTCTTCAGCTCTCCTACGCGTTTTGCGTTTGGTCGGTGGGAGCCTCGTAAGCTTGTATGACGGAAATCTCGGATCCGTCAATTTTCTACCACGAACGAAGTGCGCACTGCGTATTCTTATCCTCTTCGCTGACTAAAATTGGATTCCGTCGGGCCCATGTTAAAAAACGAACAATTTCCACCCGTCTCCCGTGCACGGGGTGGTGGCCGTCTCCTGAACCCGTCTGTTCACAATGAGGCCTCTCTCTCGCCCTCCCCTCATTCAATCTCTCTTCGTTTACGCAACGCACTATGCATATCCGTCGTGTTCGCTGCTCGTGAAGCGAAGAACATGCCAAAATGAAAAGAGGTTTGTTTTTAGAGGATAATTAGTAAGTGTTAATTGTCACATTTCACACCGTAAACCTCCGTGCGCACACCGCGAAGTTCCCGTTACAGTATTACACCAGCGTTGTGTACAAGGCTGCCTTCCGCGTAGTTTGCGAAGCACCCACGAGATAGCGCAGCAATCTTGCCTCACGACAAGAGATGGACGGCCAGAGCGATACGGCATCTTTGCATGAAAAGCGTGGGCACACAGTGGAAAAAAAAACGCACTGACCCTGATCATAGTCCCTAATGCGAAATTTGTGCGCAGCAAGAACTTCTGTCTTCTCGGTCACGACGCATGTCTGCGGCATCTGAGGAAGCGATCGCGTGATCAGCGAATGCACAGCGGCGCGCGCTACTCGCCGTTATTTCGTAGCGCGAGGCCGCCGCCAAGCACGCTGTTGCAAATCGTGTCTGAACCTCCAGCGCAAATTTCACATGGTTCGGATGAGCCACAAACGGGGAAATGTCTGGCGAAAGTGTGAGTGGGAGGTAGTGAGACGTACTGAGCCGTGGGGGCACTCTGGGAGATGACGCCACAGCAGCGCGTGCCGCCCTCCCTCTCACACTTCCGCCAGAAGCTCCTCCGTTTTCTGTCGGCTGGGGTCTCCATTACGCGGAGACCACCTTCGCCTCGCCGCTGCCGCCGTCAAAGGCCTGTACCGGACGCCAATGTGCTCCGCCCTAAAATAACCAGAAGTCACAGGACGAAGTTTATGAGACGTGGAAGCGTAGGGGAAACGACCCTTCAAAACTATGAAACAATGAAGTGAACGAATCAGAGGCAACGAGCTGGGAAAAAAGGATGAACGCAAAGTCATCAGATATCTACGGAATCGGGAAGCGGGGGATCACGAGGGGAAAGTTATTTGATAATGGCGAAGGGAGCGCATTTATATTTAAAGCCCGAGAGGCATGCTTGCAAACAAGAACGCGTATCCTTGAGCCGGTATATACAGGAAGGACAGTGCACAGCTTGCGCTGGCGAGCCGGAAAATATGCGACATATTGTCGTAATCTTCGTCTTCATCATCATCATCCTATATTCGCCCACTTCAGGGCAAAGGCCTTTCCCATGAATCTCCAATTATCCCGGTCCTGTGCTAACTGCGACGACTTTATCTCCGCAAACGTCTTGATCTCATCTGCCCATCTAACTTTCTGCTGCCCCCTGCTCCGCTTGCCGTCTCAAGGAATCCACTCTGTTACTCGTAATGACCAACGGTTATCTTGCCTTCGCATTACATAACCTGCCCACAACTATTTTTTCTTCTTAATTTCTACTAATACGTCCTGAACACGCGTTTGTTCCCTGACCCACTCCGCTCTATTCTTGTCCCTTAGTGTTACCCCTATCATTTTCCGTTCCATTGCTCGCTGAGTCGTCCTCAATTTAAGCTGAACCCTCTTTAGTGAGCCTCCAAGTTTCTGCCCCGTAGGTGAGAACCGGTAAGATGCAGCTGTCATATACTTTCTTCTTCGGGGATAATGGTAGGCTGCCATTAATTATCTAAGAATGCCTTCCGACTGCCCTCCACCCCATTCTTATCCTTCTAATTATCTCTGCCTCATGGTTGGGATCCGGGGTCACAACTTGGCCTAAGTAGACATATTCGCTAGCCACCTCCACTCCTCTCCACCTATCTCAAACCGCTGTGCTCTCCTGAGGTTATTGATTATTACTTTAGTTTTCTGCATATATAATTTTCAAGCCCGTGGTTCTACTCTGCTTGTCCAATTCGGTAAGCATGCTTTGCAATTTGTCCCGCCGAGTTACTCAGCAAGGCGACGTCATCAGCAAATCTGAGGTTACTGAGGTATTCTCCATGAACTCTTACGGACACCTAATCCCAATCCAATGTTCTGAATACCTCTTGTAAACATGCTATGAATAGTGTTGGAGAGAATGTGTCTCCCTGTCTGCTACCCTTCCTTACAGGAAAAGTAGGACGATGGTAGCTGTCTACCCGTTGTAGATATCCTGTTGTATTCTTACGTAATGCTCGTCTATACCCTCATTTCGCAATGCCTGAATGACTGCTGAGGTTTCGGCAGAGTCAAATGGTTTCCCATAATTAGGGTTCTGCATTCTCGGAGTTTATTTTTGAGCAAATTCGGAGGGCGTTTTTCGGAGTTTATTTGTTTTGCAAATTCGGAGTTTTTTGCTTATCAGGGTCCTAGAGTATTGATCTTTAAGAAATGCTATGCACAACAATAAAAGAAATCAAACAGCAGATAAACTTTTATTGTCTTATCAAAATGTGGCCTACATTCACAATCTCTGCAATGTATGCCCAGATGTCCGTTACTCGTCTTTTCTACATTGTTCCTACGCTCTCTAGGTCGATCATTTAAGCAACGACCAGACTGACCAACGTACTGTCTGCCGCACGATAAAGGAATCTAATATAGGAAGGGAATATCGAACACAATCAAATAAGATTGTGAATGTAGGCCACATTTTGATAAGACCAGCATTGTCGGCCGACACGAGGATCAGCTAACAAGAGAAATCATCGAGGCATACCAGATTGTTTCATTGAAAGACAGAAGCGTTAGCACAACTTCCATTACACTGTCAAAGAAAGAACTGAAGTTCTTATCTAATCACTTATTTTTGCCTTCCTAAAGTACCTTTTTTTAACGCGGGTGTTTGAAGTGTCATCCTCCACTTTTTAGTTTTTAGATTTTATTGTATTTGCTAGTGCCCCTTCCCTTTCCCTCTTTTCTTTCGTGCGCAGTGCGCCGCCCCGTATAAAATCGGGCGTCACAGTGAAAATAAACGAGATGATAGTAGCGCCGTGTCCCGTCCACTTCGTTCGTACTTCTTCCTTTGCGCTTACTGAAACGTTCAAACCTTAGTGAAATGAGTTTAGAGATGGTCGAATGAAATTCTAGAAAAAGAACATATCCGGGAAAAACGCCCGAAGTGGAGTGGCAGGGAAGGTGAGAAGTGTTCGACTATTGTTGTGGGGAAAGATCTTGTTTTTAATGATAAGGGTCCAAAGCTACTGCCTTTGTGAAACTTGGGAACGTAAGTGGAACGAACAAAAGTGGAAACTTGAAAAAATTACGCCCACCTCCCCTAGCGGGAACCCTGGTGTGATGCGACGCTGAAGGGGGTTCCATTGGCGTCGCATCAAGCAATCGTCGGGTACGGCAAGAGAGCAAGCGCAAGCGCAAGCGCGTACGACCGTCGACTGAGAAACCGGCCGGAGCACGGCCCTCCGCTTCTATGCGCAGCGCGCCCGAAGGAGAGGTGACCGCGGAGAGAGAGAGAGCGTACTGCACATGCGCACAGTGCGCAGCCGCGCGCAGCGCGACCGCAGATGCTGGGAGAGAGTGTTCGCTATCGGAGAGAGGAGAGGAGGCGAGCGGAGGAGAGACGCAGCTGTTCGGACGCGGACGACGGACGCACGCAGGACAGGGCCGCCGGCAAGAGTTGCTCCTCTCAGCGTCGCATCTAATAGAATAGGAAAAGTTGTTCGAGGATGCCAGGGAAAGATAAAGGGTAGCCTGGTTTTCACAGGCGGCGGTCCCTGAATTCGGAGTTTTTCGGACAAATCTGAATTCGCAAAATTTTTACCGGCGAGTGTTTTTCGGAAAACGCAGAACCCTACCCATAATCTATGAAGGCTATTGGCCTCGAGGACATACCGTGGCGCCCCCTACGAATGACGTCACTCGTTGAACGACGGGTCGGGTTGTCGTCTGTTACAACCCATTTCATGTGCGTATGCGACCGCGTGTTTTTTCTTTGTGGCCACCGTCTCCGCCCTCCTTGTGGATTTTACGCAAATTACCCCAAAAAGTGGTCTGCAGACCGAATAATCCGAGCGAGCAATCAGCGACTCGCTATTTCCCGGCGACACCGCCGCGTTTATCGCCGCGAGATCGACACGTAGGTGGCGATAGCGTCGCGCTGTACGCTCCGCTGAGCGGCCCGGGAGAATGCACACTGTGGGCGCGCTTAGTGCCTTTCTCGCGCCGTATGTGCGCACGAAAGGCGCAGACAAGAGTGGTATGCTGTAGTTCGGTTCCTCAACGTCCAACGAATAGCATGGAAGCGGCAATAAGTTTTCATTGCTACGCCAAAAAAGCGGCGACCAATCGGGAATCATAGAACGGCCGCAATAATGACAATGAACTTGTACGCCGTGGCTCGTAGCAAGCTCGATCTTTCCACACTCTGGCTTTGAGCCTTCAATAAAATCATAAATAGAAACAAACCAGGAAGCCTCGATCTCCAAAATTCAGTTTACAACAGCAGTTTAAATCGCTTCACTTGTAGCATATCGCATTCTTGCATTTGTGGGATGCCCTGAAACGGTAACACCATTTAAAACTGCCCCGAATTTTTTCTGAGTTTACAATATGTTTTTTTTTGTGTGCGAAAGGTAACATAAAATTACTGATATTTAATCAGCGCCGATCGAGATATAAATGCAACCGTTCTAATGGGTCTTTTGCGCGCAACTTTAAATAAGTGAAATTTTAGCGACTCTGAAGGAAGGTTTAATGAATAACGGTGTCGTATCACTTATTTACGGCTTTCGTCGCAAGTGTACTTGCGAATTAAATTACTAACGCGCGCAATCTTATGTTTAGCTAGACTTGCAAAGTGACAAGCCTGGGACCTCACACTCAGCTCAGATTTTCTTTTACGGCTCTACTATTGACCATTTGCGCTACTTTTAATATTTAACTGGTGCCTAGAAAAGCGAGATGTGTTTGCATTCTTGCGTAATGTCACTTACGAACCATACAGACTGCAAATGAAGTTGCCCTGTTGAAGATATAGTAAAACGTTCCCTTTTTATTTCTCGTTACGAAACAGCGTAACGGGTTCCCGGTAACTACATTGCGTTGTAAACTGTACCTCGCTTTTGTCTTGGCATTTAATTCTTGTTGTGAATTGGCTAAAAAAGGCACGGATAAAAGTTTTCTGTGCATTTCGTTTTTTTTTTTTTTGATGGGAGGGGGGAGGGCGCTTCTGCCAACGTTCCAAGCGCAGCGAGTAGAGAACGCATGTAACACAAAAAGCCAAACATTAGTTATCAGTATTCTTTGCAATTGAAAGTACGCTAGGCGTCGTGTTCCGTAGCGGTGAAAAAACAGTACTTCAACGAGTACACGCCAGTATTCTCAAAACTGATTAACCCCCCTTTTGGCCCGCGATTGTCCAGGAATTGTGGCTCGTCCCTTTTCAAAATTGTATTGATAGCGAGCATTGTGGGAACAATAAAATATCCGGCGAGTCACGGCACACACCCTCCATAGATGTGGGCAGCAACGTGCGTTGTTACGCGATTTTTCCGCCTTCTTTAAACTTAGGTCCTCCTTAAGAGGTTAAGACGTGACCATA
The DNA here is from genome assembly GCF_048455015.1 of Haemaphysalis longicornis. Lineage (NCBI taxonomy): Eukaryota > Metazoa > Arthropoda > Arachnida > Ixodida > Ixodidae > Haemaphysalis > Haemaphysalis longicornis. The sequence goes on from NW_027526445.1 coordinate 184,316,776, forward strand.
TTAGGAATTTCGTTATGCTGAGTGAAACACATTTCTGGACAAGGCGATTTATGGCGGGATTTGAAAATGGGATACATGAAAATGACGCACACGAAATGCCACAGGACAAACGCAAACTCACAACTGCTTAATTTTACCGAGAAATCCCCCCGAAATACTCTTGCGCATCCAGAGAAACGCATTTTAAATAATTCGTAAAATTAGCAACACAGTATAAGCAACGACTGTCCAAAAATGGTACTTATTTTCGAAAAGGTGCGGGATAGAATTCAATTACACAGGCGCATGCGGGTGTAAAATACGTCCCCCGGTAATGTATGGGCGATAGCGCTAGGGTCGTGGGCAGAGTGTTTTTGTTTGTTTCTTCTTTCTACAAGGAAACAGCGTAATTTTACAAGGGTGTGGCAAGTGCACGGGCATGCACAGGTCTTGTCGCTTCGTACCCATTTCGTGTAGTAAACTTTTATCCTTTAAATAACCACCACGCCACCTTCAAAAAGGCCCATTTGACGTACCCGAAACGGCAGACTGCACTCATCAATAAGAAAAGTGCAATGTGTCGAAACAATGTTTATAACACGTTACACGCGTATTACACGTTTCACCACGGCGAAGATGTTTCGTGGAATTAAACCAGCGCAACGGCCGCTGATTTTTGCGTCTCTAGAGGAAATGCGCAAGTAGAGGTAACTATGTCATTGCTTACTGCCAAACAAGTACACATATTGGTTGTTTTATCGCGTGCAGCACGAGTCTTGTGCCGCGCGCTACGTGAACGAGCAGGCGACGCGAGAGCGCCATTCGCACTAGGAGCGTTTCGTCCCGCCGCCGCCAGGGGCCGACTGTGTTCGATCTCGGGGCGGCATCGCGCGCGACTCACAGCGGGTACGCAGCCAGCTAACGCCAAGGACGAGGCAACTGATGCCGAGAGAAGTACGGTGTCAATTCATTATGGAACACTTGTGACGTGACATGTACGAGACTGTGTGCGCAAGAAAACACCTTGTAACAGCGACGGAAGCACGTCGCCCACTTGTGATCTCACCGCAAGTACTGCTCACTTTGACTCGCGAGAACGTTGATCGGATTGCTTCGCCGCACATGCTTTTAGTGCTGCTGTGATCTGCAGTTTGGCTTAAGCAGTGCCTATTTCCCCTACAATGCCTTTCATAGTTATTCACGGATTTGATTAAGGATCACTGTCGTAGCCTGTACTCTGCATGGCTGATATGTTTACTTTTCGCGACAACTTGTCCGCAATTTATGAATAGTATGAACGCGAGTTTTCAACGCCTTCGAGCGGGTTTGGACATGGCTATATTTAGTTTTCATTAGGACCTGGGCGTGGGAATGTATAATTGCAACGCGGGATTTTGTCTGTTTGCAGTGAGCCGGCCTTTCGCAAGCATCAATTTCGAAACTCCCGACTGCTCACAGAAGGCGAGGCTGTGTACGAGGCGAAACACGTCGTTAATGATTTGGGGTAACTGGGAGTTTTAGAATAGGAGAACAGAGCTTTAGGCTTCAGAAAATTTCTTTCGTCCCTAGTTTACGATGATCAAAAATACTTGAATAACAGCTGATACCAATCATAATAAAATTTTCCCACGGTTGATCGTTGCCAATAAATGTTGGATTTGTTTTCTCACCTGCTATCACATTTTCTGGTTGTCTGCTGGCTCATTTGGCTCCTTCGTCTGCTGCCCCATTTGGCTCTTTTTCCGAGAGTTCGAAGAGCTCTGCTTTTTTCTACCGTGGAAGGAGCCGAATGAGGTAGCAGATGATTAGAAAACCCGCTTTCACATTTTCTGATCATCTGCTTCCCAATTTGGATCCTCCCTACCATGAATCCCAAACGTGCTTTTCGCTCTGCATACCCCAGGTGGCGCCATCGTTCCAAGATCAGCTTGCGCTGGCTCGCCCGTCCAAATCTGTCGCCATTTTCCCATAGGCGAAAATCCTTTTTATTTATTTTCAGAATCAACGGGTAAGTGCCATCGTTGTTCCCGGTTTCAAACAAAATAGACCAAAAATGCGACCTTCGTGTGAAGAACAGAGCGGCGGTTCACTCAGGAATTTTTTTAAACTGTTCCATTTATCGTCGCACCACCCTGTATTTCATCGCCGCTATCGTTACAGTTGCAAATTACAGTCCCTAATACAACTTTTCAGCCCACTGTTACCCCTTTCCTTGTATGTGTAACTTTGTATCCGCGGTGATTTCCGTTTAAGTGATCGATGATCAAGATACCTGCCGCGGCCTCGGCGGATGCTTGCGCGCAGGCATCGTCATCTTTCGGCCGCTCGCTGCACCGCACACGTGAATGGGCCGGCGGTGTCGGGACCGACCTCCGCGACCGGTCGGCGTAGGTCGCGGCATATATTTGAGCATCGCTTTGGAAGCCACAGCTGATGACACTGCCTAGCCCGATTTTTCACCACCCTAACATCCACTTTCACCAATATGGAACTTTTCCACGACTTATGTGATTTTAAAAAGCGGCGACAAGTTGTTGCCGCCGCGAGCTGCGTCGGTTCGAGCTGCTCCGTCGGCCGTGCGGGCAGGCACGGCGGGTGTGTGTGCGGAACGTTTGTGCGAGCAGTAAACTCTTCATGATTTCCTGCTTCATACATTTGTTGCAAACAAGGGAAATCTTGAAACTTAGCTCGGCGATCGTCGTAGTCTACATTGTTGACCGGGATAACGAGCCGCAGCTTAAGCTTCGGTCGCACACGTCATACACCACTACGCTCAAATTGTTTGCGGAGCACAGTTGACACGGTTATAAGGTCCCCATGAGGTTAAACTGCACTTGACGCACTGAGAATTAATTTCAAACGACGGAAATTAACACGAAAGTACTTTTAGAACGCGCTTCCTGAGCGAAGTGTCACACGCTACAAGACAACTGTGCAGCAAGATAGGAACGGTGATCATACAAGTGACGTCAAAACGATCGCAGCGCCGGCCTCTTCAGTGGTGGGCCTGGCGGCTCCGCGCATTTCTCTGCCACCTGATTGAGCGTGCGAATATGGTCCATTATTAAAGAGCCTTTACGAAACCCTGCTTGTTCATTAGGTTGATTGAAATCTAAGGTGGCAGAAATTCTGTTAGCGATTACCTTGTAGACGACTGGCAGTAACCTTGTAGACGACTGACTGAAGTACCTTGTAGACGATGACATAGTAAGTAAATCGGTCTCTAATTTTTCGAGTCTTTCATGTCACCTTTCTTATAGATTAGGACGATGTCCGCTTTCTACCAAGATTCCGGAACACGCGCGGTCATTAGGCATTGCGTATAGAGGCTTAATTGATTTATTGTAGTGTTTAACGCGCCGACGCAACGCAGGAGATGAGGCGCGGATTAATTTTGACCACCTGAAGATCTTTATCGTGCGCCGAAATCTCGTACACACGGGAGTTTTTGCTTTTCGCGTCCACACGAAAAGCGGCCGCCGCGGCCGGGAATCGAGCCCGTGACCTCATGCTCAGCTGCACAGCGCCTTAGCCATTGAGCCACCGCGGGGGGTATAGAGGTTTGCCAGTTTTTCCAGTGCAGTTTGACCGCCATAGGTTTGCTGTTATCTGATCCTCACGAGGTGCTTTCCTCCTTGCATTTCTTTCAAAGCCTTTGGTATCCGACAACCGGAAGCGTTCGCCGATGGCTGTGGCCGATACTAAAACACGGCAGCTGGAATCAGCTGCCGGAATCTAGCAATCACTTCGTGTCTTCCGACAGGTAGGCTGTACAGGGCGCGGCGCGAAACAGTAGTGTACGTCGAGGTGTAGCTTTTGAGCTCGCTGGGGCGGCCTCATGCGAGCGCCACCATGCCGCAGCCCGCGCGTCCCCGTTGCCAGAGTCCCATTGAAGGACTCTGCCGTTGCTAAGGCGACAGACACAATTGCCGGCGTTCGCGACACGCTAGTGAATGAAGCTTATAACGTGTCGGCAAAACAGCGTTCAGTATTTTTGACGCGAATGCGTGACTAAAACCGCCGTGGCAGATTTCGTGGATGTAGAAGACTGTCCGCTCACTGACGCGTCTGGCATTATTAGGTGCGGAGTACCGTAGGACCGCCCAATGTCCGTCCGCGTCCGTGCGCATAGCATTTACAATCGCTAAAAATCGATCACACAGACACCGACAGGATTCGAGTCTGGGTCTGGTAGACCAGACAGAGTTAGTGCCAGTCGTCTTACGCATTGGGCTACGACCGCGAGTTAGTGCCCGAGAGTCAAACGGCTTACTCCCTCGACTGCAATGGTGCGGAGCACCTTAGGACAACCATCAAGCGAAAATACAGCGAAATTCAATTTAAGCCGTGAGTTGCAGTTTCATTTAGGGAATAATCAAGGTGCAACTCACGGCTCAAATCGAATGACGGTCGGGGCGCAAATCGGATGTCATTTCGAGTCCCCGTACTCCGCACCCTCGCCATCACCCACGGAGTGGAGATGCTGCCATTTTTTTGTTTATGACTTCTTTCGCTGAAGTTGATGCGCAGCAGTGGGGGAGGGGGCGATGCAGGTGTGGGACGGCCTGACTTCAGGCCTAAAACGAACTACTTTGTCATCAATCGGTTTCCGCATCTCGACTGGCAGTGAGGACGACGTTGCTGAGCAAGTCGTAGTGCTTGCTCCAAGTAAATTTAACCTCCAAGTAAATTTACTTGGAGGTTAAACAATACCTCTTTTAAAAATGTCTCAATCGAATTGGTATTATGGGAGCTATAAGATCCACATGAGAAACGGCTAAGCCACTTCAGTCACTGCACAGCCAACCAGAACTATGACATTCGGAATCTTTGCGTTCCTTTCCCAAGAAACCATATCGCGCAACAAAAAGGTAGTGGCTATTATCCCGGCAACCGGGAGAATTACCATCAGAAATTTCTCCCGGCAGTCGCCTTTCATGGGCTAAGCACGCTCGGCAGAGATTTTATGGGATAAATATTCCCTAAAATCCCACGTTTGCAGCTGTCCGTGTAGCGCTGTGGTATTGTACTTGGTTTTAAACGAGAAGGCTCAGGTTTGAGTCCCCCCTTGAGATGTTTTTTTAGCTTTCAGAATTTTTCAGTCATCGTAATTTTCTTAATACTTTTTTACTCTGGTTTTTAATATATCAAGACATCGATGCACAGGACTTCTAGAATGGGTTGAATTACGCTTGTATAGGTTGTGTTCTGTGTCGTTTGGCTGCGTTAGATTAGGTTTGTTGCAGTTGGGCTAGGCCAACTGCAAATCCAGTGGATTTGGGTAGGTTATGACGCATTCGGTTAGGTTACGCTAGGTTCGGTGAGGTTATGTTATGTTACGTTACGTTGGGACGTAATATTATTCAGCAAATTTTAGGCCAGCCAGCTCTTATGGAAACTTCCGTGAGAATTTCCCGGAGGTAATTCTCACGGCTGCCGTGAGATTAGACGCAGCTAAACAAAAAGTGAGCTGACACGCAGAACAAAAGATACGAGCCTTCACCCTCTACCACGAAATGACTCAGTGACAAAAGTAACGGGCAGTCAGACTTAACAAACCACACCTGACCGTACGGGTGTTCAGGCTGAAGATAATATGCCTCGGACCTTTCTGAGCGAAAGGGGTCAGCCGGGCGGCTTACGTGCATGCCGTCGTCGTCGTCGTCGTAGTCATCGTCGTCGTCGCCGCTTTGGGACACAGTGTAGAGAGGCCTCCCACTAGCTTGCATCTTGTCCGTTTTGTCGTGATGAGGTGGGAGTATAGGCTGCAGGCTACTAAGCTGAAAACGCGTCTTCCTGTTGATCTTCTTCTTTGGAGAATGGCGCGTGCCCACGATCGGTTCATGCTTTTGCGCTTCTTCGTCTTTGCTCTTACATAAAGCGATTGAAGGATTGCAGTAAAGTTCAGTCGATGTTCTGGCTAAAAATAACTGCCAGCAGTGTAAAGGGAGCAGGGAAGTTGGGTGAAAGAGAATGTGCCAGCCTTGTCAAGAGAAATTCCGCCACGGCATTAATATGGCTGTCTGCACTGCGGTTCAAGACCGTCCAACGTTCAGGTGATTTAGCTTGCAACCTTCTATGGAAGATCCACCAGAGTCTTGGCCCTAAGAAAAAACAGCGACTTCCGCTCTTTTCTACTCTCACTCTCACGAAAGACCCTGTCACCGTTGAGCATGATAATATTATGGCGTTCTTCCCCCAGGCCCAACTCAATCCCCCTCCCCATCTTCCATACATACCTATTTCCTCGTCGCAGGACGACCTCGATCTTCCCTTCACCTTCAACGAACTTCACCCGGCCATTCATCAAGGTAAACCCAAATCTGCCCCTGAACATGACGGTGTAACTTGGAAACACCTCCGCAACTTGCCGAAGACTTCCCTTGTTGTCTTACTTGACCATATAAACCGCTGCGGGGAAACTGGTGAAGTTTCTGAACCTCTTAAATTAACTCTCATCTTCCCTATTCCTAAACCCAAGAAGCCTGGTACTGGCCCAACTGACCTCACAAACCTCCGCCCCATCTCGCTCACTCCTGTGTTCTGTAAACTCATTGAACGGCTCATAAATAACCGTATGACCCATTACCCGGAATATGTACAGCCATACTTTTATCCTGGCAAGATGGGCTTCCGCCCAAACCTGAGCACTCACGATAGCCTCTGGCTATTACGCCGATGATAAATCGCTCCCATCATAACCACTCTCCTCCCGATCTGATACTAGCAGTGGACATACGCAAGGCTTTTGATCGTGTCAGCCAATCCGCCATACTAGAAGAACTGGCACACGCCTACCCAAGCGCCCGGGCTCAAATCTGGATCCGCAACTTCCTGGACGCTCGTCCAATACGAATTCAAGGATCTCACCCAGGCTTGACTCCTCGCACATACTACCTTGACCACGGGGTACCTCAGGGATCCATACTTTCTCCGATCCTATTTAACCTCGTCATGGCGAGGGTAGCTCGAAATCTCGAGCGTGACTCTGCTGTCCGCTTCACAATATATTCTGATGACGTAACCATATGGACTGAATCAGCCGACGTTTTATGCCCGGGAGACATGCAAACCGAACTCCAAGCGGCAGCAAATAGCCTTGAAAGCTCCTTGGCCACTCTTGGTCTCGAATTGGCCCCTGAAAAAACCGAATTCTTACCCGTATTTGGCCACAAACCCCCTCCGCACTATAATCCTCTAACTGTTCTTCTCGCCGGTACCCCTATAACCACTAGTTTCCAACCCCTGCGATTACTCGGCATCCCAAATGGGCACAAAAATAGCCCGTCAATATGGCTACAACAACTCAAACCTAAATGGAAAATAATCCAACATGCCATACGTCGCCTGTCGAACAAATTTGGTGGAGCAAGCCAGAAGGCGACCCAAACATTAGCACAAGCTGTCGCCATTGGTACTATGACTTACGCAGCCCAACCCTACGAGCTTAATAAAACGCACGTGAGAATACTTCAAAATCTGCACAGAGCTACCCTTCGCACCATCAGTGGACTACCCAAACATACTCGTCTTGAGAACCTGCAAGCTGCAGTTGCTCTTCTCCCTTTGGAAAATATCATTCAAGAGCAAGTACATCGATCCCTTCATAAACGCTCATTAACTAATCAAGGTGTCTTCATCATCGCCTGGGACAATCTGAAGCCGTTGCAACCCAACGACATCCCACCGCCTTTGGCTCCCAGGAACCGCCCTTCTGTCACGGACTCTACACACTCTACAGCCACCCATCCCGTCCCGCATAACGCCCACCCCGCCCGCGCAGCCCGCATCAACGTCCTCCGGAACAGTAAACGCCCCCAAGAAATTGATATTTACACCGACGCAAGCATAGCTAATCCACAAGTTGGCACCGCATGGACATCACCTGATCTCCCCTCCATCCAAGGCAAACGAACCCTTGATATTCCATGTGCTACCATCCTGGAAGCGGGACTCCATGCCATCATTCAAGCCATCGACTTCCTCAGGATCGACTTTCACTCCTCCGTCCCTTCACAAATACGCATCCTGACGGACTCATTCGAAGCCCTAAAGATTCTACAAAGTCCCACATTGACCAATACCTTTGCCAACAAAATCCTGCATCAGATCTCCATCCGAAAATCTAGCGGCATCCATCTTCGCATCGACTGGTCGCCTGGACACGAGGAATCCTCACCGGGGAACCAGGCAGCACACTCGGCTGCACGGGAGTGTATCACCTCCAGTCCTCCGCTGCTACCCGACTTGGCTCCTCCGCCTCCTGAGTCATTACCGCCAGCCATACAGATTCTACGGTACAAAAAAGACAAAAAAGACCGCTTCAAGACCCTCACTCCAACCGGATTTTTATCCACTCCGCCCCCGCTCCCAAGATCAGCCGAAATTTTTATGAACAAATATTTTGCAAATGCTAGCTTAACCCCAGAGACATTCCGTAAATGCTACACCCCCTCCCTGCCGCCTCGATGTCCCTTCTGCGCCTCCCTCACACCCGCCAATCTCCAGCACCTAACTTGGCACTGTCCGAAATGTACGCGTTACAGAACTTTCAACCCTCCTCCAAATGCCTGCTCCTCATACATCGACCCTCGAACACTGGAACCCTCCACGCTGACTTTAATTGCGCACCACTCCCTAGAAAGCGGTCTAGCGCGAGCAGTTTAAAGCCGTGAGCCTGCTCTCCCCACCCCACGTGGCCTCTTCCGCCTTGGTAAGGAACCAACCAGCTTCAACTTGAACGGTTTATTTTCAAGATGTCCCAAGCTACGAATATCCCACCCTCTACTCCCACTTCCCCCACTTCACTTAGCGTCTTCCTGATGTAATAAAGGCTATCTCCTCCTCCTTCTCCATTTATCAAGTGACAGAGGATGGCACTCCGCGTATACGCCTATCATAATTGACTGGTTCTCTTTGAACAGTGCATTGATATCTCTAGGCCAACTGGTAAAAAGAACTTACACTTCGGCATTCGTAGCCTCGTGATTGATCGAGATGCCGGTTCCCACGGTAACAGAGGACATCGGTTCGAGTCCACGCACTCCGAAATCAGGGACACTGAAGGCAAACAGAAAGTAGAGGTCAGACGAAAGTTCAACTGTCCCGAAGCCCTCAGCGTTTTTTCGGCGGCGAAACACGCTTAATTGCCGAAAAATTACCAATTGAAAACCGCACTTCATCCCTAGCACCATTTCATGACGTTTCGCGTGACGTAAACGGAGCACAGTTGTTAAATCTTTTATTCAAAAAGGGAAGGCCGGAGGCCTTGTGGGGGAGTTGGGAGGGGAGGATTCATTGTTGAAGGGGGCTCGTGCGAGTTCGTGGTCTTCGGGAGGCGGCATCAGTTTCTCACAGGACAACTGTTCAGCATTGAATGGTCCATTCACTGGTGTAGGCCATCGCTATATAACTTGCGCTAGACCGCTCTTAGTGACGAACCGTTTTACAAGGTTAATGGTGCGTTCATCTAGTGTGAGGGGATCGATACGGGTTGAGGGATCTGGGTTTAGGGAAGTGAAATTCCGGTATCGAGAGAATTCGGGGCATATCCAGACCAGGTGGTGCAAATCAGCCTTGACGGCTTGCTGACGGTATGGACATTTTGGGTTGATGTGGGGGTAGTACCATTTGCGAATTGTTTCCGGTGAGAATGATGCATCTGTGTAGAATTTCTTAATTAAGTGCAATGCACTTCTTAAGCGACCCTGAACCTGCGTCCACCGGCGATGTCCGCGCACGTGGAGATGGGCGCGCGCAGCCTGGCCGCTGACATGGCACATACCCACGTGGGGGATTGGACAGGAATCTCCTCGTCTTCCTTGGCAACGGGGGAGATGGGCGCGCGCTGCCTGGCCGCTGACATGGCACATACCCACGTGGCGGATTGGCCAAGAATCGGGCGTGAGAAGGGCTAATGCACCTGCTTAAAGGAGTACTGACACGAAATTTCAAAGCTGAGATCCGCTCTAGCAATCAAGTACAACGACAACACAAATAGGTGTCTGTGAATAAATGCATCTTTCTTTCTTTGTAGTTGTGTGTGTGTGTGTGTGATCTCTCTTTCGCGAACATTACCGAACCGCGCAAATTCAACTCGTGCATTCGCACTTTCACATTCTTCCCCTCGGGGAAATGCGGGGAATTTCATTTCTTCGGTTCTTGTAAGGGAAGGTCTGTTGGAAACGTGATCCTTCGGTGTAAGTTGCTTGAGTCGGAGTTTCTTTTCGTGTTTGTACCGGTGTATGCGGATGGCGGGGGTACACTGGTATTTTCGGTCGTGTCCAAGCATTCAGGAAGGTCTGAAGGCTGGGCGACGGCGGGGTCAGCGGAAGAGAGAAAAGAGCAAGCCTCCTGCGCAGCTTCGTGGGCTGCCTGATTCCCCGGTGCCGCCAAATCATGGCCAGGAGTCCAGTCTACGCGGGCTTGAATGCCATGCAGTTGTAGGGTCATTGTTTGCCGGATAATTTGGTTTACGGAAGGGTGCGTTGAAAATGGTCGTCGGAGTTCTTGAAATGCTTCGTAGCAGTCGGTTAATATTCCGATCTTTTTTGGTATGGGTTGATGGTGGTCGTACATCAAGTAGTCAAGAGCATGGGTAATGGCGAGTAGTACCGCTTCCGTGTTTGTGACATTAATTTTGGAGTCCGGTCCGGTCCATTTTGGAGTCCGGATTCACAGACTCCTATAATGGTCCGGTCATCTGGGAAACCCCAGGCAGTTCCAACATTTGGCGGTGTCAGGCTGGCATCAGTATAAATATCGATTTCGTCGGGTTGTTTTGTGCTGAATAGCCTCTGACAAGGTTTTGTCCACAAATGGCCGTTGTGCGGGTGTGGGGTGAGTTGTTGTTGGTTCGGTCAGGAGAAGTCGTTGCCACGGAGGAATAGGTATAGGGAAATCAGGTAAGGGGATGCGATCTTGCTTATCCCAGGCCGTGAGTATGGCACCTTGATGGGTAAGTTTCCGCTTAAAGTTGTATTGGTCGGTTTGCTCTTGAATAATTTTTTCAATTGGTGGAAGGGTAGCCACAGATTGCAGGTTAGAGATTTTTGTATGGCGTGATAAGCCAGTGATTGCACGAAGAGTCGTATTGTGGAGGACATTAAGAGCGCGTCATTGGGTACAATTCAATGTGTAAGATGGGGCTCCATATGTAAGAATACCGATTGCGACGGCGCGGGCAAGCGCCTGCACTGATTTTTGCTTTGCTCCTCCATGCTTATTAGGTAGTCTTCGTATGGCATGTTGAGTCGAATTCCATTTCTGTTTTAGTTGGTTCAGCCATATAGTCGGGCTACTTTTGTAACCGACGGGGATACCTAGCAGGCGAATGTGGTCGAGTACGGCGGTGATCGGTGTGGTGCCAACGATGATGCAAGGCGGACTAAAGTCAGGAGCTGGGTTGCAGCCGAAAACTGATAGAAATTCTGTTTTATTAGGGGCCAAGGAAAGCCCGAGATCCGGTAGGGTAGATTCAATGCTTTCTACTGGATTTTGCAGGGCCGTAATCATAGTTCGTTCATTCGGGAAGTCCCTTGACTCGGTCCATATTGTGATATCGTCCGCATAAATAGTAAACCTCGCACTAGTGTCTCTTTGAAGGTTTCGGGAGATCCTAATCATGGCTAGATTAAAGAGTGTGGGGCTGACGATCGAGCCTTGAGGAAGTCCTCTGTCGAGGTAGAAGGTACGAGGGGTCCAACCTGGCACGGAAGCGAGTGGTCTAGCAGGAAAACTGAAACCTACCTGCAGCGCCACATCGCGGCCGCAGGAGCCACTGGTCGTGCACTCGGCGCACTTCATAATGACATTGCGCACATCCTGTGGGACTGCCCTCGCTTTGCCGACTGTCGACAACAAGCCTCCAAAACCGTAGGATTGGCAATCCCACCGAGCCTTAATGATTGGCTTTATCCAGGCAGTTCCAATCAGAGCGAAGAACGGCGCCTGCTCGCCACTCTACGAAACTTCGTTGAGACCTCTGGCCTTCGCCATTTCCTTAAATTGCACACCCACTTGGATGTACCATTGGATGTATCCTACTTTTTCCCCAACTCCCATTACTTAATCCCTCTCCCCTAGACACCAAAATTCGCTAAAGCGTAACATGGCGCCTTTGTATCCCTTGTACATAAAATAAATGCGTGTTACCACCAATTTTTGAGGTGAGCAGGCAAAACCTCTCGGAGTGATGTAGGCGCCTCAAAAATCGGAGATCCTTTTCTACCAACCTCCCAAACAGCGAAGAAGAAAGAAAGACGTCCCGAACATTCAAGTGTATGTACAGGGCAGCCTGATTCCACGCGTCGAGTGCATTCGCGTACTCGGCCTTCGTGTTCAAGCAAATGGAGCCAACACAGCTACTGTATCGACGTTGAAATCTAGTGCGGAGCAAATCAGCCGACTTATAGCCCGCATAGCTAACAAACACCACGGCCTCAATGAGGCAAATTTACTGCGCCTGGTTCATGCTTTTATTATAAGTCGCATCATATACGTGGCTCCTTTTCTGAACTTCAAAAGAGCAGAAATAGAGAAGCTCCACTGCATCATCCGGAAAGCCTACAAGCAAGCTGTAGGAATACCCGTCATTGCATCCACGGAGCGCTTCCAAGCAATGGGGGTGCACAATACCCTGGAAGAGCCAGTAGAAGCACAAAGGATGGCGCAGCTGCACAGGCTCTCGTGCAGCGAGACTGGCCGCGCAATTATAAGGTCTCTGCGCACCCACTTCGCTTCTCAACACGGTATCAAATGCTCTCTGGATGACAGCACTCGATCATACATCCATTGTTCTCCCATACCACGAAATATGCACCCGGATCATCATCAAGACAGAAGAACCGCCAGAGCTTCTGCACTTCACCGGCAGCTGTGCGAGAACCCACATGTCCTCTATGTGGATGCTGCGGATTATCACGACCGACCGGCTGCGGCCGTAGCCGCGGTAGACCAGCAAGGAAACTCAGTGACCTTGGGCACAATCCTGACGACGAACCCTGAGGTGGCAGAAGAAGCGGCTATTGCGCTCGCAGTAGCTAGCACGGAAGCCAAAATTATTGTGTCTGATTCCAAGACGGCAATAAGAAACTTCCTGGCGGGACGAATATCCCCGCCAGCGGCCAAAATTATTTCTACGTTTATTGGCGACAGATGCAGGCATGTTCGCCTTGCATAGACACCAGCGCACTCGTCCCTGCCGGGGAATGAACTGGCTCACGAGGCAGCCCGAGATTTCGGCAACCAGGCTGACCTCGACGGAGACACCAGACCTACGTTCACGGGGAGCAGAGACAGGCTGGCCACGTACAAGGAGATTACGCACCACTGCAGGTTGAGTCGCCTCAAGTACACTACACCACACTCTTCCCTCAACAGATGGCAGTCGGTTGCGTGGAGACGAATACAGTCGAACACCTTCCCCCTTCATGAAAATGGACGTTGAGTTTTAATAGACCCTCTATAGTGTTTCTATAGAGTCAATAAAAAGTAAATTAAAACTCATCGTTTATAGACTGTGCTCGTTAAAAAGTCAACAAACTTTGTATTGCGAAACCTCAACCAACATTTTATTGCCTTCAAGACATTGAGTTTTAATACACTTTATATTGCATTTTTATAGAGTGAACCAAATCTCCAATCTTAAAAACTGCGGCCAATATAAGATCAATGAACTTTTTATTGCGAAAATGCAACAAGAATTTTATTGCTTTCACTAATTGAGTTTTAACAAACTTTGTTTGCCTTTCTATAAAGTCGTTTGAACTCTGAATGTGTGGACTGTGGTCGTTAGACAGGCAATAAACTATTTATAACTAACACGCAGCAAGAATGTTATTACCTTCATTGTGTTGAGTTTCAATACACTCTGTATTGCGTTTCTATAGCCCACCCACGAAGGTCTGGTAGCTTATGGGTGCATATATGTGGGGTGCTATAGCGCACCCTATATCACACGAGATCTATATATCTATAGTGCTATATCACACGAGATCGCACGATGGACATCCCATCACTTCGTCTTGGGAGCACTTGGGAGCGGTGGCGCCTGGGATGGCGGACATCACCGCCGGAGAGTTCGAGGAAACAAGATCAACGCGCTCATACCCAAGGCGTACAAAGCGGCACTCGGACTCCTCGACTGCACGAGCACCGAAAAGTTTCTGGCCCTGGGGGTGAACAACACCCTGGAGGAGATCGCGGAGGCGCAGAGGACCGCCCAGATCTCCAGGCTCTCGGAAACGAGAACGGGCAGGCAGATACTGCACGACCTGCGTCTGACACCGATGTAGGACGGAGCTGAAAACAAACAGGTACCTGTGCCAGAAGCGACAGGCAGACAGTTACGGGTATGCCCGGTACCGAAGAACATGAACCCCGAGTTCAACAAGGAGCGTAGGATGGCGAAGGCCAAGGCGCTCGCGGACCTCCACACCAGAGACGAAGGGGCCATGTACGTGGACGCGGTGGAGTACCAGGGGAGCGAGAGGGCCTACGCCGCGGCGGTCGTCAGGGCGTCGACTGGCGAAACGATAACGGCGGCGAGCGTGACAACCCAGAAGGCGCACCGGGCAGAGGAGGTGGCCATCGGCCTGGCGATCGCCGACCCTGTGTGCACGACGGTGCTGTGCGACTCAAGAACGGCGGTGCGTAACTACGCCAGAGGGAGAGTGTGCAGGGAGGCCGCACGTGTACTACGCACGGTCGACCTCGACGGTGAGAGGAGGTGCGTGGCCATCAAGTGGTTCCCGGCACGCGTGGGCATCGATGTGTCGGACCGGGGCAACACCAACCATAACGAGACGGCAAACGCGGCGGCGCGAGGACTAACTAACCGCACCGCTGCGGCAGAAGCCGACCCGTCGTGGTGGTGGAGAGAAACCAAGGACAGCATGACCACCTACACCGAGATCCTGAAGTGGTACAGACTGAGCAGACGAAAGGTACCGCCACCCCACCCGGGCTTGACTCGTCACCCCGGTGCTGACGAGGCACGTGTGTCCGAGCGTGTACGAGAGTGACTTGTGCCGAGTGTGCCAGAAGGAGAGAGCCACCGCGGCCCACATCCTCTGGGACTGTGCCAAAAACCCGCGCGAAGCGTCGACAGAGACTATGATCCCGCCGTATCTCGAAGCCGCAGCAGGAAGCTACGACCAGGAACAACAGACCAAGGCCGCCCAGCAGATCTTGGCGGCCCTCGAAAGGCAACGACCAAGGGAAAGTGACGAAAGGTTACCGCCCCAACAAAGGGGCAGGCGAAGCCGGCCGAAGGGAGTAGCGAGGCCGGAGCCAAAGTAGAGGGACAAGAAGTCGAGAAGACCTCACGGCCGCATCGCGGAAAGACCCCCGCGCGAGGGGATCTAACCGAGCTGCAGGCACTTTAATAAAGTTGTTCTCTCTCTCTCTCTCCCCCTGAACAAGAACGAATTACCTTCTTGTCATCCCCGCAGACCTTCGTGAAGCAATTTTGGAAACGTGCCACGACGACCCGTATTCCGGACATCTCGGCACGGCTCGCACTATTGAAAAAATCAAGGCGAGGTACTACTGGACCCGCCTTACCTCTGACGTCACCCACTACGTCCGGAGCTGCCGTGACTGCCAGCGACGAAAAACGCCGCCGACGAGACCCGCCGGACTTCTGCAGCCAATCGCCGTCCCATCGAGACCTTTCCAACAGATTGGAATGAACCTTCTGGGCCCGTTCCCTACGTCACGATCCGAAAACATGTGGATTGTCGTAGCTACATGACTACCTGACGCGCTACGCAGAGACGGCCGCTCTTCCGAGGGGGACTGCACAAGAAGTCGCGAAGTTCTTCATAAGCAAAGTTGTGCTGCGACATGGAGCCCCTGAAGTCCTAATCACGGACCGCGGAACGGCCTTCACTGCGGAGCTCATGCAAGGAATGTTGCGCTACAGCAACACGGATCACCGAAGAACGACGGCGTACCACCCCAAACGAACGGACTTACGGAACGTCTGAACAAGACGATCGCAGATATGCTGTCTATATACGTCGACGTTGAACATAAGACTTGGGACGAAGTCCTCCCGAAGTCCCCTCGCAGAGCGTGTCATTTCACTTTTTAGCGAGCACCTGAAGCCGTTGCTTATTACTAGCGAGTTACCCCACGAAGCCCACATCAGGTTTTTAGAACTGGACCTTAATTTCACCAGCAACCACGTCTGCTGGTCTTACGCTCCTAGGGCTAACAAACCACTCCTTCCTTTTCGGTCTTCTCACTCCAAGCTTGTCAAGAGAGCCATTGCTACCCTGTGCGTCAGGAATGCATTATCAAAATCATGCCCGCACATGATGACGGCTAGCCTGGCTCGGCAAGCTGAGCGACTTTCGAGTTCCGGCTACCCCACACACCTGGTTGTGTCAGCAGCCGAAAAGATACTCAAAGAGGCTAAGCTGGCAGAGCGAGACACGAGGCCAGCAGGTGACGAGAATCCCGGGGACAAACGAAAGATTGCGGTGATTCCGTACATCCACCAGCTGAGCCACAACCTCAAGCGTATCGCTCGACGTGCAGGGACGAATGTGGTTTTTTCTGCACCCGACAATCTTGCAAAGCTTTGTCGACAGGTCAACGCCGCTCGAAAAGAAGAGAATGGGTGCTGCACGAAGCACCAAAGTAAGTTCGTTGCCTGCATGGAGGGAGTGGTGTACCTGATTCCGTTGCGCTGCAAAAAGGTATATATCGGCCAAACTGGCAGATGTATTAATGATAGGCTCCGTGAGCACAAAAATAATGTTAGCAACGCGATAAGCGGGCATCTTGGCACTCATTGCCGTGACTGCAGGTGTGTTCCATTTTTTGAAAAAAAAAAAAAAAAACAAACAAAGGTGCTCGCTAGGAGCCTTGAAGCGCTCACGCGGGAGATAATGGAGGTGCGGAAAATTGTGCGCGCGGGGGATAGTTGCATCAGTGTTGCTTCAATATCGCTGTTGGGCAAGGAAGTCGCGTTTCTTGATGGTGTATAATCTGGTTGAGATGGCATGTGTCATGGTGAAGGTGTGGTTTTCAATTTTTCTTTAAACTTTTCTTGGTTCCCCATGTCTACGCGATAGTAGTACGTATGTGCGTAGAATCTGCACAGTTTGTTAGTCTGCGCTGTGTGGTGTGTCCTCTTCTTTCGTCCCGTCCTTGTAGCGCGAAGTTTATTCCCATTATGCCAGACCAACTAGCCCGTCAGGATGCTTTAATGAATAACAATGACGTCATGGTGAATAGGCTTCAAGGAATATGTATTAATTTGTCTACTCAGCGCAAATTGTGCCAGCGTATACTAACAGATTTCGTTCCCTTGCATGTAGGTCGAATTTGAGTAAACTTTCGCATTCAGACGTACTTCAAGTTTCGGCACTATCTTTGTTCCTCGAAACTGGCTTCACCTTGCAAACCTTGTTTTACAGTTGGTGGACAGGTGAACAGCCTTTTTTTATCTAGTATAGCAGTGAATCAAAGTAAACTGTACTGCAGAGTTTGTTTTCAGCATTTTTTTTTTCAAAAATAAGGGTCACGAGGAGACCGCACGTGCCTTACGCTTCCCTTGACTTCATCAGAAAAGAAGGCATTCAGAAATGCTTTAGTTGTACTTCCGACCCACCCTGATCTCCCATCATCCCTTCCTTCCCTTTCTACATCCAGACTCGGATCCGAGGCTTCGGGCAATGGCGGAAAGGCTTCCCGTGCCATTTTTTGTTATGTAAAGGTGCGCACACAATTATACTCCTCCTATGGGCGATTCGATATGTTATGACGGTTACTTTATTTGTGTGAAACAAAAAAGAAAAACTCGACAGCAACTCATTTATAGTGTTTCTATAATTTTATTCCTTATATTTATTTTATGTGTATTTATATTATTTATTTACATTTAGATTTACTTCTTTAAGCTTTTGTTTATTTATTATTAAATTTTATATTTGTTGTCAAAACTTGAACCCCCCAGACCAAAATCATGGGTGCGCTAATGACAGGCGACATCAGTGAGAGGCCGAAAGTTTCGCTATGAAACACAAGGAAAAGAATCATGCGCTGCTATGCTACGAGGCATGAACAAACCACTAAGATTCCTGCAGAAGTTGGAGCTTTTTTTCCGGCAGGATAAATTTCGTGCATCGATGGCTGTGAGATTTATAAGCATTGAGGCTACTAAGGTCATTTGAACCCGAAAGTTCTTTATTCCCGGATACACGAAGATTTCACACACGTCATATCCGTCACAGAAGTGACGCCAGTACAACGAAGCAAGCGGCCTCTAAACGGTGCACCCCTGCGCACAGGGTCTTCTTGCGGGGAAGCAACCTTTAGTACTAAAGAGTACGTTATACCACGGCCCCTCGATCAAGCGCACGCAAGGTTGATCGAGGGGCCGTGGTTACACTTAGGGTTATTCGTTTTCTGGTTTTATAATTTAACACGAAAGTGTTTTATGCCGGGATACACCAAGATTTCCCTGACGTCCTATCCGTCACGGTAGTGACGCTAGTACACCTTTGACGAAGCGACCTGCCAGCAGGACGTTGCTCGCCAAGCACACCCACAAGGCAGCCGCCGTCCCGCAAATCATGCTCAGCTGCAGGTTTCGCTGCACACTTCACTTTCGTGTTTTACCGATTAGGAATCAACCACAGTTTTTTTCCGAAACTGTGTGATGGGAACTTACATTCAATCAGTACATATTGCTAACTGATCCCTCATCGGAAACTCCCTGCTGTTTTGCAAATGCCTGGGGCTGTTCACAGGCAACAGATCAATATGTGTTCCTTGAGATGTCGTTTGGCGTGAGGGCAGAGGACAAGGAGCTGAGATTTTGACGTGAACCCTGGAAGACACAGGCTTTAGAACATATTGGCGTACTAGAAGTTAGATGCCATGGGTTAGTGTGAGCTTACTTTAATCATTGTAACTCATAGCACACGCGCAAGGCGAGCTAGACGTGCCGTGGGTGGAGCGCGCAGCGGCGCGATAGGTCCCGTGACACTATCGCGTGGCATTCAGCGAGATGTGCTTGGTGAGTGCACCACTTGTCTTCCCCGTCTCCCTGTGGGCTCATAGCTAAATCGGTAAGACAACGGTCTCTGGCTTTGTTACTCTATTGTTCCAGGCTCGATTCCTGGCGGTGGGCGGTGCCAGTAAATTCTTTTATTGTTCGCGGGAGTTTTCTGTTGACACCAACGGTCGCGAAAGAACCCTTGGGGAGGGGGGGGGGTAGAGGTAAAAAGCTTTGCTTTAAAAGCGCAGGACGAGATAAATCCTTGTCGAACTCAATACCAAACAACAAGCCGTCGCCCTCCTTGCCCAAGCCCGTATCCTTGATCTGGACATCAGGGTCACCCCCCCTCCCCGGAGCCTGAACAGCTCCCAGAGTGTGAATTCTGAGACATATCTGCTCACCGAAACAGATGCCGACTTTTTCGAAGGTTTAAAGGATAGGGCGTCACAGCAATGCGCGGCACCGCAATGCGCAGGGATAAGATAATCCCCACCAAACACACTATCCCAACATTTAACTGCTCGTCACTCCCAAATCATGTAAAAGCAGGCTTCATCCGGTGGTCCATTCGTCCGTACATACCGAACCCGCGCTGCTGCTTCAAGTGCCAGCGGTCCGGACACAGTACCTCTTGCCGCGGCAAAACGTGCGAAATGCGCCGCACAGGACCACCCCACTGACACCTGAAATTCTGACAACCTGACATGTGTTAACTGCAGGGGCCCACATGTAGCCTACTGTAGGACCTTCGAAACGTTCCATCTCGAAAACAAAATCATTAACATCAAGGTCACTGAAAACATCATTTTCCGAAAGGCGCGGAAGAGGTCCGCCTCCTTACCACTGGGGAAGTATGCCGACGCAGCTCGCCGGAGGGCAGAGTGGCGTCTTGTATCGGCAGGGACTCAGTACCACGAGTCGGACTTTGTCCCGCCGCCGCCCCGCCCCCTGGGTTGTCTCGGGCAGCCCAGCCCGTCACCACACCGCTTGCTGATCCAGCAGCGGTTGTGGTGCCAACCGGCTCGATCGGGACCGATGCCGCTTCCGCCCCTCCTTCACCGTCATCCAGTACACATGAACACCGGGGGCCCCGCATCGGCTCCCACCTCCGCCGCACCGCTCGTGACACCTGTGGCGCTCCTGACTCCCTCGGCGGTGTCGGCTCAAACGAAGGGCACCCGAAGTAATGCCATGTTCACGGGGCTCGGCCCGCCAGGCACCCCCTAGACATCTGATGAGATGGGCGTAGGACTGTACCTGTGTGCACCGCTGCGCAAGGAAGGGGCTGCGGCGTTCAAACCAGCTGAGAGGCCAAAAAAAAAACCCTCCCAGAGTAACAAAAACATCAAAATAAATAGCAAAATAAATTGTTATTTGTTATTGTTATTGAAAATAGCAAAATAAATTGTTTTGCCGCGCGGGTGGCGTCGCGACTGCGGATTCGCAGGCGAAATTCGCTCATTGTAGAACGGGCTGAAGCCGGCCGTGGCCGACACTGCTGCTGCGTTCAAGACGCTGCCCCCACGAATTCTAGGTAACGGCTGGCAGATTCTCTGGTTTCACTCTTTGTAGAGCAACGTGTGTGAATTCAAGTGACGTCGCATGGGTAAATGTTGTGGGCGTCATCATTTAAAGATTTGCTTTCCAACCTGCCTCACTGCGTGGATTGGAGCCTTTTTTAAATGCAGAGCATTTGTATAACTCACGATGTCACCCGTGCGTCGGCGTCCGCAGCAGCCAGCCTCCCCCTACACTATAAAAATTCCCCCGCATTTCCCCGAGGGGGAGAATGTGAAAGTGCGAATGCACGGTTGTCGGCCCGCTTGCGGCGCTTGCGCTCGGCCCCCGCAGCCCACCGCCTCGCCGCCTTCTCTTCCATCTCTTCCATCGGGTTTGTAGTATCTCGTGTACACCACGCAGTTATCAAGCCGCTATAACGCCGCTGAGTCGCCAACGCACGCCGCTGACGACGTAGTTTGAATGCGTTAAAGATATAAGGCGCGTTACTCACACTGATATCAGCGTGGCTTCCGTGGCTTAGTCGGTAGCGCGTCGCGCTGCGGCCGCAAAGTCCTCGGATCGAAACCTGGCGCCGGATGCTGTTTCTTTTTTAAATGTAGAGGAGCACTGCGGACGCCGCCGCCGCCGCCGCCGCCGGCGGTGGATGGTTTGGGGTCGCTTATAAAGTGCATTCGCACTTAAAAGAAATAACAGTTACCGGCGCCTGGTTTCGATCCCACGACCCTGCGGGCGGAACGCAAGGTACATGGTGCTCTACCCACTGCGCCACAAAGCCGACACAGAATGAAAGGCAACGAACGCGCCTTATATCCTTGACTCATTCAAACTACGTCAAGAAGCTGCTGATACAACGCATTCACTACCTGTGGGCGGAACGCGAGGTACATGGTGCTCTTCCCAATGCGCCACAAAACCGACACAGAATCAAAGGCTACGAACGCGCCTTATATCCTTGACTCATTCAAATTACGTCGTCAGCGGCGTGCGTTGGCGACTCAGCGGCGTGCTAGCGGCGTGCTAGTGGCGTGATAGCTGCGTGGTGTACACGTGATAGCACCAACCCCCCCAAACACTAAACGTTAACGCAATACACCCACCCCCATGCGACGCATTTACTCGAGTCCCCCTCGCGGGGAGATGGGCCAATTTTTTTTACAGTAATTCATTCGGTATAATACCACCCGTTAATGTATTTATTTCCTGCGAATTTTGTCAGGGTCTAGTGGTAGGTGTGAAAGCAAAAAAGTATAATACGGTGATGCAGCATGGTTCAGTTCTGCGTTAACTGGGCTATTACGTCGAGCAGGTTTGCCTATATACCATTACAAGCCGCGCACAGCTTATTCAGCTTCTTGGGCTGACATTTCTTTGTCAATTAATCCGTGAATCGTTGAGCATAAACGCTGATTCTTTTGACCATTTGCGACACTAGACCCACAGGGAATTAGAGGAGTACTAATTAAAAAGCGATACTTTTAGATATTCTTTTTTTTACACGCCGCATTCAAAAATGGAACGCACTAGACCCTGTCATTACCCAGCTGCCCCCAATTGAGAAGTTTCTACAACTTGCTGAAAAAAGTGTACTAAGTTGAGTAACTTGATGGCTGTTGTATTTAATCGGTGAGACGTTACTGCTGTGTGAAATGCCTGCCAAGCTGCAACTTTCTTTTGCTCGCGTGGATCTTGACGTCCTTACTCTTTTATTATGCATACTCCGAATGTGTACTTGTATTACTACAATTATTTTGGCGCTGTACTTCCGCGCCTGCGGATCTTTTCTGTACCTTTGAAAGCGTACACCCACTCCTGTAATAATGCCCAAGAGAGATTGATAGTATTGTGTAAAAAGGAAATAAAATTCCATTCACGCATCTCCCGAGTTACAATAGCCGATTTATGTGTCGTTTTTGGGGGGATAAGGGAGTGATTTTTTTAAGCTTCTGTTTTATAGAGTACCACATGGGGAACCCATGGTTTTCCATCTTTTTATCACACCCCTTCTTTTCATAGAAACTCCTCTTCACTGATAAGTGAGCGCAAGCGTTCGAGCACGTGTGGAGATATGTTGTGATAAGAGAACTTCCCGGATGGCTTATTGCACCTGTCTTGCCTTATCGCTATGAAAGGATAAATGGGGAGGTAATCACGAACATAGGCGGTTACCGGGCCTGCTGTTATGTTCGGGGGATACAAATGAGTAATGCACAGTTGCCGACGTAGCAGTTGGGCTTTACGACGCCCAGCTGACGAGCCACCATTAGGGCAGGTGTTATGAGTGTGTTGTCTCCTACAGCTTGAATAGCTTTAGTAGTCATACTAAATTTCTGGCGTATTGTTGGCGTGCCCTTTGAAGAAAAGAAGCTAATTTATCCGACATTTCAAAAGAAAAATTAATACGCAAAAAAGATAATAAAGGCGAAATACGACGCATCTGTCCTGCCCCCATACGCGAAGGCCGACGTTCCACGAAATTAAACAAGCTGAAGGACAGCTATTAATATCATGTAATCATTTAGGAAGTATAAATAGTTTGACATCAGTATATTAGGGTCGAACTGAGAATGGCTTAGTTAAGAATTGGCAAACAAATACTAAAAAAGGTTACGGGGCAACGTTCAAAGTGTGCGCATGCATGCACTGTGATGTGCCGCCGCGCGCTGTGTACGACAAATGAGTACGGGTACGCCCCTTACCCTCCTAGATGCTACACAGCTCCGCTGGTCATCCACTTTCACAGGCGGAATGACCTTCAATTTTTCCTGCCACAGCTCAAAAAAATATTACGCAGCCAGCATGGCCGAGCACGGCAAGCATGCATGTGTGGGTTCTTAAATCTGCATCGAATCTACTGCGAACGCGGTACACGCCGCGCCCCAAGCACATTCGCTTCCAGTGCTGGACATGTATAGACAGAACCAACATTTTCTGAAGTGGAACCCCTGTGCACATGCGCCTGCTGAGTGCGTTTGAGGGCTGCGAACACTCTTGAGGGATATTTAGAACGGTCATTTGCCGATGTAGGCGCGTTTTTAATTAAGATGCCGCGATTGTGAGACGCAACCGCGATAATCTCTTGGGCGTGCGTCGTCTGAAGTGGCTGTTGCAACGTTGTCTGGTTGCAATTCTTCACTCATACCCACCACGAGGATCGTGCGGCACGTGAATATGTGCAAATTGGCAAGCTTTTTCTGTACCCGGCGCATTCGCTGTACTTTAATTGTTGTCACTTGGCATATTTCCAGTGTGAAAGGGGACCGTTATCGGCTTGGGTCGCGGATGACGCGCCCGTCAAAAGAGCCGCCTTGATTAGGAGCGGCCGCTATGTCAGCGTCTACCCATTGTTCTTGTATTCTCTTCTCTATCATCCACCCGTGCAACTCTCATTCTTCATTGCAACGGAACGGTACCCAGTGTACGGCACTTGCGATGAAAACAGGTGTTTCAAATAGAGCGTAGCAAGTGACGATGCGCTTGTCAGGATAAAAAAAAAGGTCAATCTAGTTTACCTAGCCTTGGCACCCTACCGATACCAAGCACGCCTAATGTGTTCGCGCGAACTGGCGGGACGATAGGCGGCACCACCGAAAGCTTCCTACGTTGTGTTCCGAGACAAGAAGCACAAAGTACCTTTCAGTAAAGGGCCTAACGCCACCCGGAGACAAGCTTTGTCCATGCTTTGAGGTGAGACTTTGCGATACTTGCTTCGCAGTTAATGGCCGCCAGCAGGATTCTTCCGCAATGAGGCCTGGTTAATATTTTGTCCAGTTCAATAACACTCTGTGTCATCCTACCTCAGAAAACTACCGTTAAACCTGGATCTAACAAAACTCTATGTAACGAATTCCTGGATTTAACGAAGTTTTTCAGTACCCAGTTTCCAGCCCCATTGAAACCCACGTGTTTGCGACTTGTATGTAACGAAGGCGTTGCCGTGGTTCACCTGGATGTAACGAAGTCGCTAAGCTGATAAGTCATTGTTTTTTGCACTTTTACTGAAAAATTGGCCGGAGAAATGCACTAGTTTAGCGAATACTAGCACTACTTTAAGGAGCCAGCAGCTACAAAAACGTCTAGAATTGCTTAAAATCGAAATTTTTCATGATGATGATGAACAGAGGGGCTAGCACCATCCCGGGGCTAACCTATAGCATCCACTTCTGGTTGAGCTTCTGTAGCTTGACACCACACCAGGTAGCAAGAGTAACTACCCTAAACTTTTTGTTTTTCACAAGAATCGCAAACTACCGTGCGTTTCCCCGTGTGAGTGCGGCATCGCTTCGAGACTCAAGTTGAGGTGCCACGCCTGACTGTCGGCTTGTAGTCGCGCGCCTCCAGTGCTATCTGTTGTGTAGGTTTATCGGTGATGGGTTCTAATGCCAGAAAACAAAGTTTTGTCTTTCCAAGACAAGCTCACAATTTTAAATGCCGTCTCCGCGGGCGAGAAAGAATGCCGGCGCCCGGTACAGTATTTACGCTACCACCCTCTTAACCATTTTGAGTCCGGAAAATAGCATCAAGTTCGCGAAAAGGCGCTCTTTCAGCACACGTTCGGTTCTCGAAGAATATTAAGGCACCGAAAAGTGCCAAAAGCAAAAGTGATAAGTTACGTTTAGAAACGTTTAAGTTGCGTTTACGAACCTTGCCGTACTTTGGAGCGCCATGTAGTGCCTAAGCTAGTGCAAAAGCAGCCGGCGCAACTCAAGCAGGTTTTCACTGTGGAATAAATTCTTAAAGAGAGTTCATCTTCACTGAGGTCTAGCATTTTGGTTTCGTTTCTGATTCGCTCCCGCGAGCCTAAAATCGAAACCTGCATGTAACAAAAAATTGCGAACTTCTGTCAATTTCGTTACATCCAGGTTTGACTATATATGTATGTATATATGTATGTATGTATGTATGTATGTATGTATGTATGTCTGTATGTATATATATATATATATATATATATATATATATATATATATATATAAGAAACGTTTAACCATTTGTGATCTATGGACCCTACCTATTTCCTGTTGAGTTGCTAGCTCCTGTGCAATGCTCTTTTGTGCACTGTATCTATTCACCCAAAACATAATCTTCGTTCATGCCTGTATGGATCCGTCTGAACCAGTCTCTCCACCCACTGAATACCTTATTGAATGCTTTTCCCTTCTTTCTGAAACCGCGATTGTCCCGTCTTGCGCATTGTCTGAACACTTGATTTGAACTTGCAGCCCACGCCACGTACGTTGCCCCGTCGTGGTGCAGCCTTGAGAGCTGCATTGGTAATACCACCCCTTTCTCTCTTTCTCCCTCTCTCCTTTCTCTTCTTTTTTTGTGGTTGTTGTAACATAAGCATAGCCCGACTGCATGCATACTCTCCGTTTCCGAAATATCTTCTGCTCCTTCTCACAGTTTCCTGCAAATCTATATAAGAAATTCGTTCCAAATGTTTGTGACAGCAAAATCATGTAACTGTACTCTGATGAAGGCAAGACCGGTTTCCCCGCAACGTGAGTAAACCTTCTTTATTAGTGTTCTTGCTGTGTATCCGACTCCTTACTTATACTATATATATATATATATATATATATATATATATATATATATATATATTAAAGGAGTACTGACACGAAATTTCTCGCTTTCAGTTTTTATGGTGTAAAGAATACCTATGGTCCCAGTAATTACGAAAATCGAACCGAAAGGCGTCAGCCACCAACATATAATTAATTATAGCACGTTTATTGCAACCACTTTCAAATTCGGTCGCCGCGCGGGAAAATGGCCGTTCGGAGGAGAGCCTGCAAGCGGACTGCCTGACGTCACGGTCTCCGTGACGTCGGACCGTGACGTCATGGTCTCCGTGACGTCAGGGACGTTCGCTGCATCGTCTGCTACGGATTGCACGCGGTTCACACTAAAGCGCTGGACACATGTACGATTTGTACACTCGATTCGCATGCGACTGATCGTTACGACTGTCACCACGACTAGTCGTACGCGTGAATTTGAGACACATGACCCGATGCGTGCATGCGATGCGTCGTCGGCGTCGCTCCGCCCACCGTTTTTGTTCCATGGTCAACTACGACTATCGCTGAGCTGAATTTGTAGATCCCGCGCGTTTAATCGCAAAAAATGGATAAAGCAGGCAATCGTGAAGCGTTTCCTGCCTTCGGAAACAGTTCGCGCACACGCCGGCCGCGCCTGCCAGCTCGGACACTCAGCGGCTCGATCCGGCGCAGACCACGGTAGCAAGACGGTAGCAACCGCTTGTCGCTGCTCTTCTGAATCAATCTGATCGTTAAAATGAAGTTCCACATGCGAGAAAGTAGGTGTTAGTGTGGTGAAAAATTGTGCTTGGGATTGTTATCAGGGCTTATTTTAAAAGCGGCGATCAGATATCTGCCGCCATGCAAGCGTATACGCTGACCGGCCCCCCGCGGCGCGCGGCGGGCGGTGCGCCGACCGGTCGAGAGATGGCAATACCTGCGCGGAAACGTGAAGTGCGCACTTCGCAAGCCTTGCTCACAGCGGTACCGCAGCCAAGCCAAACCTCCTATCGAAGCGAGACCGCCCACAACAACAGCGCAGGCTATCGCTTCCGGTTCCGGAAACAACTGTATGACGTCATGCTGAATCGGCCGCAAAATCGCGGATAGCCTGACGTCACACCCCAAGCGATTTCGCTAGTGCTGCCGATTTGTAATAGTTCGCGGCCAGGGCAATTAAAATCGATTTTTGATGCGTTTCCAGCCTCGGATCGCTCCAAAAATTTCTGTGGGTAATCTGTACAAACTACTGAAGCCAATTATATCGTTATTTAGGCCTCTAAATTTGGTGTCAGTACTCCTTTAAGGAAAGAGGGGCTCGTTGAGGAAATACAGAAAGATAGGTAGGCAGTCTACAATGCCAAAGGAGGCATAGGGGTGTGGTTAGGCTCTTTTCTTTTCCACAACGGTTAATTAGGTAAACATTTTTTTTAATATACAGAAGAAAGAAAGAAAGAAAGAAAAACACGTAGACTGCCGACCTATCTTTCTGTATATATATATATATATATTAATATATATATATATATATATATATTCTTGAGGAAACGTCGAATTAAAGTTGCTCTAACCATCAGTAGCGATACAGGCGATACAGTATGTGTGTGTGTGTGTGTGTGTGTGCGCGCGCGTCTGTGTGCGCGTGCGTGTGTGTGTGTGTCCGCGTGTGTGTGCGTGAGTGTATGTGTATGCGTGTGTTTGGTATGTGCGGACAAGGTTCGTTGGATATATGCATGCATAGTGCATTGTGTGTGTTTGGTATTGCATATAATCCTACTTGTTTGTCTCTCGCTCTGCAAGTGTGTTTTCAAAACGCTGGATTGTCTGTTTCATGTAATAAAGAAAGGAGTGATTCAGTCGGAATTGTTTCCACTTCCAAAGCGTAAGACGTGGATTCGATTCCTGCTGAAATCTGTGTTTCGGATGCATTCTTCGTCGCTTCGGAAAAACGATCATGCCTGCTGACAGCGCGCGCCGACGAGAAGCGACGATTAGATGTAACAGAAAGACCTGTGTCCAGTTTTTTTTATTTGTTAATCGTCAACACGCGCTATTAGTAGCCAAGAATCCCTCCCAACTGGCGATGTTGTTCATTCCGCCATTCGCGAAAACGGTTACAAACACAATAAAACAGGGGCGACGTCATGCACATTGTTTGTCATTATTAGGTGAACACTGCCTGCTGAACAGTTGGCGCATTGCATTAAAAGCGCTATTACTCGCAAGGGCTTTCATTAAGAGAAGTTTGTGATGCTCATCAAAAGCTATCGTTCCTCCACAAGAGACCTTCTTTACGACTTCTTTATGTTTTCGCGTAAGACGAAGATAACCTCCATTTGGAGCAAAAGTGCTGGAGGCACTACAACATTTTCGTGTCTCCCTTTTCTCAGCCCAGTTGCCTCCACACCATTCTGAGGAAAGATGAGCTCCGAGGAAGCGATGATGGCGGCCATTCGTGACATCGGGGACCCAGATGAACTCACCAATCTCCTAGACAGTGTCGTCCTCAAATTAGAGAAGCCGCTATCCACCGGGCACCCTCCCCGCGAGGTTACAGTCGACGCTAGTGGCTTGCTCCTTACGACGAATAGGAAGGTCTTCACGAAACGGCAGAAGTTTTTCGCAAAGCAGTCCATTTCTGCGGCGGTTTTTGCCGGCTGTCCAGAACTAGGATCGACGCCAACATTTCTCGCTGCTTCACGGAAGACACTGCACGGGAGGACTAAGATGCTCATCATAGTGCACAACAGGCAAGCTGCTACTAAAACGTTCTCGTGTTGTTTTTGATTTCTTCTCCATATATCTACATTCCAACAGTGCTTTCTCTAACCACCGCGCCAAAATAACGCAGGGACCGTATCGATCACTTGGTGGACTGGTTTCCAACCGTTACAGCGATAGTACTCTACCACGATTTGAGACTCCATACGGGAGGGGCCAAAAACAAACGCACGACAAAGCAGCCCTCACAGCTCCAATGGCTCTGTGGCACTGCACCTGGTATCGGTGCGCACAACATCTACATCTCATCGGAGCTACTAGAAGATTTGTTGTTGATCAAATGTCCGGACGTAAGTACTCGTATTTTCGGAAAGGCCCTTTGAACAGAAGTTTTTCGCGGATATGTTAGATAAATGCACTTCCTTGGTTGTTATTAGATGATATAAAAATAACGTAAAAATTTATTCGATTTTTTTTCCACGTGGATTTGGTGCTGATTTAACCACGACGAGCTCTGCTTCAGATTTTTACATTGAAGGCACACTTATGCGAATTTTACAAACTTCTGTTTGTGTTTGCATTACGTGGAGGGGCTCAAATAAACGTATAGTTGTCATCGTTTCAGCATTATTTATTTGTAAAACCTGAAAGAAAACATATCACGCGACGTTTGCCGGGGCCCCAACAAATTCTGCAGCTACACGAAATGACGCGAACTATTCTTGTTATGCGATCGGACGATATATAAGATGTTAATGTTCGTGTATACCCACTTGCGTGCGTGTCAATGCTATCTTTACGAAAAAAGCTTCAGTGGTATTTGGCAACAAGCATACGTGTGGGAATGCAGTTCTCGTGGTTTATTTTGCAGAGTTGCTCAAACCAGTTTCGGTTTCGGTGTCATGGCAATACGCATATTGCTTCCAACGTTATGTGTTATCGCGCAGTACCGATACTTTAGGAATCGCCGTGACCTGTAATTTTCATTGTTGCTGGCTTAAGAAATCATCCAGATAAGCCTGCCAGCATTGCTAAGGCTGACCGAGTACCCAAGCATTCAGCGCCAAAGGACGAGCCGAGGCGCGCACAGTGGCTGAATGCCCTCCGCGCCATCGTAGATGCTCAACTGGAAGACCGCACCTTATGGAAACGCGGCCTGTTTCCTCTTGGTAGTTTCCACCGGGTCATAAAAGGTGCGTGGCCTCAAGGCCTGCAGTAGGCCAGGTTTAATGATGGGGATAAATACACCTCATTGTGGTCAGTCGAGGCAGAAAAAAAAAGGCTGGAAGATTGGAAATTAAACGCCACACCTGCGATGCTTCATACAACACGTGGTCGCCCACAGATAATAGGATATAGTTTCCAGGGCCTATCCCTACACGTACAGTCATGGCCATGGCCAAATCAAATGCGAACACGAAAATATGAAGTAGAACACGCAAAATTGAACAATACCGTTCGTTGAGGTCCAATAATGGCGCGTGGAAAGCCGCAGTTCCCAACTTTGTTTTTGTAATTAAGCCAAGCGTAATTCTAAGTTGCAGGAAAAGAAATCGCGCTATTTGTGTGTTCCGGTTCGTATTTTCGTGTTCCCGTTTCGTGTGTCCACGACTGTGCAATTATGTTTACTTCTTGGCAAACTCGTTGATTTACAGCACTCCTAGCTGCTAAACTGAGCGTTTGTTCAATACCAATTGTGCAGTAAGCTCCCCCTAGCCGCAGCAAGTACCTGATCAGGAACGACTTCATTCCTTAGGTAGACAAGTGTATACGGATTGTCATTCGCAGCTGCACAGATAGCGGCGATCAAATATCCGCCAGGATGCTAAGCCTAAAGTTCCCAACACCCGAGCCGACCCAAGCAACGCAAGCCGGTTGCGTGCGGTTGGGGCTCAGCGGGCTCTCATTGGCTGTGGCCTCACGACGATCGCAACGATGGCACGACGGCATCTGGCTTACCAGTCGCACGTCGCGAGCCTCCTCCGACCAGCGAACGACGCCAAAACAGGTCCTAACGATCAATCGTAACGATCAGTCGCATGCGAATCGCGTGCACTAGTCGTACATGTGTCCAGCGCTTTATGGTTACACGTGCGCGACGCACGCCGCTCGTAGGGTGTGATGCACGACGGGCTTAATAGATGCGCCCTGCCCATGCACTTCGATTCCTCGTGACGAATTTGTTATTGCATGTTTTTTTTTTACTCCTAAGGAGAATATGTCTCACCCCTCAGTTTTCATTCCGCTGAAGCCTCTTTTACTTGGCGCCGCTCCGGGGCTCCTCCTCGCCACCACCGACCCTTCTTTCACAACAGTCATTCCCCTCGCCACCACCGATGCTTCTTTCAGAAGTTGCACAGGCGGCTGACAGCAGCAGTAGCGTCGTTATGAAATGATTGCGGTGAATCAACAGGAGCGCGAATGAGTTTAAAAACGCCCGAAAGTCGCCGCGGCCGCCTAGAATGTAGCCGCGGCCGTTGCCGCCTCATATTCTACCTCGCCCACTAGCTGTAGATCCCTGCCGATTGAAAGCAACTTGCCCCGTTGGAACGCCGGCGTGAGCACATAATTCTTCTTTAGCTTGAAAGCCATTCCGAGCGACATTGTCTTGTCTCGTCGGCGACCCTCGTTGAC
The DNA here is from genome assembly GCF_048455015.1 of Haemaphysalis longicornis. Lineage (NCBI taxonomy): Eukaryota > Metazoa > Arthropoda > Arachnida > Ixodida > Ixodidae > Haemaphysalis > Haemaphysalis longicornis. The sequence goes on from NW_027526445.1 coordinate 184,348,186, forward strand.
CGGCTGGTCATAGTTCTTCTGGCGGAAGAATGATAAATCAGTCTGGCCACATATTGGCGGTGAGAACGAACACAGGCGGCGCTGCGAAGCGCGCCTTCGTGACGTCAGCTGAGGGATTCTCGCATTTGTCGTCTGCTTCACTCAGGATCGCTCTCCTGCTGTTTCTTTGCGCTCGGTCAACGTCTGATGCTCGTCCGCACCAGAATTGGCGTGTGGGTAACTTTTTATCATAATAATAGGCTTAAAATCGCATACACTAGCTCATGGTGTCAATTAAAGTATAGTCTTGGATACCGCTACGGGAGAAACATTGCCGGCGCCACCCCATTGCTTGCGAAGCCGGTCCTGTGCGGAGCGCGAAGAGTCGGAGCTAGGCGTCAGCTTCTCATGTAAGCATTCGAACAAAAGGAATATTCAGCTGCTAATAACCGACAACAGCGAAAATGGAAGACCAAAAATTCCCCCGCATTTCCCCGAGGGGGAGAATGTGAAAGTGCGAATGCACGGTTGTCGGCCCGCTTGCGGCGCTTGCGCTCGGCCCCCGCAGCCCACCGCCTCCCCGCCTTCTGTTCCATCTCTTCCATCGGGTTTGTAGTATCACGTGTACACCACGCAGTTATCAAGCCGCTATAACGCCGCTGAGTCGCCAACGCACGCCGCTGACGACGTAGTTTGAATGCGTTAAAGATATAAGGCGCGTCACTAACACTGATATCAGCGTGGCGTCCGTGGCTTGGTCGGTAGAGCGTCGCGCTGCGACCGCAAAGTCCTCCGATCGAAACCTGGCGCCGGATGCTGTTTTTTTTTATATATAGAGAGGAGGACTGCGGACGCCGCCGCCGACGCCGCCACCGGCGGTGGAAGGTTTGGGGTCGCTTATAAAGTGCATTCGCACTTAAAACAAATTCTAGGCCTTCAGGGCTGTCGGCTTTGGCAGAAGGCATCTCGATTCCCGGTAATCATATGTAAGGTAAAACAGTTTTTGCAACCTTGCTGAACCCTCGAACGCGTTTTGTCACATCACTTTACGTTGTCAAGGCATGAAAGTTTGCCGACATGCACTATAGACTGCAAAAACTGTAGGTTGAGTTCCAAATAACCCAGTGTTTATATACGCGCGTGCTGATTCTATACCAGGCATCTAACCAGTATGGAGGTTTATTGAGCAAAACGAGTCACGTCTTCGTTAAATTTATAGTAACACATTTATGTTTGTTAAGACCTGGAGGGATATTTCGGAACATTTTGCCCAGCCATATCTTCCCGATATTCGGATATGCGTTATAGGAAAACTGCACTCAAGAGGAGGAGGAGTAAGAGGAGGAGGGGAAAAGTTTGTTTAACAATTAAATCGATCTGGTTAGTGGGCCGGGTCCTCAGTTAAGGACAAGAGTAAAAGTAATTTTCTTCAAATCATAGAACGCCATCTCGAGTAGAATAGGATTTGTTCTTCGCGCCAGGAAGGGTTGAAAAGCAATAAAGAGCTACTTGGAATTCTTCTTCGGTTTCGAGTCTTGTAATATATGCAGGTATACTATTTATTACATTAGTTAGCGAGTATATCATGCCTTCAATACCGTAATCATGTCATCATTGTTCGAGTTGAGAGTCAGTTCGTTATGATAACGATATAATTACGATAGAAATTCGGAGCACAAAAGCCGCCTTCAAGTACTGTGGACCACGTTGTTTAGGGCGCGATCGCAGTGGCGTAGCACAAGCCTTCTCATTGTATTTGCATGTGAATAAACAAAGCACGCTGCGGATATGCACCTTCTTGCATGCAGCCGTAATGAAAGCCAATTTGTGAAGAAGGGAATGTATGCCATACAAAATGAAGGAAATATTCACACGACCTTTGTGAGGCTCCCAAACATCCCGAAACCTCCTAATAAGAAGTTGGGGACGGCGCAGAAAAATTAATGCGTTTGGCAGAAAAAAAAAGCAAGAAACATTAATCCGATACAAGACAACAACGAAAGAAACAGAAGAAAGCCGCTTTATTTCCTGCTGTGCGATGAACGTGTAGAGGCCGCTGCTTGGTACGTAGTATTAGACTATTGAGTCTTCATATAGGAGCATCTCAAAAATACTGCAGGGAAGCCTACGCATTTTGAATACTTATCGAGAAGCTCTGATCGCTGATCCTCGCGAATAAGCAAGAAAGGACGAGTTACACACGATCTTCTGACCGATACTCTGAAGAAAGTTGTTCTCTATCTCTTCGTGTGTTGCAAACTTGTGGGGGATACAGCTTCAAATTATTCAGATGCGTCAGAAGCTGGCAAAATAACTGAGTCGCTTTTTAACGCTTTTTAACGCACTACAGCAACGAAGCGGGCGATTTCTAGCCCAGGCACATTGCCCCCTCACAAGCGGAGTGTAGCAGACGACAGCGGCGCGAATCCCTAAGCCGACGTCAGAGCCAGGGGGCGCCACTCAAAGATCTCACTGCCAATAGAGCCTGTCTCCATGCTCTCTCCCTTCGCCGGTGTATTTCACGTCTAATTATGCGCCCATCCCCGGTTGCCGGTTTAGGCGTGCGCAGGTTGGGGGTGAAGGGAGGGGCATGCACACACAGCAGAGCTTAATGGCGCTGCTGATGACATACCACTTGAGTTAACGGGAGATGCAAACATGGCATTCTCATGGCTCAATGCGCCCAGTCAGCTGTCCTCCGTAATCGAGCGGTTTGGTTTGGGTTCGTAGGTTTCGCAGACAATGAGGTGCCTACGACTGGGCAGCGAAAGGGACACCCACGTGTGTGTTCGCTAGTATAGAACTCGAAGCCCTCGAGGTATTGACTGGCTGTGGGGAGGACGCATGTCGCTCGCTTGGAGGAAGAAGAGCGGAAACTTGAGAAGTGTCAGCCTGAACAGAAGCGTGAATGGGCGCGAAAACAACGGAAAGCCGCTGCCGCCACCGTTTCCACCTCAAGTTTCAGCTGGTCGAGTAGCTGCGAATCCCTCCTGCACGAACAGCAACTGGCCCGCTTGGAACGCCGACTTGGACCAATACCACTCGTCCAGCTTAAAGGGCTTTCAACATGTTCGACAGTGTCTTTCACTTCTAAGCACCCTATCCTGAACATAGTTTATGCGTGCACGGGTTCTACACACATGGGGATCTACACAAGGTTCACAAAAGGGTAGAGAGAACAAAGAGAGAGATAGGGAGGGGGAGAGAGAGAAAAAGAGAGAGACGCACAGCACCGTGTAAATCGAAACATCTGTGAACAAAAGGTTCACAAAAGGTTGGATATATATATATATATATATATATATATATATATATATATATATATATATATATATATATATATATATATATATATATATATATAGAGAGAGAGAGAGAGAGAGAGAGAGAGAGAGAGAGTGCTCCTGGAGGTCCGTGCTGCACATGCGCGAGGAGCATTAGATTGGGATTGAATTGAATTGGCTTTGGATTTGATTGGATTGACTTGGCTAGGATCGGTTTGAATTGGATTAGATTGGATTAAATTTAATTGCATTTCACTGGATTGGATTGGAAATCGTTTTAGCAGCAGTAAGCACTCTCACACGTGATTTACGGTAAGGACGATCCCCAGTGCTTCACCCACTCGTCATGATTCACTTCGTGAAGATGCGTGAATTTTTTCTACCACCTTCACCCTTTTTGCTCCCCTGCGAGCCAGTAGAAGAATGCGATGGTGCTTGCGGTAAATGGGTAGAAGATTTCAATGAGCCTTCGTACTCAACCAATGTACTAATTCTGCACAAAGCGCACAAGTGTGCACAAGTGTCATCTCCATGCTAGGGCTTCCCCATTCTGCTCTGCTACACATGTTGTGTAACACCTAAACTGGATTCAGTATTTGCCATCTGCTTCTACGAAAGCTTCTTCGTGCTTGTATACAATACCTGAATAGTCCTGAATGCCGTTCCTGCCAAGGGATCACCGTCTAAAACATTTTTAGTTGTTCGCGATTTTTGTATACGCACTCTATTTTCCGTGCCTCCAACTGAAGCAAGCTGCAAAGTTGCGGATTCAAAATTTGTGGTTTAGGAGAATCTACACAGCTCGTAGTGAAAGTTTCTGTGAACGTGGCAAACGCCAAACTTGGTTTTGATGCAGTAACCTTCTTATTGGGTCTCGTGAATTGTCTTCGGCTCTCGTCCTAGAAATACGGCTTCAAGTTTCGTAGCCGAATCGGTAAGCATGAAATTTCCAAATTAGAAATCTGGAAGCATACACCCCGATTCTTCTTTTCATGACCAAAAGTTATGCGGAACCCTATAGGGAATTCCATGCGAAGAAGTCTTGTAGGGATGCATATATCCCCAGTTTTCATAGAATGCTAAGGCTCCGCTAAAACTGATTCACCAATTGGAGCGCCAGCAAAGCGTGAAAGATGCGCATAAAACTCAACAAAATAGAATCGTTCGGAAAAACAAAATTATGAAAACTTCCTTCTACTCCTTAATTACGCAGCCCAACAATGCTACGGTTAGCAATCAGGAAGAACACCATTCTTCTTAATTGTGTTTACTGCGCCCGACAGATATCAGAGATGTGCTCGCTGTCCACTGTTGTCATCTCAATGGCTAATATTAGTAAAGTGTCTTTTGGAATAAATACTTTTAATTGTGCCGGACCCACATTAAACCTTTGGCAAGTTCGGGAGCTCGGCATGCGTGAGTGTACGCGTGGACATTTTTACTCCAGATTCGAAAAGGAAGCACTTTTCAGCAGAGGTGCCGAACCCAGTTCCAAAGCGGTAATTACATCCATACGGTGACAATTCCTCTGGTAATACCGCTCATATTTCGGAATTTTATTTTCAATTTTTGCAGCAGGTGCCCGAAGTGTAATTTCTAGTTGTTCATATAATTTTTCTCAAGTGGAACCGGACACGGGAAAAAATTCAAACTGTTGGATAAACCCAAAGATTCTTTCTGCGCACAAAATGGCCGCAGGCATATACCAATAGATAAACCAAGGTCTATCGGTTGCTGGTTAGGTTTTCACCGCCATTTCGTGTCAATAAAATAAAACTGCTGAGGAATATGACACGCAAAAAAAAATGCTCAGCATCGACATATTATACATACCCAAGTGTCGGAGTGGCGGATACAACCATAAAAACAACATCCGCGCGCCATGCCTTCCGTCTTACTGAAACATAGCAGAACCTCGCAAAGTTGATACTTAGCATCTCATCAATAATGAAGCGGTACAGGATAGCTTTGAAGAAACATTGATAACATTTTTGCAATAAGAACTCAAAGTGCGATGTCCAGAAAGGCTGGACGTAGGGCTCTCGCTGCGAACTTCGCTCGTCGGCCGTGACATTGTGTGCGAGCACTTTTTTCCGTGGGCCCAAGAATCGCATCTCCGGTGCTTCTATTTTGAAGAAATTTCCCTGATACGAACCAACAATCTCAGAAAAAATGTGATTATTCTCCTTTCACGCCGTTTCGTACTCACATCGTGCGTGATAATTGAAGATTTCGCTTGTTTTTGCGTCCCTCGCAGTTATCTCTCGTGCATACTCCAGTGAACGAGATCCTCGGTCTGTCGCAAGACTTCGATGAAGACTGGTCCGTCCCTGCACCGCTGCTGGGCGAGTGTCCGGAGCTCACCCTCGGACGCAGTGTCGCAGTGCCCGGCTCGGAAATCACCATGCTTGAGGACACGAGCTTTGCGGACATTTGGAATGCCCTTGAGCAGTATCCGAGTATTCAGCAGATAAACGTGAGTTATTATCGAGTTGTTTCTAAAGAATAAAATTATCTGCTCCTTTTTAAATGCAGAGCATTTTTTTTTAACTCACGATGTCACCCGGCGTTGTCGGCGTGCCTCGGCGTCCGCAACAGCTGTTTCAGGTGCGCCCTCTCCCCCACTCCTCCTCTCCCGCATCACGCTACCCTCCTCGCTCTCAACAACAGGTCCTCACCCCTCCCCCTACACTATATAAAAAAATAATACTTACCGGCGCCTGGTTTCGATCCCACGACCCTGAGGGCGGAACGCAAGGTACATGGTGCTCTACCCACTGCGCCACAAAGCCGACACAGAATGGAAGGCTACGAACGCGCCTTATATCCTTGACTCATTCAAACTACGTCAAGAAGCTGCTGATACAACGCATTCACTACCTGCGGGCGGAACGCGAGGTGCATGGTGCTCTTCCCACTGCGCCACAAAACCGACACAGAATTAAAGGCTACGAACGCACCTTATATCCTTGACTCATTCAAACTACGTGAAGAAGCTGCTGATACAACGCATTCACTACCACCAACTGCCCAAACACTAAACGTTAACGCAATACACCCACCCCCTATGCGACGCATTTACTCGAGTCCCCCTCGCGGGGAGATGGGCCCTTTTTACCTCTCGCGTCTAATGCAGCAGTAACACGCAAGCATTTGATATGAAGGAATATAGGCCGTTGTCATCCTTAGCTCTTTGTTTCTGAACACCTTTATTTTCACAAACTAGGTTATCAGAAAACGTTGCTCAGAAATGCGTTCGGCGTTATCCACTGGCCTTATTGACAAGATCACATGACCGTAAAGTGACAGTCAACATGTCCACAAGTTACGACGTGGGTTAAAGTAACGATGGCGTTTGATGTTTTTAGGTCACCTAATTACGCTGACAGCGCCTCTCTACAAGGCGGCAGCCATCCATTTCAGGTGCTGAAATGGAAATATGCGTCAATCGGAACGCTTACGGAGTTAGCGGACGACCCTCATAAGCATCGTTTTTTCGCAGAAGTATCAATAATTAAGCACGCGGTGGGAGAGCGGGTGAGTAAGAAATCAGAAAGAGACAACTTTGTTCTGCATGGGTGTACCGTCAGCAGAAATAAGCTAAATTGCACGCTGTGCTTCGTGGTACAACTTCTCATTTTTTATCTGGTGCTTTCTAAATCGTCGTAGTACAATTGCGCCTTTGATCTGCTAGGTTAGATCGATATTTTTCAGGCGGCCTTTAGTATGTCTGACCGAACGCTCTGTTATGCATGAGCCCGCCGCTGGGCTTTGTTTCAACACTCCTCGGCTGTGCGGCAAAGCCTCCACTACGTGCGCCTTTCAAGCAGCCCCCCCCCCCCCCTACCCCCCCCTTCCCCCGTGTCGGTACTCATGCTTTCACGTCTCGACAAGCCTGGGTCTCTGGCGCCTATCTTTCGGCGCGTTCCAAACTTTGGCGGTTGCCGACGGGGCAGGCTTCAACGCGTCCCCAATATACAGAGGCCCCGCGTCCGCAGCGGAGTCCTCTTCTCTAACCTCTCTCGGACTCAGCGTGCGCCGCTACTACCGACTGCTCACGAACTCTGGAAAGAGAGTTGTGTGTGTCTGTGATGTTCGTGGCATGTGCACAATCTAGAGGAAACGCTCGTTTTGACAGTTCACGCTTTTGGGTATAAATACGACCCCTGCAAGCGCTCTATTTCATTCCTGTTTGAGCAGTGAATCAATGCTGTCACTCTGCTCGAGTCCTGTACTGTAACCTCGCCCGTCGGGGCATTGTTCTTTGGCTTCGGCTCAACTCTCGCTATGAAGTAAACGAGTTACGTTTTGCCTACGGCTTCTGGACTTCTTCAGGGCAGCAACACTGGCTGGCCGCTCGCTTCAAACCACGCTACCACACGTATGTCGGAGGCGACGAAGCTCGGCTCGGGTCGGCCTCGCAGTACGCAACAGATCGCTGACAGAGAATGAGCGATCGTCACCGGCAATGTGGCGGTGTGCGACTTCCCGCGCCGCTCAGTTCTCGCGCGCGTACGCATTTCTTATGATTGCACCCACAGTTTCACATGCTTAAAAATGTTGTGGCGAAATGAAGCAAGCCGATGCGGAGAACGAACGAGGGGAGAGCCACAGACGCAATCACAATGAAGAGATTGGTGCCAAAGAGGAAGAGAGCAAGGTTAAAGCTGCGGGCCTGCATAGAGTTCTTTAGGTTAAAGCTGGGCGTTTGGCATAGAGTTTCTTAGTACGTATACTAGAGAGGAAACTGCGCCTGGGAATCCATGTCGGCGTGGAGGGTTATGGCCGTATGGGAAGATCAGTGCTGCTGGCTTGGCATGTCTTGAGCGTCTTCTTGGATTTGCTTTCTTCACTATGCAGTGCTATGTCTACGAGATAGCCACTCCAGCTTAAATGGCCGAAACTCGGTTCGCTTTTCTCGCTTCGCTAGGAAACACCAAATTCACTCGATTAGTGCATGCTAAGACAGCTGCGCTCCATTGTAAGCAAGGGGAAGGACTTGTGCCGGCGAGCGACCATCAGTACGTATTTACATAAGTACGAACCCACAATGTAGACATGTTAGTTCGGGGTAAGAAGAGTGCGCTTCCCGGTTTTTTTTTTCGCAGTAGGAGTTCAAAAGGTAATAGTGCGCGGACATTTCGACTGAACGGGTAATTTGCCGGTGCGAAAATTGTAGCAGACGGTGTGTTACGAAAACGCAAAGGAAAACACCGCGAAGGCGAGGTGCTCGTTTTCAAGGTAAACGCGCATAAAACGGTTCTAAGCTGTTGCGGCAATTTTTTATTTGAAATGTTTGCAAAATAGGATTCTTTGATGAATTTCTCCTAAACTTTTACATTATTGTTACACCCCAGAAAGTAGCCATGACCGTACTGGCTACTGACAGATTCTAAATAAAAAAATCAGGCTTTATTGTTTTTATTTCTTTAGTTCTGTGTTTTATTTATAATTATATAATTACACACTCTTATTTACACTTTTCTGGCATTTTTGAATTTGCAGCCACTAAACATTTTCAATCTAAGTCAATGATGAAACTAAGGCGAGCGCACGGTATAGTTGCGGCTCATGACGACACAGACGGCCTTGATGTGAGCCGCTTAAACGCTAGTGCCAGATTCCTCTCTACTGTGTATAATAAGAAACTCTATGGCGGCCTGGTTCCGCCGGGACGTTATCGGAACGCGCAAACGAATTTTAAAGACGATGGCTACTTAAACGCAGAAATTTTGGTCTGTCTGTATGCCTGTTTGTTTGTTTGTCTGTGTGTCTGTCTGTCTGTCTGTCTGTCTGTCTGTCTGTCTGTCTGTCTGTCTGTCTGTCTGTCTGTCTGTCTGTCTGTCTGTGACTCGATTCAGCCACCCGGCCAAACTGAAACTGATTCTCCGCAATAGTCTTGTATACCCACAGCCAAATCTAAACGTCTAAATCCGGTGGCAATCTTCATGGTTGTCAACATTGTTGAACAAGAACAAAACATTACGTTTATGTAAGGCACAAAATCAATACATTAGTGATATTTTCAGTGTTCAATTCATAAATGCTTTGTTTTTGCGATTCCAAATGAAATACTACATCAACTGCCGCAAATCGTCGCTTGCTGGGGCCCGCGCCACTATAACTCCTGGAGAAATTTTAAAGGGACTGACAACCGATTTCTGTCGCGTATATGTTCTCTAGCTCATATGAAAGCCAGCGTTTTGTATAGCCCGGTAACCACAAGCAATTTATAAACAAATTGGCGGTAATAATTTTAATTTGGCAGCAAATTTTTTGAAACCGGAAGGGTGGCGGTTCGTAGTGTCGAAGCTTGACACTACAATATGTGTCCCGGTCACGGGACCTGCAAACATAGCAGCTACTGTAACTGCTTAAACGTTTATTCCCTTATTGAAAACCTTTTAACACAAGTATTTGCATAAGTTCAAATTGTATATGTAGTTTTAAACATTATTTTGAAAATTTTTAAGACACGCCGCCCGCCGCCCGCCGCCGCCGTGTTGCTCTCAGTGTAGCTAACCGAGCCTCCATGCCCAGAATCAACGGCAGCGTTCAGTAAACAGACCCAGTGAAGGAGCTTTGACGATTCTGTCTGAGTCAGGGGCGTTTTTTTTCTGCCAAAATATTCGATTTCAGTTCACAAATACGCCAACGGCCGCTTAAAAAAAAGGACGGGCCCGGGGAGAATTGAACTTCCGAACTCCACAACGTGAAGCCCGATTCTACCTATCGTCCATCCCAACAGATGGCGCCTTCGTGCAAAAGTTTTCTCAGCCCACTATCCAACCGCAAGAAGGAGTACCATGGACACCAGCCATGGGGACGCTGCAGGAGCCGGTGCAAACTCTTCAGGCTCCACCTCTGCCAGTGAGTCACCTGATGCCTCCCCCAGTGTCTTCTGGACATCACCAAATGCCCGCCAATCAGGTCTCTTCGACAGTACCGTCGATGCACCCCCGAGTGCCGCACTCGGCAGCCGCCGTGCCAACGTGGGGACCAATTCCTCCACCGATATGGAACCCGCAGCCTGGCATACCAGAGGTGTACAGCGCCGTGGGCGCTATGAACGGGAGGTTGCCAATCACCCTTCCCCCACCACTGCCCCCCCCCTTCCTTGGACACGGGAACTGCAACAGCTTCCCCCAGCTGTGCACAACACCGTAAGGGAGATGCTGCGACCACCCCTTCCTTGGACGTGGGATCTGCAGCAAGCCCTCCCAGCGCTGCACAACACCGTAGGAGACATGGTGCGACAGCACCTCATGTTAGCCACTCGACTGCCCCAGTAGGGCGTAAGCGGCGCCGGCGGGGAGGCCGCCGGTGCACACCCATAGTTAATGTGGGGTTCTTGAATATGAACGGTGCTAGGGGGGCTGCCAAGTGGTCAGAGTTGTATGCGTCACTGGAGAGTGAATCAATGACACTCTACGCCGTGGCAGAGACTCACCTTCGCAACTTGGAAGAGCCCCCTACACACCCAGATTGGCACTGGGCCGGCTGCAACCGGGAGGACGGGACCAGAAAAGGCGGCGGAGTGGGTGTGTTGTGGCACAAAAACACGTCATGGTTGAATCTGTCCACAAGTTGCACTGAACACCTATGGGTTTCCGGAAACATTCTGGGTGACAGTGTGCTGGCTGGTGTGGTCTACCTGACAGTTGCCCGAGGGCAGCACGATGGGAATGACAGAACTATACAGTGCATCATTGAGGATGTGCAACGCTGGGCAACAGACCGGGAGGTGGTACTAGTAGGGGATTTCAATGGGCATATCTACCCTACCGACGGATACCAAGATCGTAATGGGGAACTGCTTCTTAGGTGTGCACAGGAACTATCCCTTGAAATTGTCAACCTCCGCCCAGACTGTGAGGGTGGATCAACTTGGTGCGCCCGCAACCCTCAGTCTACTATAGACTACGCGCCTGTCCCCAAGACTGGCCGCCCGACTCACCCAGATGCACATTGACGAAGACGGGCACTTCAGCCTAGGAAGTGACCACAATCGCCTGCGTCTATCGTTTTTGGCCTGCGCCCACAAGCCTAACCGGATGCAACCCCAGCGGCGACCCCACTTGCGCCTGCCAATCCGTTCAATAGAACGAGCTGCCCAGGAGTTTGAGGAGTGCCCCCAGAGGAGGAAGGCGCAGACGTATTGTCAATTTGTGCACACTCTGCGGTCAGTCATGCACACCCACATGGTGCTGGATAGACAAGCAGCACACAAATCATGGAACCCATGGTGGGACAAAGAGGTTAAAGTGGCATGGAGAGCGCGTCGCCAGGCCAACCGCGAACACCGCAAAGCTGTGAGAAGTCTAGACGTTGAGGCCAGTGGGGCTGCATGGGCACTATATCTGGAAGAGAAGCACAAGGTGCAGGCACTCGTGCAGGGCAAGATTGCGGATCACAATCTTCGGATTATGCAATCAATAAGGAGTGAAGGCAAATCCGGGGCCCAAAAGTTCTGGACATACGTCCGGTCCTTGGACAGAGCTGCTCCCCAGCCCCCTCCTCTCATGGATGCGACAACGGAGCGGGAGGTCACTGAGCTCCGAAAATACCTGACACAGTATTTTTGTCTGGTCTTCGGGTCCCCAACCCCTACTGGCCACACCCCTCTGGCCGTCAAGACGGACAACCCCAATGCTCCGCCCTCATCCGAAGGACGACAAGGCCAGGATGGTATACGTTGGGCCCTGTCGAGACGCACGGTTGATAGGGCTCTGGCTCGGATGAGTTCTCGCACGGCCCCTGGTCCCGACGACTTGCCCGCTCGACTACTCAAGTGCTTGGGTGCCGATTCGAGGGAGCAACTTGCCGACCTGCTCACAGCCATTATTGAGGGTGCACCTGTTCCCGATGACTGGCATCTGGGCAGAGTGTCTTTGGTTTTGAAGCGGGGGGGAGATGCAAGAAAGATACAGGACTATCGGCCTATCACCGTCACCAGTGTGATGTACCGCCTGTTTGCGGCAGTAATCAAGGAGTGGATCAGCGCGTGGGCTGAGGCCAAAGGTCTGCTGACAGACCTTCAAAACGGTTTTCGACCAGGTAGGCGCCTAGATGACAACCTGTTCGTCGTTACACAATGCGCCGAAATTGCGAAGAAGGAAGGACGGACGCTACTGTGCGGCTTTCTCGATGTAGAGAAGGCGTATGACAGTGTTCCTCATGCGCCCCTCTTCTCCTGCCTGTCTGCTCTCGGCCTGCCACCGCAGCTCCTGTCGACCTTTCAGCGGCTATACAGTCCGAAAACATAGTCACTGTGCAGCTAGGCACCGCAGTGTCTGACCCCATTGTGGTCACCAAAGGCCTCAGACAGGGTTGCCCGCTCTCGCCTCTGCTGCACATTTTGTATGCGTCGAGACTGGAGCGGGCACTGCTGAAGTCCAACCTTGGATTCAGTCTGCGGTACAGTACAACCAGTGCCAATGAGAATCACCGTGTGCCTGCCTTGGCGTTTGCAGACGACCTGGTGGTAATGGCGGAGAACAGCCAAGACCTTCAGACGCTTCTCGACATCTGCCAGGTGGAAATATCGTGCCTCGGCCTGCGCTTTAATGCGCGCAAATCGGTGATAGTGCGTCTAGCCGGGGATGAGGCTGATTCCACTGTGCTGACTTTGGGTGGAGAGCCCCTGGCTTCCTGTGATGAGTACAGGTACCTGGGCGTTACCCTCTGCTCTGAGGAAGCAAAGTACAACAGGCACGAAAGCGCGCTTCGGCAGGCGGCCCTCCGATCCCAGCGGATCCTTCGCCGGCGGTGCATGTGGGGTTGTAACCGCTTCCTAATGATCCGCGATCTTTGGAAGCTGGTCCACGTACCAGGCCTCACATTCGCTAACGCAGTAGTCTGTCTCTCGCCCGGAACGCGAGAGTGGCTAGAGAGACAGCAACGGGAAGTCGGAAGGGCCGCCCTCGGCTGTCATGGCCGGGTCGCCAATGAGGCGGTACAGGGAGACATGGGCTGGTCGAGTTTTGAAGCCCGCGAAGCCTCCAGCAAGATCACATACCGTGGCCGTCTCCTGTTCCTACCCCGCACGCGCTGGGCACGCAGCGTCTTCGAGTACCTCTTGGCAACCTGCATGAGGACCGATTGAACGCGACGAGTGCATAAGTTGGAGGGGAAGTACGGCTTCCTCACAGAGCCCATCACCGCTGACAACGCAGCCAAGTGGTCGCGTGAGGTCCACCGGCGAGTCATGGAGGTGGAGAACACTTTGTGGTGCAGGGGTATGGAGCATAAGTCCACCCTGGACTTCTACCGTCGCCACAAACAAGAAATTTCCACTGTCGACCTCTATGACAACAGCGTGGGCAGCAGCCTCCTGTTCGAAGCGAGGGCAGGAGCTCTTCGCACCCTCGTCTACCGCAGCCGCTTCGACAACACCATTGGGGGCACCATGTGCCGGCTCTGCGGAGCGGAAGAGGAGACTGGAGAACACCTTGTCCTCCAGTGCGCGACTCTACGGCCCGCCCCGGTGGATGGCGCCACACTACCACGGGCACTCGGTTTCCCCCAAACGCCCGATGGAAGTGGTGACGAGCCGGACGCGAGTAAGAGTGGTGGGGAGGCCGGACACATCCCGACACAGAACTCTGCGGCTACGGCCACCAAACAGCGACTGACTCAGTGGTGGACCATTGCGCGCCAGCCCTGATTCAGGCCAGCAGTCTGTGTTGGGCAGTTGGCTCGACATGCTCACATAGGACCGTCACCTGAGTGCGTGTGCTCGTTCGCATTCGCATCACTATGCGTTCACCGTGAAAAAACTCTTCGACAACAGTGTGTGTGTAAGTGTATTCGAGTGTGGATCACCGTGCGTTCACTGTGTAACCTCTTCTGTCGATGACTTTCTTCTGTTTCTGTGCTCCCCCCGCGAACTGACGTGTGCGTGTGCAATCGCGTGGAGCACCGTGCGCTCGCCGTGAAACAACTTTCGGATAACTTTCTTGTGTTTTCATGCCCCCCTGTGTGTGTGTACGGTTCTTTTTTTTTTGTAATACCGGCTGGGACACCTCTTTGGTGTCCACCCGTTACAAAGGGTCAAGCCACTACATCATCATCATCATCATCATCATCATCATCATCGACTGGTGAATTAAAAAAAACATAAAGGAATAAGAAAGCCTGCCATTCAGACTTTTTTTAGGCGGGGACAAGTTTTTAAATATCGCTTTTCATTTCGCATGCAGACAAAAGTGTGTTGCCGAGCTACTCTATGTCATGGTTGCCAGCATTATTTTTGGGAGGACACATACGGCTCGTAGATCTAAAAATTTAGATTTAGAAAGTTTCAGGGCGCTATCAGCCAAACCACTTCTCGTTAAGGTGCTTAAGTGATGCCCTTTCATTTGGGATAGAGAATATATACTCGACAAAAATCGGTTGTCTGTCCCTTTAAGAAATCAAACGGCAACAGTACCGAAAGGCTCCACTAGATATGATCCACTTTCCGCTTGGAATGCACGTGGAGAAGGGCAGCGTGGTTCTATTGGCGATGAGATGTTTGAGTGGCGCCCCCTGGCCCTGACGTCAGCTTAGGGACGACTCGCTCCGCTGTCATCTGCTATATTAGCGCCGCGGTCGCCCGCTTGTGACTGGCAGCAGCACCTGTGCTTAATATCGCCTGCTTTGATGCTTTAGATACTGTGTACCTCGTCCTTTCTAGTGTATTTGCGAGTTTAAGTGCTCAGAGATCCTCGACAAGTATTCAAAATGAGTAGACTTCCATAAAATATTCTTGAGATGCTCCTATGAAGACTCAACAGTCTAATGCTATACGCACCAAGCAGCGGGTCGCATAGCAGGAACTAAAATGGTTGTCTTCTATTTATTTCGCTGTTGTTGATTTGTATCGGAGGAATGTTTTTTTTTTTTTTGTGCCCAACGCATTAATGTTTCTGCACCGTCACAGACGTCCTTGGAAGTTTGGGGATGTTTGCGAGGCTCACAAAGTTCTTATGGATATTTTCTTCATGCTGTAAGGCATACAGTACCTTCTTCAGAAACTAGATTTCTCTATGGCTGCGTACAAGAGTACATACCCACAGCGTGCCTCGTTTATTCGCATGCAAATGCAATGAGGTTGTGTGCTAGGCCACCGCGAAACGGCGCAGACGACGTTTTCTTCAGTTGTCGAAGGTGGCTTTTGTTCCCCGAATTTCTCTCGTAACCATCGTTATCGTAAGGAACTGAACCTCAACCAACAAAGTTATGACATGATTACGGTGTTGCAGGCTTGTTATACTTGCTAACGAACGCAATGAATATAGTATACGTGCCGGTATTCCGTATAACGAAATTCAAAACCGATGAATATCTTCATACAGCTTTTTATTGTTTTCCAACCCCTTCAGGCGCAAAGAACAAATCCTGGCCTACTCGGTATGACGTTCAATGAATTGAAGAAAATTACGCTTACTCTCTCGTCCTGGACTGAGGAGCCCGCCCACTAACCTGCTCGATTTTACTGTTAAATAAAGTGTTCTCCTCCTCTTCTTCCTTCTCTTGAGTGCGGGTTTACTATAACGCCTATCTGAATATTGGGAATACATGGCTGTGGGAAATGTACCTAAATATCCCTCGAGGTCTCAACAAACATTGTGTTACTGTATTTTTACCGTATAGTTTACTCGTTTTGCTCAATAAACCTCCATACTGGTTAGAAGCCTGGTATTAAAACCAGCACGCGTCTACATAAACAGTAGGTTATTTGGAAATCAACCTACATTTTTTGTGCCCCATAGTACATGTCGGGACACTTTCATGCCATGACGACGTAAAGTGACGTGATAAATACTTTCGAGCGTTAGGCAGGGTTGCGAAATCTGTTTTACCTTACATACAATTACCGGGAATCGTAATGCCCTCTGCCAAAGCCGACAGCCCGGAAGGCCTGGAATTTGTTTTGGTCTTGCATTTTCGCTGTTGTCGGCTGTTTGTCTCTGACTGTTACCTTTGTCCGAAAGATTGCGGAATACCGAAGCTGACGCCTAGCTCCGACTCATCGCGCGCCGCACAGGACCGGCTTCGCAGTAATGCTGTGACACCGGCAATATTTACTCCGGAGCGGCATCAAGGGCTATACATTTAAATCACGCCTTGAGGTAGTGTATGCGATTTTAAGTCTTCTTTTCCGAAAAAAAGTTGCACATACACGAAATCTGGTGTGGACAAGCATCAAAAGTCAACCGCGCGCAAAGAAACAAATTTTTGGCAATTTGGTTTTCAAGAGAAGGTTTGTAACCGAAACAGGACCGTACGAGTTATAAATGAACCCAACAACCTTTTTTTGTACCCTTTCAAGTTTTTGGATATCAGTCTGAGTGAACGTACGGGTCCCATATAACCACAGCATACTCCAGTATAGGACGGATAATGGCATGGTAAGCCAGGAGACGAATAGTTAATGTGGTTGATCTTAAAGAACGTCTTAGGAAGAAAAGTTTGCGGAGAGATTTAGCTACTACAAAATCTATGTGTTTTTACCAGGATAGATTTTTTGTAATCCAGCGGCCAAGGTAGTTGTATTGCGTTACTTCTGACAGCGTTGTATTGTTGGGAGAGTACTGGAACACAAGAGTCCTTTTTAAGGGTAATTCTCATAAAGACTGTTTTAGCAAAATTAACAGGCATCTGCCATTTGTCACACCAAGAAATTACTTTTAGAAAGTTCCGATTTAGTCTAATTTGATCGTCAACTGAGGTGATCTTTTTATTGAAGACACAGTCGTCGGCATACAACCTAATGTGAACAGAAAGGTCAGTGACAATATCATTTATATATAACAGAAAAAAGAGGCCCAAGGACGGATCCTGAGGAACGCCTGAGTTTACAAGAGCGTGTTCAGAAGATGTATTGTTTACCGTAACGAATTGACGCCTATTTGTTAGGTATGCTGATATCCAGGCAACGATCTTTTTTATTTTGTAGAATACAAGTTAATTTGTGAAGCAATTTAGCATGCGAAACCTTATCGAAGGCTTTTTGAAAATCTATAAATATGACATCTCTCTGCTTCCCTTCGTTAATTGCTTGAGCAAAGTCATGCGTAATTTCTACTAATTGAGTATTCGTTGAAAAGCCCCGCCTCAACCCATGTTGAACATTTGTTAATACTTTATGAGAATTAAGGAAGCTAATTATATGTTTATGAATAATGTGTTCTAGAATTTTACATGATGTTGATATAAGGAAATCAGTCGGTAATTCGGAATAGATGACTTGTCTCCCGCTTTGTGTAAAGGCTTGATTTTGGCGATCCTCCAGTCATCTGGTAGCGTGCCCTCATTCAACGAACGGGTATGCAAAATAAACAGATAGCGAGAATACCATTCTGCGTAGCGCTTCAAAAAGGCACTTGGAATGCCATCTGGCCCGGTTGATTTTTAATATCCAGATTCAGCAGTAAGTTTAAAATGCCATTCTCGGAAATGACCAAGTCAGGAATAGGTGGGAGCGATATTGAAAAGTCTGGAAGGATGCCGTTATCACTAGCAAAAACAGTCCTGAAGTGGTTGTTGAAGGCGGAATCTTACTCCGTCAGCGGGGCTATGCTTCCACTGCAGCTGGTGGCGCTAGCTCGGGCTGTGACGTCACACGCCGGGATGTTTGGTTTTCCTCAAAGAGGAAAATTGCGACGAGTAAATCCAAAGAGCTGTATGGCACCACCACCGTTGTGCTGCACAGCCCGTTCTACGTGGTGCACATTTATCCGCGAAATCAGTGATGCCAGGCTGCCCGCCCGGCGGAGCACCCACTTTTTGCCACTGCGGAAACTACCAAAATTTTGACGACAACCTTTCCTGCTATTTCCGCACGTTCGGCGCGAAGGAAAGATTTAAAAAAGCCGGTCTAAAACGGGGGAAACAGCACTGTTCATGAGGACTCCATCTTAATTGAACACCTTACGATTAACGGAATAACGGATGGCGACAGTTCCGGGTTGGCAAAGGCACAGCGCCGTGTGTAGTGCGAGCTGCGGCTAAGGCGCAACCGCGTTTCCTGGTAAAAGTACGCCTAAGCGCTTATTGACATCACGGAAAAAGTGCTTGAACCCATGTGTGATCGACTTACCTTTTGGCGTCGATCGCGCTATGGTCGAACAACCTGCCCCAAGCGTAATATTAGAACAAAGTGTTTGAACCCGTGTCTGTTGGATGTACAGTCGAGTCCACTTATAACAATACCGGTTTTAACAATATATCGGATATAACAATGGACAGCCGCGGCACCGTCAGCTTTTCATTGTATTCTATGGCAAAATAAACCGCTTATAATAATGCTGTCATGATGCAATATCGGTTATAACAATTAAATGTGGGCACTGGAACCAACCCTGAACGAAACAAAAATGCAAAAACGCTGCGACAATGCCACCCCAACCCCGCCTATTACGCAAAAGGGCATGAGAGCATACGCGCGGCGGCCAGGCGATAGCGTAGTTGGCCTCGCACTCGGCGAGTGCGCGCCGAAGAGGCTCGCATGCCACCGCTGCTTTCGCCTGCCGCGGCGACGCGGAGGAGAGGGAGGAGGACCGGATGGGCGCCTCTACGGGCAGTGGGGCAGTCCATTTTGAGGGTGCGCCGCCTGTAGAAAAAGCACCGGGGCGCCTAAGCCGCCGTAGCAGCAGCGCTGTGTGCACTGTGCCGACCTCCCCTATTCTTCGCTAATTTGGCCACGTCTCCAGCTCCGCCGTTTGCACGTGTTCCGAGTCTGGTGCTTACCAGCGTCGTTTTCCTTGCCTGTTGTCACTGTTCCTGTTCTGTGGTCACTGTCGCCTCGATCTTCCTGTCCCCGCACGCGCGGACATCGTTATTTTGGCATAACCTGCTTATAAGAATAATCGGTTATAACAATGATATTTTCATGGCACCTCAATATTGTTATAAGTGGACTCGACTGTATCTTTCTTTGCTTACCATGCATTACATTTACTAGTGGGGTAACCAGTCATTCGGATCTGGAGCAACCGTGCTCGGGTAGTGTGAATGTTCAATACAAATTATTTTATCCAAGTTGCTGTTGGCACCCCAGTGCGGCGACCGCGAATCACCACGTAGAGCACACTTTTTTTCTCATGAATTCACCTTCCACCTGTAATTGGTCGTCGCTGTCATTCTGTTGCTCAAGACAACCCTGAACGTGCGCTAGATCAGGAATTTCTTCTCACGTCCCACACAGTTTCGCCAAAAGACGCCGAGATCTGCAGATGATGCATGCTGAATATGATTGCGGTTCGCCTACATTTGAGCCTCCTAACCCTCTGGAGAAAGCGTCGTGCTATTGTCAAACGCTGGAAACGTGACAAGCATAACTGCGTGCTCAAAGAACGCCTTTACCGCCTCAATCACGAAGCCCAAGAGTATGCCGACAAGTTAGCCACACAGAATTGGCTTCAAGTGTGCGAAGGGCTCAACGGCAACTTTCATATGGCAAGGGTCTGGCAACTGTTCCGCACACTACTGGGACAACAAAAACCAAAATACACCGTCCAACGGCTTCACTTAGCGATGGGAGGCACACCACATGATATCACAGAACAGATCCGTAACGCACTGTACCCCCCTTGTAGTACCACACGCATCGACATTATTTACACAGAAACGGCCCCAGAAGATGAGGATGAAGGAATCAACTCGGACTTTTCTTCCGGAGAACTAAACATGGCACTGCATCAACTCACTCGCAACACGGCCCCGGGACCCGATAAAATTACATACAGAATGATCCGCAACCTGCCTGACGAGAAACTTGCAGAACTTCTCGACCATATCAATCGGGCTTGGAGATCAGGAAACCTACCCCCCGAATGGAAAGAAGCTCATGTTACCCTCATTCCAAAATCAGGAAAACCACCCAACACACCCGCCAACCTGCGCCCTATTACCATGACATCGTTTTTTGGAAAACTAATGGAGAATATGGTGCTCGCTAGACTGGAATGGCACCTCGAAAACAACGCTGTTGGTGTAGAGTGCGCTGTTGGTGTGCGCTGTTGGTGTAGAGTGCGCTGTTGGTGTAGGTGCGCGTACGCAACAGTAAACCGCTTTGGTGATGCGGTGAGATGTACCGTTGTGTATGCGCGTCACTACACACGAAAGTTTGGTTCGAGCAAGGCATACAAAATGTTTATAGGTAAAATATCGAAGCAGGGTAAACATTCGCTCAAGTATATTCTCCAGCATTTTACAGTGTTTTAAGCCAGTGTTTTGCTTTCTTTGCAGGTGACGACAACGTCGTCGGAGGTCATTGCCCGCCTCGGTAGCTTTTTGTTTCTGACACGTCTCTCAGTGACATACCTTGCCGATCGCCTGTGCCTCTTTGATGGGTATATAACACATCTGCGCACGCTCCCCTACCTGACGGATTTGGCACTAGCCCGTTTTGATGGCGTGAGCTTTGCATTCATCGCCAAGGCATTTGTGGCCCTCAAAAACCTCACGATCATTGGATGCACCGTGCGGAACGAGTCCATTCCTCCAGATGGATTAAACCGTCTGAAGTCGCTTCAGCTCAGCACTGCCATCCCTCCTGACACCTTCCGAACAATGTTCGCCGCAGCAGGCTCTCTGAGTGAATTGTCCCTTAGTGGAGGAAAAACTGTCGCAGCATTTCTCGCAGAGCCCGAGAGTCGGCCGTGGAAGACTCAGAAGCTTTTGCAGCGACTGACACTGGCCACAAGAGTGCCACTGAAGCGATTGGGCGTGGATCCTGAACATTTGCATGCAGCAATGCGATCAATGCCGGAGCTTAAGAGGCTGAGCACCGATAGCTACGATATTCGCCTTTTTGTCGGCAACTACTATCCGCAGGTGAGCTTGACCTGGTTGACCTGCACTGTTTGCGCGGCTGACTTTCCGAAGATCAGCGCATCCCAGGAGCAGTTTTGGCAAGCTGTGCAACCTAAAGCGAAGAAGGCTTAACTTTTGGAGTTGCTTTTTGAGCGACCACTGCATGGCCTACTTGGATCAACCAGCCCACTCAAACATTGAAGTAAAATGTGCTGCCCGTGTTTGAACGAGGAGTTGGCCGACGTAACAGAACCGAAGTTGAGTGATGTAAACAACTCTGCTCAAGGAAATAAAGAAAAATTGACCCATGTTCATCAATGAGCGCTTGGTCCAGCGCTCAAGAGGTGTCTCGGTGAGCTAGTGTTTTGATGTGCTGGTGTTTTGTGTCGCGTTTTGTGAGATTGCGCGATATCGACAAGCTGACACGAACAGCCAGGAATACGCCTCTGCTCAGAATTGTTCCCGCATCACATGTGGCAATAACGTCTTCAATATTATACACTTGAGTCTGCTGTCCTCAGTAGCAAAGGTTTTCTACATGTTTTTGCAATGCGAGTATTGGAGAAAGCTTTTTCAGTGCAATTAAATTGCGAGACCGAGACAGGAGCACTATGTTTAAGGAAGCACCAAAAATGTCAACAAGAAGTCGTGACTATACAACCAACGGCATATTCCTAGAAATGTATCTGTTTAATCAATGTTATTGCGTCCTGTTATTTTGTCTGCGTCGATATCTAACAGCGGCCGCCTTTCAATGCACATATCTGCCCAGTATACATATTGAGTCTTTACAGCGTGTGATGCACTCTCATGGCCCGCGCTCATGACCACTCTCCCAGTTGAGTTGCTTCGTCGAAAGCAAGGAGGTTGTATAGAACTTCTGGAGTGGAGGCCGTCCATAGCGGGCAACGCGGGGAGGTGAATCCGGGCAAACCGGTCGGCGGCCATATTGCCGTGGGTAGAAAAGGCGCTGCGCCGGCAGGGACGCTGAAGTGCGGTCGCGTTTTTTTGGCTTTACAAGGGAGAAAACGATGGTAAGCTAGTATATCGATTACGATATTTGAGGGCAGACTGAATTTTGCCTTACGCGTAAGGTTTTGACGTAAGATATGGTTCAAGCAGCGAGTTCGCCTGTGTATATCTTACGGTGGTCAACAGAGCTGTCGATTCGGGAAAACGCGCAGCGCTATGCTAAAGGCACCACCCCTGATTTTATTTCAATAAACGTTTATTCGGTATAGCTAAGGCTATAGACCACCCCCTTAACATTAAAATTACCTCATGTTGCGCGCCATGGCAAGAGATTCCGCGTTATAAGGTTACTATTAGCCGTGATTTCACGCTGGAAGTGCGGGACACGCGAAAGCGCGATTATTTGACGCTTGTTTCTTTTTTGCGGCGTGGCTAGGATTAATGAATTATTATTCATTAATGATTAATAAATAATAATGCAGTAGTGGTTTGAATGGTTTTTAAGCAGTACTGCAAGAATCATATCCATCAGGATATTGCAATCTTTATATGTAGTGCAAATGCACGTTTTCTGGTTTAAACAACATGCCCAGTTTTGCCCTTGCCGAAGACCAAATTAAGCACAAGCTTTTGATTGATTGATTGGTTGATTGATTGATTCATTGTGGGGTTTAACGCGCTGACGCAACGCAGGCGATGAGGCGCGCCGTAGTGGAAAGCTCCGGATTAATTTTGACCACCTGGGGAATCTTTAACGTGCACCGAAATCTCGTTCACACAGTAGTTTTCGCTTTTCGCCTTCACCAGAAAAGCGGCTGCCGCGGCAGGGAATCGAACCCGCGTTCTAGGAATGAGCAGCACAGTGCATTAGCCACTGAGCCAACGCGGCGGGTCTATTTCCAGCTTTTCAATCGTATTTTGCGAAATGGATTTGGCACACACTGAAGCACATTAAAGCAGGTTTTTTTTTTTATTCCGCGTGCACTTTACAGAAGGCATGGGACTCCCATTTACTTTATTTTTCAAATCCAGATGGTTACTTAATTGGATGCACGACTACATTAACCGCGCACGTTGACACGATAGTAGCGTGCTATTGATAAGAAAACTACTCGCAGGAGGTTACTCAATCACATTCACAACCTCGTTGACCGCGCAAGTTCGGACGCGAGCAGCGTGCTATTGATAACAAAATCACGCGGACGAAGAACGCGGGAGTGCATTGCGGTGCATCAAAGACTTCTACGAAACAGCGTTAACGAGAAACGTCAGTGTATTCACGTATGGCCGGATGTAAAGGAAATGTATTAAACAAGAGTGCCTTGATTTTTGACGGTAACTGCCTTAGCAATACTCTGCATTTAAATTAGTGCGGAAAAACAATTTGCGCCCCACATAGTTACAAACACGTGATTTCGCGCAGCCAAGCGACTACAGGACCACCACAACTACGAGCGAAAACATTCGCATATCTGCATAAACAAGCGCGTACGGTATGCCCAGTAAGCGGACGGCAGGTGCTACGTCAAATTTTCCCTTTACATCACGCACAAACGGCGGGCAAATGTGCACTCATAACGTTATAATACTAGTAATGCCCTCGAAACCCAAAACAAACAGATACCCTCCGTACTTACAGATGAAAGGTGATCCCCGACGCCTTCTTCGCGCGATTAGCGCAGCCGAACGCGACGCACGAGCAGACCATTTCTGCTTTCTACACCTTTGGAGCATCCATCCGCGAACGAGGATCGAACGAACACGAGTTCTGCTCTTTGGCAAGAAAGAACCCGGAAGAACGACACATGGGGCAGAAAAAAATGTCATTGTGTCTACTGTTTATTTTAGTTGTTAGCGCCCAAGAATGTAAATAATTACCAGATGTGTGCGCCCCCGGCGCACGCACGGGCGACTTGCGAAGCGCTTAACTAGAAACACGGAGAGGGGAGCATAACCGAAACCACATGCGGCGAAATGAACGCGCGCAAGAAAAGCTCGGTGCGCTCGAAGGTAGCCGCATGAGAGAATCAACTTGCAAAACAAAACAAAAGAAAACAAAAAAGAACGGAAGCAAAAATATAACGTAACCCGCCCCAAAAATAAGTACATTATGCGACGAATGCAATGCGTCTGCTACCGCGGAACGAGTTTTCTACCCACGGCAAGATGGCGGCCGTCGGCGTCAGTTTTCGAGCACCATCTCCACTCCAGAAGTTCTATACAACCTCCTTGGTCGAAACCAACGACCTTGAAAGATGTTACGCACTCCAAAGTCCCCAGATGCCTCAATTTCTTTAAAGGGGTCCTGAAATACCTTCCGCCGATGCGTGGATGTACATGTAACCAAATAAAGCAATGTATTAGCAATCTCCTCCCGCAAGAATTTTGTTGAAGCGATGAGTATTAGCTGAGAAATCGTAAATCAAAAACCGCGCATTATCGTCGCGCCGCGTTTCCTCCTCCTTTCAACTTACTCTCCGCTGTTGACGGCGAGCGAGCCTTCCCTCCCATGATGCTGCGCTCCTCGGCGGTGACGTACTTCCGCTATTGCGCTGCTCACACAGCCGTCTGCTACGGGCAAGCTTTGTTGACACCATGAATTCCGCACTCCGCTCAAGGCTGGAAAAGCGAACGAAAAATCTGGCCCCATGTGTGCGGCGGCCTGGCCTAGCCCTTTCGCGGTGTACGTTGCTGCAGAATTTTGCTATCGGCGGCACGCGACTTTTTATCGGCGGCGAACTCGCAGCCGCACGGGGAGGATCCTGCGCTCGCTCCCTTGGATGCACAGCGCACTGTTTATCCAAAAAGCGCCGTATCGGATGTGGCCCCGCTGGTGCCGGGTCTTATTTTATGGCGGTGGTAATTCCTGCCGGCGGCATGTGAAAAAGACATTTTGAACCAATACAGAACCCGTGCACAAAACGCCAGTTCAGCTTGGGGCGACGCGTGGTGGAGAGCGGCAACGTTGGCAAAACATGCTCCGCCACGGCTCTGAGCTTCCTCGCGCTGGAGCGAGCACCATTTCTTTGACGATATCAAACATCGGTTGCCCTGGCAACAAGGCACAAACCGCTCTAGAAGTCAGTTACGGTTGCGTGATCCCGGTTTAGCTTGGGGTCCCACCTCGCGGCATATGGGCACTGCAGGCATACTACTCATTCCCATTTAAAAGTGCGCGATGCGTTTGGCGTTACAGGAGGCGATGGATCTCTATGGGCGATGGTGTGTGTGTTCTGGACGCCTTTGTTTCGCGATGAAATGCGTTGTGCTTCTGCGGGTGGGTAGTGCTTCCCATGGTCTGGATTATCTTTCTCAAGCGGCGTACGACTCAACCTCGCATGGGGTATGTGCAGTGTGCGTGGCTAAAAGCCATCTCGGCTTGTGCGCCGGAGTTAAGTGACTTGCTGTTCGTCCCCGCAAACCGCGTGCGAGGTGAGTGCCGAATTTACGAGGGGCATAAGGAGGCAACCCATCGTCTGTCAATCGCGGTTCGGACTTGCAACGCATGTTGTGACGTTGTGTTCGTTCGAAACGCATCTCTGGATTGTTTGGAAGTTGAATAAAATGTATGCGTCAAACCCGGGCATTCGGCTCAGGGCGTTCTCTGCGATTGCAAGAAAGAAGTGCCACGGGGCTTCAACGCTTTCTTTATGGAACGTACTCAAGTAAGAGAATATTCATGTCGTGTTATGGCCCTGTTGCATTTAATACAAACGGTTAAGCGTTTGTTTACACTTGTTTCGTTTGTCGTAAAATGTCCAAGCACTCCGGCACTCCGCTGGCAGATCAGCCGGCGAGCCGACGCTGAGCAGACGACTCATCTCTTTGCCGGAAGTGCGTGAAAAAGCCGCCCAATAGCAGGATGTCTAGCTCATGACGAACATCTGGGAATCGATGATGTAGACATGTGAAGATGGCGGCGTCCAAAAACACGATGGAAAGATTGAGAAAAAAGCGACCAACTTTGCAACAAAAGTGTGAGCTTTCCGCTGCGCGTAAAAGAGTAATACCTGGCACAGATGATGTTGACGACCCAATCTAACGATTGCGCTAGTCAATTTAGTGTGCTCAAAACGCCTTTCAGGGCCCCTTTAATCCACAAGGCATAAACACAAACGCACAGCCGCACTTCTCAACAACTATTTGTTTTGTTTTATCGCCATCGTGTTAACCGAAACACGTTATACTTGTGACAGAAAAGTTGCCTACTGCCCGGTTACAGCTCTTGCAAAGAGGCAAGCTAAGGGAGACGAAAATGCGGAACCAATCAAGACTATTCTTTCTGTCAATTTGCTTCTCAATTTCACCGCATCGTCGGGAACTCTGAGGTGTTATCAGTCACTTGCGGCAAATGTTAATCGTTATATATCGCCCACAAACAAATATTTGCAGATTGTTCTTTCTTTCCTGAAGCATATACTTCGATTTGCCTACGTTAATAAACTAAAACCAGCAATTAGCGCTCACCTAACTATTCACATGTTTTACGACAGAACTCAAAGGCTTTCAGCGCTGCTCGTATCAAATATTCTAAAATCTGATTTGTGAACCCAAACCCACGCGCCTTACACTGAATTTGAGACGGTTTACGATCTATCTACATGATTTCCCGCTCAATATAATCCAAACACCAGTGAATACAATCCCCGCGTCAGTCAGGCGCCAACCAATATAATCCAGGACTCACGCTGTGCAGAACACACGCCAGCGCTTCGTAATTTAGTTGGCAACCAATACAAATCCCGGCGAAGTGTATTTTCATCTAACTTGGTTGAACTAGGTTACGTGACCAGTTTAAGCAAATGACCTAAGAACTGCGCAATAAAACAGTGACGTCACTATCCAGCACTCTCGCCTAATTGCTATACTGAGTCCGAGGGTGGTGTCATGGGTATGAATTATTGCATTTAAATTGCTCACTTACTCCAAATTTTAGGGGAATCTCCAAGACTGCGTAAAACCCAATTGGGGCCCGAACGTGGGACAGGTGGCGCTGCTGGCGCCGTTCAATAGCGCCACCCGCGGAAGAAAATCGCAAAAATATTCGGGACATGCCCTGGCGTGTGGATGTGGTCCACGCGTGTTTCCGCGTTGTTTAAAGGGGCAACCGCCCGTTTCCGTGATGATGTTAGTCAAATGAAACGCGCATTTTTTTGTCAGAAATTAGGTCTGGGCGATACGAGTTCGATTTAATTAATTACCTAATTTACGTACTTAATTCATTATTAATGGATTTGGTTAAAAATCAAATTGATGTAACCACGGCTTGTGAGGTATCAAATTAAAGGTGTCGATAAGGGGAATCACGTGGTACAAATTAAAAATCGTTCCCGGTTATAGTCATGACATAGTCACGTGTGATATATTGGTTTAAATGTCAAAGTAATGACACTGGGGCTTGTGAGGTATCAAATTAAAGTTTTCGATAAGTGGAATCACGTGGGATAAATTAAAAATCGTACCCGGTTTAGTCGTGAGATAGTCACGTGAGTGATCATTTGGGTTAAAAGTCAAATTGATGTCACTAGGGCTTGTGAGGTATGAAATTAAAGGTCTCGATGAGGAGAATCATGTGGGAAAATAAAAATTACTTCCTGGTTATAGTCATGGGATAGTCACATGAGTCGTAAATTGGCTTAAAAATCAAGATGCTGCTGCTAGGGCTTGTTAGGTATCAAATTAAAGGTCTCGATGAGGGGAATCACTTTGGACAAATTAGAAAGTGCTTCATGTGTATAGTCATGAGATAGTCCCGTGAGTCATAGATTAAGTTAAATGTCAAAGTAATGCCACTAGGGCTTGAAGGGTATCAAATTAAAGGTCTCGATGAGCGAAATCACGCGGAACAAATTAAAAATCGCTTTTAGGTTATAGTCCTTAGATAGTCACGTAAGTCACAATGGGTTAAAAGTAAAAGTGGTGCCACTAGGGCTTGTGAGGTATCAAAGTAAATATCTCAATGAGGGGAATCACGTAGGAGAAATTAAAAATAGCTTCCTTGTTACAGTCACGAGATATACACGTGAGTCATAAATTGGGTAAATGTCAAAGTGATGCCACTAGGGCTTGTGAGGTATCAAATTAAAAGTCTCGATGAGCGGAATTACATGGGACAAATTAAAGAACGCTTCCTGGTTATAGTCATAAATTGGGATAAAAATCAGAATGCTGTCACTAGGGCTTGTGAGGTATCAATATAAAGGTCTCGATGAGGGGAATCACATGGGACGAACTAAAAATTGCTTCGATGTAATTGTGATGAGATAGTCACGTGGGTCATAGATTGGGTTAAAAGCCAAAGTGATGCCAGTAGGGCTTGTGAGATACCAAATCAAAGCTCTCGATGAGGGGAATCACGTGGGAGAAATTAAAAACTACTTCCTGGTTATAGTCATGAGATAGTCGCGTGAGTCATAGATTGGGGTAAATGTCAACGTGATGCCACTAGGGATTGTTACCACCTGCCCGAATGTAAAAACGAAGTTGCCCCTGCGAGAAAGGGGCTGATGGTGTGTTAAAAAACTGTGCTAGGAATGTGTGACCGCGCTGATTGCGGAAGTGACGATCCAATATCTGCACAAGATCCCTGCATCCGAAAATCCAAAGTCGGCCATGGGTCGTTCGGGGAACGACTTTTTAAAGCTCGCCGCGAGCAGACTTGTTCAGTTTATGCTTTCTTCAAGCTCACCTATTCTAAGGAAAGATTTTGTGCACCTTCCATTTTTCTGGGGTTTTTCCGTCCCGTATCTGAATGGGAACCGAATGAGCTCTTCAGGCGGAGGGGTCACCGCAGCTTCGGGGCTTCCAAATAGGATGCTATTTACAGCTGCCTCATCGCAAAAGGCTGCCAGGGCTCTTACCGCATCCCCGGCAGGAGTCGTTTGCTTTAACGAAAAATTGCTGTTTGGGTGTATTTTCACACGAAATAGCTATCTTTGTTGAATTCAGCGTCATAAAAATTATAAAGGAGTGCCCCCAACTAATTTTTTGCACAGCTCTTCAGCAGCCTTTTGAAGAGCATGTCGAGTTTTTGATGTTTGGAATCGTTTTTTTTTTTAATTTTCAATATTTTTCTAAAAAAATGAAAAACTTTTTATCACGCCCTTCACTATTTCAGGGAATTTCACATTTCTACTGCGGTGGCATCTCCTTGCAATTCGAATTAATGCTTTTGCTTCATATATTAAATCAAATTCACTTATTTGTTTTGCCTATTTATTGCTACTTTGTTACTCGTGGCTGATATACCATGTGGAACAACGTAGCCCCAACACAATAATGTACCAGGATGGTAAATATATCCACAGGGTTTTACGTTTTTTGGGTAGTAAACAAATATGCACATGACGAACCAGCGCGCTTCGGAAGAAGCTTTACATCCCCAATCGGTCTGACGGCAGTAACTGAAAATACCACTCGCTTCAGTGTCTCCGTTATGCTGCTGAGCCCAAGGACGTGGGTTCGATCCATGCCACAATGGCTGCTTTTCATATGGAGGAGAAAAACAGACGCTCGTATGTCGAGATTTCGCTGCGCGTTAAAGATCACTAGATGGTCAAAAGTAATCCAGAGCCCTCCAGGCCCAGGTGCACAGCTTCGGCGCGTTAAACCCCCATAACTTGAATTTTGAACTGAAATTATAAAATAAGGACGCTTAACTGCTTACTTTGCAGCAAATGTCATCGAAAGACAGTAGTCTTCTTCCACTCGTGCTTGTAACATCCCTTTCTCTCCCCCCTCCTCTCCCCCCACAACACTGGTCCCCTCCGCTCCCCCTCCCCATCATGGATGCAGTCGAAGTTTGCTCAATTTGATCCCATTTTCCTGCGTTCTCACCATCTGTTCAGGCCACTTCTTTCTATGGCTATTTTTCGCGAATTAACAACAGCCCGAAAAAACAACAACACACAGCGTCTCAAGAAAGCCAGCAGTGCTTGCTCCAAAGTAGTGCATAGGGAGCGCCTTGCTGCTAGGAGGAAAAGAAACCCGAGACACTGTCGGGAAAAGACAGTTGACAATCACGAAGCACAGGAATCTGAAACGCAGGGGAAGTAAAAATTTAACTTTTTCCAGCAGTCCCATGACAACACCTGATTGCAGTGCCGGACTGATTGCAGTGAAATTTAGCATAAACGACTTCGTGCTCTAGAGAGTATGTTGCGAGCCGCCAACGGAAAGAGTGACGCCACAGTCACGTGATGCGCCGTCCAGGATGACTGTCACCAAGAATACTCGTGGCAACGTCACCCCTTTCTTAGGTAATACGCGGCGCAACAGCGCCGTGATGCACCCTTCAAGACGTTTCGCAGGGTTACTCTTTTAAGGTAACAGCACTATACTTTTTTTCTGCTGTTTACTAGTGTAATGAATAAATCGACATACGTGTATCTCAATATTGAGATACCCGTATGTGTGGTCTCGGTACAACTATTCACAACTATGTGAATACTGGCGCCGCCATTTGTAAACTATTCCACCATGAAGATAAGGAAAGTTTAGGAGAGGCTTCAAACACCTCTGTCGTGCAACCGGTAACGCCATCTTAGGACTGTTCACGTTTTCTTGTATTTTGAGCCAATTCTCCCTTTGGCTCTCCTTAAGTCGCTTCTCGCTTCGTGTTCAACTGTGCCTCTCAAGCTGTGGACACTGGTTGGAATTGCTGTGACGTAGGCCTTCGATTGGTCGGTGTTTCCCCACAGCACCATTACCACAACACCACTACTAGCGACGCACGAGGGCGTGAAAAGAAACGCGAATACCTCCACATCTCTAGCAATACGATGGATGGGAACTCTCCTAAGCGTTTCTCGATTACATTTAATCGCCTATAGCCCGTTCTGCATGGTACCAATTTACTTGCGAATTCGCATTTGCGGCACTGCTCGAGCGGCAAAACGACCTATTTTGTAGCTTCGGCAGCAACGAAAATCGATCGTATGGATTATTTTACCTTGTGCAGCCAAACAACATATTGCCGCACTAGCGACGCTGCGGCTCCGAATTCGCACGTAAATTCGCACCATGTAGAGCGGGCATATGGCACATTACGCAAAGATAAATGATGAATTATTGCCACATGTGCGTTTCCCGAACATGAATTCGCATTACAATACCGTATGAATTCGAGGCGTCGACAAAGAAATGGTTATGATTATCATTGTGACGATCGTTCGTATGCAGCTCATTAGATAGACATCTAGCTAAACTCAACAGATAGCTTAGCTTTGAGGCTTACTTCATTCGGCCGTTACAGTAGATAAATCCAAACCCGACTTCATTTTTTTGCAGTGGCTGAAAAAATATCAGCCCGTGTTTCGAAATAACCCCATAGAAATATTTTTCGGGGTGGACAGAGAGCAACACGTTAGGCTCTCACTGTGATTCCTCTAATCGAGACCTTTAACTTGATACCTTACAAGCCCGGTGGCATCAGTTTGACTTTAAACCCAATCTATGACTCACGCGACTATCTCATAACAAGAACCAGGAAGCGATTTTTAATTTGTCCCACGTGATTCCCCAAATCGAGACCTTTAATTTGATACCTCAAAGCACTTGTGGCATCGTTTCACTTGTAACCCAATCTATGACTCACGTGACTATCTCATGACTATAACCAGAAAGCGATTTTTAATTTCTCCCACGTGCTTTCCGTCATCGGGACATTTAATTTGATACACCACAAGCCCTATATTATATAGTGGCATCACTTTTACTTCTAACCCAACCTACGACCCACGTGACTATCTCATAACTGTAACCAGGAAGCAATTTTTAATTTGTCCCACGTGATTCCACTCTTCGAGACCTTCAATTTGTTACCTCACAAGCCCTTTTGGCGTCACTTTGACTTTTAAACCAATCTATGACTCCCGTGACTATCTCGTAACTATATTCAGGAAGCAATCTAATTTGTCCCATGTTATTCCGCTCATCGAGACCTCTAATTTGATACATCAGAAGCCCTAGTGGCATCACTGTGACTGTTAACCCAACCTATGACTTTTGTGACTATCTCATGCCTATAATCAGGAAGCAGTTTCTAATTTATCCCGCGTGATTCCCCTCATCGAGACCTTTAATTTGATACCTCGCATCACAAGCCCTGGTGGTATCACTTTGAATTTTAGCCCAATCTATGACTCACGCGACTATCTCATGACTATAACCATGAAGCAACTTTAAATTTGTCCCACGTGATTCCCTTTATCGAGACCTTTAATTTGATACCTCACAAGCCCTTGTGACATCAATTTAACTTTTGACCCAATCAATAAATAATGAATAATTAATTACCATAAATTAGGCAATTAGTTAAAATGAACGCGCGTCGCCAGGACCTAATTTCTGGCAAAGAAACCTGCGTGTCATATGACTAACATTATCACGGTAACGAGCGGTCGCCACCGAAAACGAAACTGGCACGAATAAACGGAGCTGTAAACAATTATTTATGTTGCGTTCGACAGTCTAATGTGCCGTTCTACGATTAGTGGGCTCGTATGCACCTATATCGTGAAAAAAAAACGTAACACAAGAATTTCGTGCCACACTTGTGAAATCAGCGGAGTACGGGCTTAATCATCGGTGTTCGCTTGTTCGACATTATACTTGCAGAGGATTTTACGTGGTGTTCAGTATGTGGGATTCAAATTGATCTCGTAAATCTTAAGTGGTAATAGGCGCAGGCGGTTATATTTGTGTTTTAAATGCAGAGCATTTGTATAACTCACGATGTCACCCGTGCGTCGGCGTCCGCAGCAGCCAGCCTCCCCCTACACTATAAAAAGAAATAACAGTTACCGGCGCCTGGTTTCGATCCCACGACCCTGAGGGCGGAATGCAAGGTACATGGTGCTCTACCCACTGCGCCACAAAACCGACACAGATTCAAAGGCTACGAACGCGCCTTATATCCTTGACTCATTCAAACTAGGTCAAGAAGCTGCTGATACAACGCATTCACTACCTGTGGGCGGAACGCGAGGTACATGGTGCTCTTCCCACTGCGCCACAAAACCGACACAGAATGAAAGGCTACGAACGCGCCTTATATCCTTGACTCATTCAAACTACGTCAAGAAGCTGCTGATACAACGCATTCACTTCCACCAACTCCCCAAACACTAAACGTTAACGCAATACACCCACCCCCTATGCGACGCATTTACTCGAGTCCCCCTCGCGGGGAGATGGGCCCTTTTTCCCTCTCGCGTCTAATGCAGCAGTAATACGCAAGCATTTGATATGAAGGAATATAGGCCGTTGTCATCCTTAGCTCTTTGTTTCTGAACACCTTTAAGTTGCTGATACAACGCATTCACTACCTGTGGGCGAAACGCGAGGTGCATGGTGCTCTTCCCACTGCGCCACAAAACCGACACAGAATCAAAGCCTACGAACGCGCCTTATATCCTTGACTCATTCAAACTACGTCGTCAGCGGCGTGCTAGCGGCGTGATAGCTGCGTGGTGTACACGTGATAGCACCAACCCCCCAAACACTAAACGTTAACGCAGTACACCCACCCCCTATGGGACGCATTTACTCGAGTCCCCCTCGCGGGGAGATGAGCCCATTTTTTGTCTGTTCCGGTTAGCCAGTAGTGTAGTGCCACAGGTAATAAAACTAAAATTGTGGTAGTTTTTCACACGCGGAAGCTGAGTAGAAAGCTTGTGAAAATTGAGGGCACACGAATCAAATAAGATTCGAGATACTTGTAAATTCATGGCTACGTTTTGTTAATTGCAATAGCTAAATTTTTGAAAAGTACTGCAGTATGCCTGCTCAACCCATCATTTGGGGATACATTTTATCATTTTAGGAGCCTTCTCAGTCATCGTTTTCGCTGAAAAGGTTTGCAGTGCTCAAGCTTGATCCCATGTTCGTACTGTTTTCGCAGAAGCCCATAGATGTGTTTGCGGTAACTTACTCTGGGTAAACTAAGGGCTAAGAGTGCGCTTCAGCTGTGATGTTATTAAGCAAGCCGATAACGTGTACGCTTGGCAAAATTAACACAGAAGAAACTTGAAGTACCGTGAAGGTCTAAGTGAATAATCAGAAAGAGCAAGTTCCCAGCTTGTACTTGAGGGTATTTTTTAGGTGATAAGCTCTTTGTGGCGCTTTCCGGTGCTCTACACAGTCTGTAGCCCAACTTTGTAACAAACTGTTCCAAACGGCGTCTGTTGCTCTGGCAACACGCGCTGTGATGTTATGCACCAAGTGCTGCTTCATCTGTGCTTTAAAAGAACAAAGACAAAACAAAGACAACATACAACTTCGGTTACTATGCAAACTGTTTTGCCCCGTGACAACTGATTCCAATTTTATTGAAAAGTTAAAACCAATACAGTAGATGCGAAAAAGCAGTCGTGCCCACCAGCTATTTTCCGGCGACGTAGGTGCGACGTCACAGAGCCTTATTTGTACAACTGGCGGTTGCCAACTAAAGCTGGCACCAAGAAACAAGACTGAGCCATTGTAGTAGGGCCTCTACCCTTCATTTGATCACACCACGTGCCATGCCAATGTGCTATTAACACACTGATGACTCTGTTAGTGCTGGCCTGTACTGCATTACTCCTGCCTATAACAAGTCACTGTACCGCAAAATTTGTGTTTTTAAATGTATCTTGCATTTTGTGACTAAAAACGTGCTTCGTGGCTGGTATGTATGCGGGGAATTCCCGGTCATTCACAGAAAGTACGCGGGCTCTTAACGCAGAGCATCAGAATCCGAAGTGAAGTTTGAAGCCTACAAATGAAGATTGTAGCCTACTTAAAGGGCAAATACTGCTGCGATATGTGTCACAAAGTGAATACCTCGGTGTTGGCCTTCGAAACGTTCTACTGGCGTTGCAACGTTAAGCTACAGCTCAAAGTTGCAGCAAACAACGGTAGCATAATCACCCTGTTAATTCATTTTTTTGTCCTGCTTCATGTAAAAAATTTTACATGCGTTACACTCTTTTCGAAAATAAATAGTTGTACTGTGAAATACTGGAGCAGTGTTCATTGCGCGATTCATTTTAAAGTACATAATATAAGGGCGTTCACTGGACACAAATCCGTAGCTATCGTTTGTGTACATGAAGAATGGCAGTGAAATATTCATTGATGATGCATGGCGCTAGCACTGACGCACAACGCCTCAGCATGCGATTACGAATCAGAGCGGGTCTATTCGCAAAGAGGCTTGAATTCACGTCTAGGAGTAGTTCTTGCTCGATGTCTTTTTGCAGTTAATTCCCTCATTTTTGAGCCTCTGGAGTATCGGGCCGTAGATGTCTTGAGAAAATGGCAATACCATTCCCTTGGCCTGAATCTCACCTGCGAAAGAAGTAAGACAGTCACTTGCAGTGAGAATGACTGCGGGAGATCGATGACCTTTTTCACTTCATTTGAGCACATTTGAAACATTTTATGTTAAAATGCACATGTTTGGCCAGTATGAGCGTAGAAAGGGAAAGGTTTTATGCTACAGCAACGTCGGAAAGGCTGGGTCTGAAAAGGAGCATCGGACGTTGCTTGTGCTTGTACACTTAGGATGCTTAGATTGAAGTCAACAGAAAGCAATTAATACTGTCAGGAAACATGGAAGTCTTTTCTAGAGGTTTTTGCATTTGTTAGCATCTCCGTTCGCGAGAATTGCCTGCTCAAATTAGGCCAGGTTGGGTTTAAACAGGACAAAGATACACATAGCAGAGACAACTGCTATGAGGTGCAGTGAGTGACATAGACGTTACTCACCCTGCAAGATCATCTTTGCGGCAATGGCAGCAGTGTAGCCAACAGTTTTCGCCATAGCCGAGTAACCATTGGGGTCACCGTAAGCAACCATGTCGATGTTCCTCATTTCCTGCAGAAAATTGTTTGCGACGAATATCTGTTCCACAGCACATCGTTACAGCATACTATGCTTACTAGAAATTAGACATCGATCCCTAGAAAAGCCAAAGGATAGATGACAGTGATCTAAAAGCCAATGTGACCAATTGCATCAGGTTGGCCGCCCGTGTTAGTATACTAATTTTCTTCGCGCCATAGAATAACAATAAGACTGTGTATTTGCATGAGCACAAAACATTTTATTTGCATAAAACCATTTTACGTGCATAAAAAATTTGGTACCATGTATCACCACTACCGAAAACCCCTGCTTCAGATATTCTGTTTGAGTGTCGGCGTTGTATGAAGAATTTTGTCATCCGATAGATTTATCTGGTACTCTGGTATTAGATTTCATAGAAGAGTCAGTCTATACACCCCAGGCCACAGATCTAGCCATAGTGAGTTGATACAATACGCCATATATTCTGTTGATGGTTGTGCAAATAGAGCACATACTGCATATTATGCGCGTACTCACCTTCTTCCCATTGGGCCACTCAATGCCAATGTCGTGTCTCATAATGACTACGTCCCTCTCGCCAGGCTCTGCAATGAATAGACAAGCTCCAATACATCTTTCTCCCTTGAAGCGTTGCTTAAACAAATTTGTTTACCATATGCTAGCCTGTTGGAAAGGTGAAAGATGAGCGTTTGCAAGGGAGTGTTTTTCTTCTCTATAGGGGTGTCGTCGATGAGGCCCAGACTGAAAAAAGAAAGTTGCGGCGCTAGTTTCGACTGAAGTATTCTGGAAATGCTGGAAGCTGTCTACCCCATACAAGGGAAAAGAACATTAACAGCTCGTCTTGCAAAAGCTGGTCACATTAACTTTACAGTCGGCTGTGCGCACTTCGCAAGCCTTTCAATGAAACGTATACGTACACAGTTGTTGCTTTACTTTCCGTGGGCCAGATGTGGGAGGGAAAGAGATTGATGGTTAATTTCATGATTGATTGCCAGACGTGTAACGCGCCTCATTTATTTGCATTTCAAGATGAAGAATGGCTTTATGAATTCCTCATTTAACAAAATAGGGCTCCTTCTTTGTGCACTTCTAACATGCAGGTTTAGCTGGGGAAAGAATGGCCAAATTTTTTCTGATGTGGCCAGAATGATTGGCATTTATAAAGAAACCTTGAACCTTTACGCTGTGATAATACAGGTACCTATTTTTTCCACGGAAAATTGCCCAACGGTAGGTAGACAACAGGGTGCAGAAAAAGGGCACGTACTTTTCAATGGCTTTTGTCCTGAACTCGCACTTGTCGACCCTTTCGTAGATGAGATTCTTGATGTTGGATGTAGCCAGGTTGTCCCGTTGGCCTAGCAGCGTCGTCATAAACTGGCGCTGCGCCAGCAAGACAACACGAGGAACGTCAGGAAGCAGTTAGTGAAATTTGTTACAAAAATGTTCATTACACGCACACTGCGCCAAAGGGTACGCGCTAACACTCAGGGTTGCGTACACTGCTTGGCAGACGTCGTGGCATAGCGAGCGCGACGTAGCCCGAGTCAGGGGTGCCTACTATTCACCTTTTCATCCGCTAATCTGTAATAAGATCGGGACACGTTCTGGGGTGTGTTGTGCATGCGCAGTTACACTTTCCTGTCGACTGCGCCAATCATAGAGCCGCTAGCACAGCCCACTAATGGCAGCTCCCAGGGCGAAGAAGTTAAAAGGGTCTATAGCTCCCGAATGTTCGGAGTGTGATACTTTTGAAGCTTTCTTAGTGGGGCGTCCTGTCAAAAAAAAACCTAAGGCATTTCCCCATAGACCGGTTGGTCGACCGTTTAGCTTTGATAAGATTTCTGTACAGATGGAGCGTGCGTGAAACCGGGCTCCCATTGTGTCAAAACGGTTACTTTAATATCGCGAAAACGGAACGCCTCTAGATGGGACAATGCACGCATGGATCATGAAGGACTACAACAGTATACATCTATCAGATAAATCACGTGTCGGTACACAGTTAAAGCGTTCGTAGGCGCGTTCACTTAGAGCACAAAAGATCGCCACATGAGTTCATTCTTCGTTTGCGATGTGGTGCATTGAAGGTTTGACGATCGATTGGGCGCACTTTCAGCGGATGCTTTGACGCATGCATATGCAGTTTTGATGTCAGAAAGCTTTCGAGCTTCTCTCAACTTTGTTGAGAAAGGGATGGTAAAGCTTTTTACCCTTTTCTCTATACACAGGCAAATGAGTTGCCAGTTTGTAGTTGAATCGTAGCATCTTATTGCTTCCTGTTTCTTGTAGAGACATTGGGTTGCCTAGAGTCACTTTGAGTGCATGTCTCGCACAGGGTAAGGTTTCCTATTGTCCGGCGTAGTTGCCGCATAATAATGCCGTCTTCCGGGGGCGAAGGCATGCCGTGCGGAGCCTTGTATCATTGTACGGTGGCCAGAGTACCGGTGATCATCAGTTTCGCCCGCACAGAATATCAAGGTGCATGTCCAGCACGCAGGCAAAGATTTATCGCATTCAGTCGCACTGCGCCAGTCTCCCAGTGTCACCTGACGAATCGAATTGGCTATACTTCGGTTTCGTCTTGCAAGCCTCCGTCTCTAGAGCGTGTGTACAATGGTACGCTTAGCTGTTGAACAGGTTGCACAACACCTTTAAGTTTTTACGGCGGATCCCTAACACCGAAGTCTTGTCATTATGGCATCTGTATCACAAGAGCTCGAATGAGTTCCATCGGCGGCACGGGACGAAAGAATAGCCTCGCTGCATGTATGTATGGCTGCGGGAATCACTAAACTCTTCCTTTGGTATTTATGGTATAAGCGGTGTTTGATGTATACGCCGGTATATACGACATCACTGCCATCATAGATGCCGCAAATTGCCTATAAAAACATGCCTCATCAAATGTGCCACCTATTACTCGAATGGGTGAACAGAACCGCAGTCCTGGGCCGAGCTATAAACTTCTCGTGTTTTCGTGTCAGTCGCTTAGGATATCAAGGAAGCCCGCCAATTTCCCTATAGTTGACGTCACCAGGTTTGAAATGTTGGTATCTTTAATGGACGCCATGCATCCGTTTTCTGCATGCTAACTGAGAAATAGCTTGACTACAGTTGCAAGCCGTCAACTATACTTAGACGCCACCGAACATCGCGAATAAAAACATGCCTGATCAAATGTGCCACATATTACTCGAATGGGTGGTCATAACCGCAGTCCTGGGCCAAGCTATAAACTTCTCTTGTTTTCGTGTTAGTCGCTTAAGATATCTAGGAAGCCCGCCAATTTCCCTACAGTTGACGTCAACAGGTTTTGAATGTTGCTATCTTTAATGGACGCTATGCATCCGTTTTCGGCATGCTAACGCAGAAACAGCTTGACTAAAGTTGCAAGCCGTCGACTATAAGGTACCTCTGGAAGCTCTCAGCTCTGAAAAAAATGTGTACAGTTTTGTAGAAATCGGGACACGCGCGCACATGTGAAGAGCCCAGCACAAGGTAGTGTAACCGTACGCACCCAAGTAAGTTCACGTCCCTTGGGATCTAAGCTGGGATGCGGTTTGTCTTCAAGAAGGCCAACAAGTTGAAGCCCTTTCATGGCGCTCGAGAATCCCTAAAGAACAAATGTAATGGACATGTAACTTCGTTGCTAAAAATACGCGGTCAGCTACCGTCTTTGTCATAACTTTCTCGGCCACGCTAAATGTTCTTGAGAACAAAGAATTCAAAGCAAAAGCTTAAGGTTTAACTGTGGCCACAATATTTCATGACAGCAAAAAAGAAGCGTGTTCTCTCCAGATTTCTGGCACCAAAATTTTTATCTTCGCGCCAGAGGTGAGCTTGTACTTTGAAAATTTTCGGCCTAGAAAATTTTGACAAAGACTGTACGTAACAAGACTATTCCGTTTCCAAACAAGCTTGATTCTGTGAGCTCAGGAAGCGAATATACGCATCTCGCTGTGAAGTTAATTCTTGTGCAGGGAAAATGCTCTAACCATTGTACCTTGGATAATATCCCTGCTTGAATCGGTCTCGTTTAATGCCATCCTATGCGGACAAAACTTTC
This sequence comes from Haemaphysalis longicornis, assembly GCF_048455015.1. Taxonomy (NCBI): domain Eukaryota; kingdom Metazoa; phylum Arthropoda; class Arachnida; order Ixodida; family Ixodidae; genus Haemaphysalis; species Haemaphysalis longicornis. Next base: position 184,388,144 of record NW_027526445.1, read on the forward strand.
TAAGAATGTAGAGGTGAAAGCCTGGTTGCATCTCATGTTGGTCTGCTGTTGAACTTTCTGTTAAAAATTGCGGCCGTGGCTGCCACCACTTGACCGGCCCCCTGGACAGCACCATCCGAAGCTTCTTCCGCTCGCTCGCCATCGCCAGGAGCCTCCTGTCTGCAGCCGTGAGTAGCTTCACCTCTCAAGGTGGCTCCCATTGCACATAGGGCAGCAGCCTACCGTAGCAAGGTGTCGAGTTGGGCTAGTTGGTGCACTTGCATCTTGGGCAACAGCGCAAAATATTAGGGACACAAAGACTGAAGTGAACAGGACAAGCGCTTGTCTTGCTCACTTCTGTCTGCATCTCTGTCATTTCGCGCTGTTCCCAATTGTGATAGAAGCAGCCTACCCTATTCCGGCATTGCTGTTTTCCTTTCTCGGCGGGTGCCTCACAATTTTGTGTGCCTCATAACACGGAGCTTGAGCCATTGAGATCTAAAGCTTTCGTCTTAATAGCCACTTCCAGCTTCGTGAAATCTGTAAATTGGTTCAGCGAGATCTGTCGCAAACATTATGGCGCCTTAATTGGTACATAACGATCTGCCCCCCGGAAACGCCTTCAAAAACAACGGTTGTAAACTCATTTACAGGCCGAACAGCGGGCGTGTGGCGTTTGTTACCTTATATCTCAGCGTGCCACGGAACACGGTGTGCGCGTTGCTGATTCCGTAGGTGGTCTTGTAAGTGAGGGAGTCCTGGTTCGGATAGCCCTCCAGGTTGAAGCCTGGCAGGAACGACAGCTCGCGAGCGTTGTCGAACAGGCTACCGGCTGGAATTGTTACTTCCTGTGCAGGCAGGAAATGTGAGCTACAGTGCTTATTAGAGAATTGACGCAAGCAAGATGGCGCAGAATAGAACAGATTAGCTCGCCCGCTTAGTTGTGAGGCGTATAGTGAGAATGATAAGGCAAAGCAAAAATTTTCTGAGCCTCCACAGGCTATAGCCTGGGAAAGGTATATTCAATGTAGCATTTTCTAGAGCTCTGTTTATGTGTCTTATCAGGGTTAAACTTTGATAAGATTGAAATATGTCCTGGAATATGCTGCCACGCACAGAACATACAGTTGAATGTGCCAGTTAGTGTGTCACAAGAAGAGACTGGTAGTAGAACAATTGCTGCTTCTATGGGCAGGTTCAAAGGGTTTGTCAGGCTCTGCAGGAATGATGTGACGGCTGTATTACAAGCTGTGTCCAGAATCAAATTATGAAATTATAAAAAAAAACATGTGGGTTGATGCACTGTGTTCTACAATGCGATGATAAATGAATTTTGGTTTTTCTTGACAAATTTCGAAAACATCGCAGAAATGAATTTCTACGTGTTGCCATTTTGACCGAGCTGGATCAGGTAATCGCATTGCTATCAGGCCTTCATCACTGCCTAGGGCAGGTTCGGCAGTACTTGAAGATATTTCATCGTCGTCATTTAGCTCGCAATTGATTGTACTATGGCAACACAGTCAATTTAATGAAATATAAGGTTTGACGAAAACTCGTCTGGTCCGGTGAAAGATACATAGTTACATGATACATAGATACATAGGCGCAGTGAACAAGGCTTCCGTATGGAAGCCGAAACGTATTTTTAGCCTTTTTAACTAAACCTTTGGTCGGCGATAACCAGTTTCTTCAACTATGTACAAAGTAAATTTTCTCTCTATGCGATGTCTGCCTAGTACTCTTGGATCATGGGTGATTTAGCAATTCGTATGTTTGCAACAGCTAATCAGTGCTTACCTTGTCGTTTTCAAAATACCGAGCCGGCTGCATGCAGTTGACGAAGGCTGTCCGTGGGTTCCAGCTGCACGGTTAGGGAAGGTATACGGTCACACCCCTCAACTGACAGAGCAACTGACAATGCAAGACAATGCAATGGTGACAGAAAGCCTTTAATGGGGCCTAATGCAAGGCTGTCGAAGAGCTTTACAAGATGGAAAGTTCATCTTGAGAAAATTCATCTTGAAAACAGGCGCGGAAAGACGTTGATGAAGAAAATAAATACACAGGGCAACGCGCTACTAGCAACTGGCAACATTTATTAACAGAAATGTGTAGGGCAAATCAACTGACATAACTCAACTGATTAAGAATTACGCAGAGATTATCAATAAAAATTACCGCAGACACAAAAAATACAACCTATAATGTGCTATCACCGCACGTGTCGTCCCAGAAACGCCAACTTTGCGTCTTGCAGACTGACTGAATGGATGACTCACACACATCGACCCCTCCCTGCTGAAATTCCAAGCTGCCATAATCTCCCTTTCTGTCCTTCCCCTGTGCCTAAATAACACGGTTGTTTTTTTCGAAAATTGGTTAACACCCCTGTACCTGGCACTCCTTACAGTGTGAAGCCAGGTGCGTGTAAGGCCTGCCCACCAGCGAACTGTGATGTTCCCTGTGATGTCCGCGCCTGTTTTCAAGATGACGAAGAGCCTTGAATTTTTTGTCTTCTACCCTACTTTTTGCCAGCTAGTTTCGCGACTGGTTCTTTTGTCTACCAGAGGTCCCACGCTGCGGCTACGATGTGTCAAGGACCCCATGGGAATTGTTCCAGCGTGGCCGTTGCCGAAAGACTGGAATAATGTGGCGTGTATCTTGGAGCTACGAGAAAGGCAACGTAAATATGAGGAAACTGTGGGCCTAACCAGTTCTGGTGTGTAGAAAGCCGGAAGGCAGACGACAAACTATCCTCCCGGCAGCCGGTATGGTGGTAAATGAGAAAGCGCGTGTTCTGCTGTAAATACCAGTTTATAAATGCATGGCTCGGCAACCAACCCTTTCGCACCAACAAACACATGGCTTGCGAGTTGCAACTCGCTCGCAAGTCACTGTCAGATTTTAGGTTGCTCACAACAGCTGGCTCACCTAATAACTTCCTGTGTCACAAACTTCTTGTAGTGCTACTGAAAGTGTGATGCATGCAGAGGGGTTGTCAACATTGCGCAGAGCAAAATATTCCCAGGCGCGCATTCTGCTTCGATCTTGTGTGAACTCATGCTGAGGGCATGGTTGACTGCATAGAAACATTATCGATGTATAAGCGCGCCTCGCCAATGAGTACCACCATGTCTCCTTTCACAATTCCAGATTTACGTTAGCCAACACCCCCACGAAGTTCTTGAAGCACAGAGCAATTTATTCGTGCGGGCTGAGATTACTCGAGTCAGTGCATTGACAAAAGGCGGAACTTTTTCTTCTAGGTAAAGTGTTGTATTCCGTTCTCTGGCACATTTGCCAACCCATTTCAGACTGCAACAATGCCTTAACGCCGATATTTGCAATACCAATTAGCCCTCAGCTATGCTTACCTGATCTTGTAGCGAAGCGGGTTGTTAGCGTGCTCGGGCGCTGGCAGTCCGCCACAGTAGGACACGAACGAGAGGATCTGTATTAAAAAGGACGGCCACCACGAAGAGAAAATACACGTTTGATTCCTTCAAAAGATCGCCCTGTTCCAGTTACAATGAAGACAACTTTACCGCAAACTTGAAAGAATAAGACTAGGTAACAAGGAAAACCGATCTAGTAGTGGCGATAAACCAGCCACGTTTCACTTAGCCCTGTTCAGCAGTTTTTTGTGCGATTGAAGGCCACTGACCAAAACCACTGCCAAGAAATCTGACTGTGAGATTTTAGGACTGCCTTTAGTTCCATTTGGTTATACGACTCTTAACATGTAATTTACTCACAGAGAACTGCTTTCGGTCGCGATTCTGGGCAACAGAAATTCTGAAAATATTTCAAAATTTTTATCTTTTTCTAAAAATGTTTTTAGTACATGCACTGGAGTTTTAATTTTTTTCAGTAGTACAAGCTTCAACTGCTGCGAGGGAGCTGGGCATATATTACTCGCCTTTCCATGCTTCTGGCGCACTTCGTCGAAACATTCCATGGCCAGGAGGTGGTCGATGCCAGGATCAAGGCCGACTTCGTTCATCACTGTGATGTTTGCGTCGACAGCCCTGTATACGTCATTGGGTAATACCGCATGTGTAAGATTACAGAAATATCATTTATTTCCACCTAGTCAGAAAAAACTTATATTTTTTATCACAGCTGTGGCAGCGTCCGTCTTCGCCAAGTGTGCAGTTCTGGCGTTTCTTGGTGAATGCTGGATATATCTTCTTCCGCATTCACATAATTGCTATACAGCGCCCACGTTTCGGATGGTGTTGGGTCTCGCACCTCCTGTAGCTCAGTAACGGCGAAGAGGCGGCGCACCGTATTGACCGTTCTGATTTGGAAAATTGATGGTGTAAAGTTGTAACGTCTGGAAGCCTCAAACGTCAATCCGCTGTCACATGGCAGAAAGAAACACGCGATGGGTTTTGCGGGGTTGCGGATTATTTTAATGCAGTCTCTGCCGACCAGAAAGTAACTTTGTGTGATCACTCCAAACAAGCGACGAAAAGAAATTTTCGATCTGCAACTTGGACGGACTGCACGTGCCTGGCCAGGAACTGTCATGGCGCGTTTCGTCTAGACACACCAGGTGGCGCGCCGTTCTAAGGTGGTCGTTTTGCTAAGATGGCCGTCCGTTCTCCTGTAGATAAAATAGTTTTAATTGTAATTCTAAATCACCAGGTAAGTGCCATCACAGTTCTTGGTGTTTAACGAAAGAGACCACAAGATGCGAGTGCGAACAATAGTGTGGTTTGTTCAGGAAGAATGTTTAGAGGTATTCCTTTATCGCCACAACACCTTGCATACAGTCAAAATATTCGAGAAATGATGTAGAAATGTCTACGCCTAAAAGACAGTGCTGCGACAAAATGATTGTGGTTAACTTCCCATCTGAGAATTTGGCCATACAACAGCTGGCCCCTGCCATTTTTCTCGTGGAAAGAGCACATGAAAGAAACAATGTAGGCAAAATAACATGATATCACTGCTGCCACAAAAAAAGATTATTTGACATTATGTTTACAGTTGATTTGCTACTTTAATAACAATGCCAGCGATATCGTGTGTAGAGCTGAGAGAATCGCAAATTTAGTAATTACCGCGTGAATTTCCTCCATTCAACGCTTTGCAAAAGTGCCTACCAGCACTTACCTTAATCAGGTACACTTTGAATCATTCATCGTAGGAGTACGGACTGCGGTACTCACGCGCCGTGCAGTTCTTTCATTTCGGGTGTGAGGTAGCTGGCGGTCACCATGTTCGTCGCATGCTTGATGCAATGGCGGGCGATCGTCGGATGGAGTGGTTTTGGAAGCATGCTGCGGGGAAAATGTCAGGGTTCTCCATATTCTTGCGGCGTCCTAAAATGAGGAAGTCTACAAAGGTTCCAACTTCGAGGATTGCACTTCGAGGAATTAGATGACCTTGGACACTTCAACACGCACTGAAACTTCCTAGACATTGTAGTTCCTTCTTTTGCGCAAAACCAAGCATTTGGGCATCCCCTTATTGTTTCAAGCGAAGCTTTCGTATTTTATTTCCGATATGAGCCCTCTCTAGCGCTTCTCAGAAAGATGTTTTTTTTTCACAGATTCTGTTCCGGAATTTTAACTTAACTAGCGCTAATTTGAAACTAAGATTTGCCATCATTGTAGCAAACAGTGTGGCCGAGCACGTGATCGCTTTTGGACGTCCCAGCGGGCGCGTTAAAACTACAAGGCAGCCCAGAAACAAGAGCAGTTCGTTGCCGCTTCCTTGAGCCTGGACGCAAAGCACGATGCTTTATAAAGGTTACGAGAAACGAGCTGGTCGCGACAAAAACAGCCTTGGAGCAAATAACTCGGGAACCAACTGCCCGAACTATAAAGTAGACAAAAAATGTTCTAAAGATCGACCAGACTCACGTATTGTGAGTGAATAAATTAAAGTATTGTGACCGGCTAGTTGGTCTGACATGACGGAAATAAAATTTGCGCTACAAGGATGAGACGATAGAAGAGGACACGCTGTATGGTGTTTCTTCTTCTGTCGTCCCGTCCTTGTAGCGCAAAGTGTATCTCCATCAGAGTGAATAAAGTAGCACGGGTGCCAACTCTCCCTTCCTCTTTGTTGTAGAGTTACCAGCCATAGATCTTTAATTGAGCTACAAGAAGCAATGCGATATGTGGTATTAAAGCCGAATAACGAATCGAAAATGCAAATTGGTCTTTCGTTATTGCGTTCGTCCTTTTACGAGGATACTGCCGTTAGTTGGGAACTCGTTTTCGGGTTTATAATTAAAAAAAAAATTGACAGGGTAGAAAAAAAGATAAGGAGGTCAAAATCTTGAACATGAGAGCAATTTGGTTTCAAAAAACTTTATTTATGAATCGAAAGTTTATGTCCATTGAGAATAACCTATATTTGCAGCAATTTGCACACTCACGACCCCGACGCCTTCAACATATAGCTAATGTAACTAAAAACTTACTAGAGCTTGAAAATGAGCTTAACAGCTCGCCAATCGCTAATCTCTACAAGTGTTTTGCGCAAGTCATCTTCGTCGTGAAACGACTGAGCTTCTTGAATTTGTTATTTAAAAATAACATAGGTGGGGCATCTACTCAAAGCCGGTGGGAGCGCATCCAGCATTTTTCCGTCATGAATTCAGTAATGTTCTAGTTGTGTTCGTCGAAACGGCACAGTTGAATCTCACTTGCAATGAAGTTTGCTCAGGCTGTCACTAATGAAAACGACTATTTAAATCATTCAAATTCAATTTTGGGACGTTCCACGCGCCCTGCGCTATGCTGGAGAGTGTCACAGCGGAGGGCCCACGGATTAACTTGAATCACCTGTGGACCTTTAACGTGCGCCGAAATCTTAAAGTACGGTCGTTTTGGTTTTTCGTGTCCCAGAAAAGCGGCCGCCGCGGTCGGGGGCGAACCTGCGTCGTTAGGCTTAGCAGCGCAACGCCGTAGCCCCTGGGCCACCGTGACGGGTCAAGGGATTCGGCGTGGCTGAACTTTCTGTATGGCCGTCTCATACAGCTTTCATAATAATGCGAATCGATCTGTAGGCACGCAAAAACTTATCTTTGAAGACCGAACATTTCCCCCGTAACAATACAATAAATTGGGGTATCGCCTTAGTAACTTTTTTTCCCAGAGCAGGACACAGCCCCAGTACGCCGAGTGTAGTCCAGTCTTGGGCAGTAATTAGTTACAAGTAACGCGTTAACGGTAATCAGTTATTTTTGCGGTAACTTGTAACTGTAACTAGTTACTTTTGAGATAGAGGAACTTGTAGCAGTAACACTGTTACTTTTTACGCTGTAACTGCAACAGGAAATACCGTTACAGTTACGTCCATTTTTTTTAAAGAAAAATTTTCTAACAGCAGCACTCGTTGAAAGCCGTACAGTTAGCGCTTTCCAGATATTCAGACTTTTTTCTTTCCCATATCCTTACTATATACCTTCCATCTCTTCACAACACGGCTACCCTGGCGGTTTAGGACAGGAGTTTGCTATGACGATTATCTTCCCTGCAGAAAAGCGAGGCCGAAGGTTGGTCCTAAAGGTGTTTTTGGAACTTTTCGGTCATCTTGCGTGGAGTGGAGACAAGAAAAAGAAAGCGACTGAAGAAAGAGACTGAAAGAGAGGTAACCTCTTGGATGTTAACTTTGAGGAACAACTCGATGAAGTTTTAATGAGCTTATTTGCATCAACTCGTGCACCAACAAAACAGTTAGTGCAACAAAATGAGGTGTACACAACGATTAAAACAGTTAGTGCAACAAAATGAGGTGTACACAACGATTGGTGGAGTTGGGATTGAGTGTGCACCCTTTTGGGTTCCCGTCATCAAGGGTTTTACCTTGTGCAATTTCAACTACCCGCCTGCGTTCGTACGTTTCTTTTAAATAAACTCTACCATTTCATTTGGGATCTATACTTAGTGTTATAAACAGTAACGGAAAAGTAACGACGTTACTTTTACACATTAAGTTACCTTTGGAAACTCTGTAACTGTAACTGCAACTCTGTTACTTTTTGCTTCAGTAACATTCCACTTTGTGAAGGGTAATGGCCTGCAGAGTTGTTTATGGGGGATCGGTTGGCCACCAACACCCGCTCAAATCGCACCGACGCACCGGGGTAGCGTTCACCGGGATTGTAGCCAAGCCGATGTCTTGCGTTTTCCGCCTCGCGGCATTCGGGGTTTCGACGGGCATCTCACTTACGGTTGGCGCCGCGGCCCGATCGTTATCGGTGGCCTCCTTATGCTGCATTCGCTACGGCTTCACTGTGCAGCCCCGAATGAGAGAAAGCCAGCTTACAGAGGTCACGCCTACACAAATCTCCTTACAGTCTGCCTCACTTCTAAACACGAATGCACTGCAATTTGCCGGGAAGATTTTTTTGGGGGTAATATACCGTATTTACTCGCGTAATGATCACACTTATTTGCCCAAAAATTTGATGAAAATTCAGGGGCGCGTTCATTACGCGGGGCAAATTTTTCGCGAACTTTTGAGCACAGAAGACGCAAGCAAGTTGCGTGTCAGAGTTTTGACAATAGGTCTCATGAACATAATAAAAATAATAAAAAACATAATAAAAACTCGGCACACCGCCGCCAGCCGCTTTGCAAAGTGACGCAAAATGCAGTGTTTTCATGAATTACGGAATGCGCCGGAACGAGTTTGCTGCGAGGTGACAACAGGGCAACTAAAAAGTGGCTGGACGGTGCGGGACATCAAAACAGACATGGGGGCCGACGCAGCAAGCTGAGCGCATTTTTTTCTTCGTCGACATTATGTGCATTTAGTGAGAGTTTCTTCCTCATCAATATTGAGCGCATGCCTGCCGATATCGCTAATATAAGCAAGCGTGCGGCAATAACGTAGCCATGTCTGTTTTGCAAGGGAAGGAAACAGAGGTGAGCACGATCATCATCAGCTAGGCTTGGCACACATGTGACATACTGCTGCGGCAAGTTCAGGGTGCGTTCATTGCACGGGAAATTAAGAAAATCGAACTCCGACGACAAACTTCAAGGGTGCGATTATTACGCGAGTGCGATCATTATGCGAGTAAATACGGTACTACGTCTTAAATCAAGGTATGAAGTGGCGAAGGGGAAGACATAGCCGAAGGGAGAAAGTGCGTCGAAGTGAGGAGGGAGCGGCTTTCCCCGTACGGGCGCAAAACTCGTGGCGGCGTGGTTGCTGCATATCTGGGTATGCGTACCTGACCACTAAATCGGCGCCCTTGACAAGGTTCTCCACGACGTCCGGAGCCTCCACGACGTCCACGACCACGGACTCCGTGTTGGGTGACTTCATTGCCAACGCCTCGCCCTCCTTTTGCAAAAGTGTACCTGCAGTCGTGTGATAATTCTACTGTTGCGCTTGAACGTCCGAAGGCAGCTGTGAAAATTTTTATCTACATCGTCATAATCATCATCACTCATGTTGCCAACTGCGACAATTTTTTTCCTTCGCCTAAAGAACTGCACCTGCAGATGCACGAGTTTGAATGCCATACATAGGTAAAGGTCGCTTATAAGTACAGTCCCAGTCCCGAACGGGCACTGTATCATCAGGCGGTATGCACGCTGCGCCTGGTCCTACAGTGTTTGAGGTGCCGAAATGTAAGGGAGTCGTGGTGATCAGACGCATATAGTATTGTGCTGCTAGGACGGAGCAATTGCCGGCTCTCCCTGCAAGGCTACGTCCGCCTGTTCACTAACAATTCACTCTCTGACTCACTCATTGACTCACTCATTCACCACCATCGTCTACCTGTTGATGCCCAATATAAGACACAAGCCCCACAACCCCTGCATTATTCGTTTTCTGGGGACGCCAATCTATTAGACAAACTTAGGTATTGACTTCATCATCATCACCAGCCTATCTACGCCCACTGCAGGTCAAAGGCCTCTCCCATTAATCTCCAATTATGTGCTGCCTGCGACCAATTTATCCCCGCAAATTTCTGAATCTCATCTGCCCATCTAACTTTCTGCCGCCCCCTGCTACGCTTGCCTTCTCTAGGGATCCACTCTGTTACCCTTAATGACCAGGTATAAGACTTCAGTGTCCCTTTAATACCAGGGTATAGTGCACGATTTTGTCGTCGTCTTTCCCGCAAAAGCCCACATGCCGCAGCTCAAGCAACAGATAATGCAATAGCGTACCAATAATGACGTGCACAGAGTCGTCCCTCGTCATGTACTCGACCAGAGGCGCGGACACGTAGCCCGCTCCAAGCACCAGCACTTTCTTCATCTTCGCGGCCGCCTTCTTCGAGAGAGCACACCACAGCGCGACAATCCCTCTGCCTCGGTAAAACCTGAGTCCTCGAACCCGCAAAGACTTGTCTCCCCCCGTTTTCCTTCTTCCTCTCGGAAGTGCTAGAAAGATAAGAACGGAGAGCCCTGTTTAGATAAGCCGTTATTTGCGGTACACTGACCTTTTCCGAGGCAAGCTGCCAGAAAAATATCAAGAGGCGGCCGTTATAAGGGCGATTCATTTGCGACCGCTGTAATTCACCTCTTTTTCTGATTGAAATTTCTCTGTAGGTCATACCATAATTATCGACATCAATTTACACTATTAAATAGCTTTTAATCCGAAAAAAATATAATTACAAACGGTGTGCCATAAGTTTCAGTATAAGGTCCTGTTCAATTTTTCTCCGTACATAAATGATATTGCCGATGAAGTACCTTGCACGACGGATATCGCATAGTACAGCCGATAGCATAAATTTTGAGGCAGCCAAAGGGTCAAGGCTACAAAGCCGATGGCAAAAACTTTGGGGCAGTGAAAGTGCCAATGGCGGAGATTTTCTGGTAGCCAGTTCGGATGATGGCGTAAATTTTGAAGCAGCCAAAGTGACGAGGCTATATACGGTGCAGCCCCTGACAAATATTTTGGACAGCGAAAGTATCAAGGCTATAGTACAGTTGACGGCGGAAATCGTACATATGATCATTCGTCATAGGCCGATTCGACAATGGAAAAGTTCGTCATAGCTGCACACAATGAGTGTCCACGTGTTTTTTTTTTTCTTTTTCGAACGCACGTGGGTCTCAGCGAAGTAGGTAAGATGGTTTGACTGAAGAGAGAGAAGCGAGGCACAGGTTTTTTTTTTTTCTCTCTCTCTCTCTCTCTCTCTCTCTCTCTCTCTCTCTCTCTCTCTCTCTCTCTCTCTCTCTCTCTCTCTCTCTCTCTCTTTCCGGCCGTATATCTGGAAAGTAAAGAATGAAAGCCAGAGTGGGCAAGTAGGGTGACCTGGGTTGATCAAGAATATAAATGCGAGTTCAACAACACTAGACAGAAAAGTGACGCAGGGACGTAGCCTAATAAAGTTTTCGGAAGACGGCCCACAAAGAACGCGAGCCCCCCTTTCCAGTGTTGCGGCCGGCTTGGGCGCCCTCCATGGGACCGGCCCACTCGTCACAGCCGACTATTCATGGGAAGACTGGTCAGAGGCATCTGGTTCTGAGTGATCCCGTACCAGAAACAGTGGTAGCACCGACTTTCTCGTTCCTGGAAATTTCGTCTGGCAGTTTCATTTTTGGCGGATGTCGAGAAGGAGGTGGGGTAGGGGGGGGGGGGAGTTTGTCAGAGGCATTAACCCTGATAGTTCGTACCAGGTTGACCCTTTTCAGTTCGTGGGTTAACCTTTCCTTTTGATTTAACACCTTGTATCTTTCTAATCTCAGAACGGCCGCAATAATGACAATGAACTTGTACGCCGTGGCTCGTAGCAAGCTATCTTTCCCTTCCCCGACTATGGCTTTGAGCCTTCAATAAAAGCATAAATAGAAACAAATCAAGAAGCCTCGATCTCGGGAATTTAGCTTACAACAGCAGTTTCAATCGCTTCCATTATAGTAGCATGACACATTCTAGCATTTGTGGGATGTCCTCAAATGGTAACACCAATTCATGAACTGCCCCGACATTTTTTTCTAAGAGCTTACGATATTTTTGTGTATTCGAAAGGCAACATAAAATTACTGAATTTTAACCAGCGCAGAGATATAAACGCAACCGTTTAAACGGATATTTTGCTCGCAGCTTTAGTTAATGAATTTTAGCGACTCAGAATGTAGGTTTGCTAAATAACGGTGTCGACTCACTTATCTAGGGCTTTCATCGCAAGTGAACTTGCTAATTAAATTGCTAACATTCGTCGTACAATCAACACCTAACGTTGCTAGACTTTTGCGAAGTGACAAGCAGGTTTACAGTACGTGTGTAAATCAAGCTTCAGGGACCTTACAGTAAGCACATCTAGATTTTCTGTTACGGCTGCACTGTTGACAATTTGCACTCCTTTAAAAATCTAACAGGTGCTTATAACAGAGATGTGCTTGCATTGTTGCGTAATGTCGCTTACGAACCATAGTGGTGGCAGTTGCCCTGTTGCAGATGCAGTAAAACAATTCTTTATTTCTCGTTACGAAATAGCGCAACGGGTTCCCGGTAACTGCTTTGTGTTGTAAAGTGAACCTCGCTTTTGTCTTGGCATTTAATTCTTGAGGATTGGTTAGAAAAGGCACGGATAAAAGTTTTGCGTGTTTTTCTCTTTTTTTTGGGGGGGGGGCGAGGGAAGGGGGGGGGGTTCTGCCAACATTCCAAACGCAGCGAGGAGAGAAACCAAGTAACGGGAGAAACCAAACGTTGGGGATCAGCATTACTTGCAAGATACTCCCATTGCCCCGCAACGTCCATCCCGACTACAACCCAGGACGCCGAGCGGCCAGGGCCCGAGCCCTCACCGAGACGCACGCAAACGACACGGGCACCATCTACGTGGATGTAGCCAAATACCCCGACAGACCAGACACCTACGCAACAGTGGCGGTGAGAGCCACCACCGGAGAAGTGTACAGTGCGTGTAGTGTTCGCGTACCGTCTGCTCAGCAGGCGGAAGAAGTGGCGATCGCACTCGCGCTAACGAACCCGCAATGTACAACAATACTGAGCGACTCGCGCTCGGCCATCGCGAACTTCGCCAAGGACAAAGTGTGTACAAGTGCAGTGCGCGTAGTGCAGTGTTGTGCAGTGAACAGTGAATCGGTGCCGGCTACCCACATCCGTTGGTTTCCGGCGCACATGAACGCTAGCACCGACGGCAGCGGCCACCCTAACCGCAACGAGACAGCGGACGCCGCCGCGCGCGCACTTACCAACCGCGCGGCGCCCCCCCGCATCTCTCAGGCGGAAAGGCCAGGGCCGGATTAAGGGGGGGGGGGCTACGGGGGCTGCAGCCCCGGGCCCCCAGCTGTCAGGGGCCCCGCTCGATCACATAAAAAAAATAAATATCTTGAGTGTGCTCACTGCCCCATTGAAAGTTGAAGGTAGGAGCTTCAACCTCACCTTCACACCGAATCTGACTAACACGTGACAGGTGGGAAGGAGTGGGGGGCCCCTCACGTTATGGTTGACAACCTTAGAATCCATTTCAATTTAATTCACTTATTCCTACTCCTCTTCCTTGTTTTCCGGAGGTTTATGAGAAGACATCTTGAACCAAAAGTCGTGGGTACACAGCTTGACGGGGCCTAAGAAGCCACATAAAAAATGTTCCGAGCTCGGCTACGGTCTTCTTCGGCACAGGTCGTTTCGGTAGTCTTTTCAGTACACGGACATTTAAGTATGCGGACGTTTCGGCGCGCGCACGTTTCGGTATAAGAAAGGGTCAGGCATGCGAATAATGAAATAATTGATTGATAGTAGGGTTTAACCAACAGTTTAACGCGCCGACGCAACGCAGGCGATGAGGCGCGCCGTAATGGAGGGCTCCGGATTAATTTTGACCACCTGGGGATCTTTAACGTGCGCCGAAATCTCGTACACACGGGCGTTTTTGCCTTTCGCCTACATCAGAAAAGCGGCCGTCGCGGCCGGGAATCGAACCCGCGACGTCGCGCTCAGCAGCGCAATTCCTTATCCACTGAGCCACCGAGGCGGGTAATAATGAAATAATGTCTGAAGAACATTGTAAATTGTTTAAGCCTGAGGGACGTTATATGTGATTATTGAGAACTTAAGTACTGCCCTACGGGCTCATACCCAGTTTCTGCCAGAAATTTCAATGTATTGCGTTTGACAAGGAAGTTCATTGCGATGACGACCCGTTCAATAAAGCTACTGAATTAGTTCAATCGCAAAGCAGTGATTGATATCGACTCGGTATTTTCGCTGAATGGTCATCGTATATATGGTTATTTAAATGTTCAAAGGTTGTGTAAACCACTCGCGGGGTCGTTCGGCTTCAGCCCGCGCCTCTGTGCTATAGCCTCTGCACGCTGTCTGAGCAACAAGCGTTGCGGAAGGTACATGTCCGCGCGACTCCATTCGCAGCGTCACTCCGTGTGGACGCAGAGGCCACGGGGCCAGCCCGACCCTAGCGGCTCTCTTCGAGCTGGGGAATCAGCAGGCCTAGGCGGTGTGCAGAGCTCAGACGTGGACGCCAAACAAAGTAACAACGACATCTGTTTCCTTTCGGCATGACGAAAGCTGTGTCCACTTAAAAACGCATCCTGCGTGCGACCCCTTCGATGCCGTCTTGAAACGGACCTCCGCCGCGACTCGGGGACGGTAAGCTGTTTATCCCCGTGGGCGCGTTTCGCTTTGAGATGAGCCGGCGGACGGCGGGGACAAAAGGGCGTCCCGAAGATCTGGTCCCGCTTGGGCGCGGCGGCAGGAGGAGAGGAACCCCCGAAGGAGCGCGGGAAAGCAGTGGACGCGGCAGACGTGTTGAGGACTCGAAAACGAGAGGTCTCCGTCGTAGACCCCGAATCTAGACGAGAAGCTTCAGCGTGTTTCCACTACCAGTTACGACCGAACAACGACCCGACCGACCGACAACGAATTACTGACTGCTGGAACTGTTGCGCGGCACCGCGGGAGCAGCAGCGCGGGGGTGAGCAGAGGCATCCTATTCTTATTAAACTGTTGTCTGATGCCATCTCTCGTGCTTACCTGTCGCTCTCCAACCCAAAGGGGATTCGTTAATGTGTAACGGCTTGCCGACTAGCAAGACCATCACAGCTGCATGCGCAACAGGACTTCATCGCTGCTGAAAGTTCGACGGCCATGCGCAAACCCACGCACGAAGCGGAGCGCTCACCAGCCCAAAAAGCGACATTTTTCTGCTTATCGTCTTTGTGCTAATCGCGCTGCTATATGAAGGTTGCTTGGCGCCACACGTCTGAGCCCCCCCCCCCCCCCCTCCCCTCCCCTAACCTCCTTCAAAAGCGGCGCGTGTTCTAACCGTCGCGTGCTTTCTCGCCTGCGCGGGTAACCTACAGGATTTTGGCCCGTAAGGCGTAGCGGCTAAGTGTTTGGTAGATTTCTGTGAGTGCAGCTGCCTGCGCGGACTTTGAGCCCTCCGATATATGCTGGTGGACAACTTTACAATAAAACTAAAACCTTACAGGCTAAAAAAATATTCTTGTGAGAAAATACTCTTCTGTACCATGGCGTCTGCAGGCCGATACGGCGCTTCGATTAATTGTGAATCTGTGATGGACCAGCAATCAAGCCATACGAACTTTTACGCCTGATAAAATCCGTCATATAATACTAGGCATCAAGCCAAGAAATTAGTTTCCGGAAACGTAAAATTATGTATAATTTATCACTGATCAGGGACAATAACATGGGCTTCGAAAATTTTCGCATAATAAAGCCGAATCATTATCATCATCATCGTCATAATAATCATCATCATCATTAGGGCCCCAAGGACGCAGTAGCCCCGGGCACCAAAGTTTCCTAATCCGGCACTGGGAAAGGCAGCAGGACTCAGACCAGGAACCCCTCGTGACTTACGCCGAAATACTACAGTGGAACCGCCTCGGCAGACAGCTTCGGCCGCCCCCACACCCCAAGCTCACCAGGGCTGAAGCAGTGCTGTATAGACAATTACAGACAAACTCTGTGATAACTCCGGTGCTGGCGCAATATGTGTGTCCAGAAGTGTACGAAAGTGTGCTGTGCAGTGTGTGCGCGAAAACGAACGCGACCTTGGCCCACCTACTGTGGGACTGTGAACTAAATCCAGTGGAGGCAACCGCCTCAACGCGTTGGCCGGACGATATCACAAGTGCTATGGACTCGTCTGACCACTATGTTCAACTCCGGGCAGTCCAGCGGCTCGAGGCTGCTCTTGCAGGGCAGAAGCGTAGGGAGGCGCCGACGGGAGGTCTGAGGGATCACACCCGACGACCCTCCGCGCGTCGACCTCGTAGACGCCCGCAAGGCGTTGTCTCGGGGACGACTTAGGAAACGTCAAGGAGGGGGCAGGCCCTGAGTGGCTCCCGCCCACCTCCCCCCGCAGGACAATTCAATAAAGTCTTTCTCTCTCTCTCTCTCTCTCTCTCTCTCTCCAGGAATTGTGGATCGCCTTTTCCAAATTGCTATTTAAAGCGGGAATCGTGGGGAAAAAAATTCAGCAAGTCGTGGCACACACCCTCGACACGTGTAGGCAACAACGGCCATTATATTACGCAATTTTTCCTCCTTTAAACTTGAATCCAACTTAAGGGGTTAAGACTTGACCATAATGGGCACTTGGTTATGCTGAGTGAAACACATTTTTGGACAAGGTGATTCATATGTTGTGATTTGAAAATGGGGTATTTAAAAATGACACACGAATTATGCTACAGGACAGACGCAAACTCACAACTGATTAATTTTACCGAGAAATCCCCCTGAAATACTCTTGCGCATCCACAGAAACGTATTTTAAATAATACATAAAATTACCAACGCAGTAAAACCAACTACTGTGCAAAAATGGTATTTATTTTCAGAAATGTACGGGAAGAATTCGATCACACAGGCACTTACAGGTGTAAAATACGACCCTGGTAATGTATGGGTGATAGCGCACGGGTCGTGTGCAGTGCAATTGTTTTTGTTTGTTTCTTCTTTCTAAGAGGACACAGCGAAATTTCACAACAGTGTGGCAAATGTACGGATATATGCACCGGTCTTGTCGCTTCTTACCCGTTTCGTGTAGTAAACTTTTATCATTTTAAATAACCCCACGCCACCTTTAAAAAGCACCTTTTGACGTTACTGAAACGGTAGACTGCCGGCACTCATCAATAAGGAAAGTGCAATGTGTCGAAACAATGTTTATAACACGTTTCACGTTGAAGTGGTGACAACGGCGACGATGTTTTGTGAAGCTTAACTAGCGCGATATCCCCCAACGGCCGCTGATTATTGCATTTCTAGACAAAATCCGCAAGCAGAGGTAAATAGGCCACTGCTTAGTGCGAAACAAATGCACATATTCATTATTTATCGTGTGCAGCACGCGTCTTGCGCCGCGCCCAGGGGCCGACTGTGTTCGCGCTCGGGGCGCATAGATGATAATACTTCGGGGAGATGCCTGATGTCTATCTGATTTCGATTCACTAAAAAGGGGCCGGCTTGTTACTCCCTCGCTTTTATTTATAATTGTTCTTGGGTTACTCGCGAATAAACCACATGTATGTAACAACACAAACGATTTTTTTGTCACTTTATGGTCACACCCCCAAAAAATTGCGATAATTTTTTCTCGAAGTACATTCAGCCGAAGAATTTAAATTAGCAATAACAAAAATCGCCCCGGGGGGTCGCATTTGGCGAAAAACTTCGACCCTCAAAGGGTTAAAGGAGCCATGAAGACAAAACTTGTTTTATTCGAAAGATTGGGTGTTTCATAGTACCCCAACCGCTTTCCCGGAAGCAAACGATGCTTTATTCACTGAGAAATAAGGCAATTTAAGCCAAAATTTTTTAAATATCCCGCTAAATTGTACATTGCGGGAATCAAACAGGAACCAGAACTCTAGCCACCCCACCTTACCAGAACTCATGCCAAAACAGAGAAGGCGGCCATTTTAAACTAGCAAAACCTAGTACACCCGCAGCCCTAGTCATGGAATCGCCTCATCCGGTCAACAAAGCTCTCGCCGAGGAGCTCGGGCTTGCATTTAACAACCTCACACCACTTGAACTGCTTGAACACTCAATGTTTCTAAGCGCACGAGCGGCAGGACTCGTGGGATACACGGATGGACCTGAAAGCGACCATTCCGTGATATCCACAACAGACGAACGCCAAGCCGTCGGCACCGCTGCCTCGTCAGCCTCGTCGTGACGGACGAATACAGACTGGTACGTATGTGCCGTATTTTCATTACGGTTAATAATAGTCAGTTTCAGTAGCAGTATCGCTTATGCCAGTTGGCCGGTGTAGTGTATGGAAAGCCGTTCGCGCGATCTCTCTGCTCCGACCAGAAAGATACGAGTGTCGATGCGCGGTGTGTACGCTTCCAAGCTCAGAGCGCTTTGACGGCGATTTGGCGAAGTCGTCGACGAGCGGCGGCATGTCCCAGGTGTGAGCTAACGTAAGGGTCCCTGCCGTAATCACTTCGTCGGAAATGAAGCGAGCACACTTGTACTTCCTTTAGCTCCCTTTCTCCTCCGTTTGCAAAGTTCACAAAACATAGCCACTTGCTTCGCCGAGGTTCGTCGTTGGGCTGCGCATGAAAGGAGATCTCTTCACCGACAGGGATGTCGCACTCCCTCGACGATTTGCCCGTACAGGGCATTTCCGGACGCAGAAACGAAATTTCATTGTAAAGTACTCGAAGAAACTGAAGTTTTCGGTGGTTGTAAGCTGAAAACGAGCTCGTAACGACAGCAGCAAGCCAACGCGACCACCATTCCGAAATTTCTGCGACAACTGGCACTATCTCGTCGCTGCTTGCTGTTCCTTACTCCCCTCGTTTCTATTTTCGTATTTGCTGGTTGGCGATGACGGCCAACCTCCTGTCAAGGGATTAAGATACCAAGCAAGGTCGCGGCTGTGCGTGCTAGAATGGTTCGTTGGCCCCGAAGCGCCTCGAACCCGAAAATTCGTCGGCGCGACGGCGAGATGTCCAGCTCGGCCGGTAGTAATTTCGTACGCATTGGCGTGCATGTTTGCGTGTTCCTTCGGAACTTCAACCGTTTACTCTACCGTTATTAGTGTCATAAAAAAAAATGTGCAATATGTTTCACGGGCATGTAGCTCACATGCAAACTGGTAAGCCCTGCCTAACTTGCGTTTGCTAGCATTCTTTTATGACATCATTGGTTCTGTTGCGGGAAATGAGATGGTGGGTCGCATCGTCATTCCTTTTTTTTTGCTAATTATTTTGCTTATTTGAGCGAAGTTTGCATTAGAAGTGGTGTCAGTATGGTTCTAACGAGGCAATCTTTCGAATGAACCAAACTTGTGTTTTCTCTTCATGGCTCCTCTAAGCACGCTTCACTCCCCTTCCGCGATTTTCTCCATCACGGCTGTTTCTGTGGCATTCTGTGTAGGTTCTACTTAAAAATAATGAGCAATCGCACTTGGGCACTGATTGGATACCAGCCTCCTCGGTAGGGAGGTGCCACTTGCATTGGTGCCCATTGAAAGCTGAAAGACGACTGCTGCAGCTCGCCACATCAGCCTATTCAAAATTTCCCCCTATTATAATAAAAGAAGGCGAGGAGAATTGTGCGTCCAACAATGTCAGAAATGTCAATATGTCTGGCTGGAAGAGTTCATTGCCGATTTAGCGACCGGGGCGAAGAAGGAGCGATTCCTGAGGAGGGGCGCCGTCGGAATGACAGCGACGCGCGGAAGGGTGCAGCGAGCAAGCTTGTTCCTCCATGGGAGCGACACTGGGGCCAATGAGGCTGGTTCTTGTGTCCTTGGGGGCTTCTTTGGTGGCTTTTTGTTGCACAGAAAAGAGATTATGGCAGCTCATGGTGCACAAATAGCTACAGCACTGCCAGGCATCCGGCCTCAGAATCGACTTCGTCGGAATTCGGTCACCCTCAAGAAGGAAACAGAGTGGAGGAAGAGGCTTCTAGTTGAGTGGTGGCACATTCAGCGAACTTTACAAAACCTTAATCGCTACCATATGAAAGAAATTCTCACCTTTGTGCACACGCAGGGGCTGAGCATCGCAGCGAGGGGCTTTGCGAGAGACCTAACGCACTGAAAGGCTATCAGAGGCTGCTCCAACGTGACCACAGTCTCTTGGTTACACAGCTGAAGAGAGAAAATAAGTAAAAGGACACATGGGTTCGTGTAGAATCTGAAGCAGCCAAGGTGCATTAACCGCAACACTAACTCGACACCCCAACAGAATGGAACAAGTAGCCCCACACGTGACTGCACATGCATAGAGCAGGTGCACTTAGAGGAGAGCTCCCGCTCTGGGGCAGCTGGAGCTTCACGTGAAATGTAGGCACTCTGCACGTTGAGGAGGTCTGCATCACAAGACTAAGAAACGAAAGTGGCCCAAATAGCACAGCAGAGGAGAAGTCTGACAATTGCCGGCTGTCGCCTTCAAATCACGTGGGCACATTTAGGCACACAAGGATTTTTTTTTTTGTTAACGATAAAAACACTAATTGTCAGATGGTGCATCACAAAAGTCCCAGCCGGGCTTTTGGTCTCAAAATCTGTGCACGAATCTTTCACGTCCAGGTATTGATTTTAGATGATGAGAGTAATCATCTAAAATCAATACCTGGACGTGAAAGGCTGGCCTTTATGTGAAAGAAGGGGTTGTAGGCGGTGGGGACGCAGGGATTAAGCGGAAAGTATCCCCTGTGCACAGATTTTGTGACCGTGAAAAATCACAGGGAAAGGGAAGGGGGAACTGACTGCTGCTTTCGGATAGGTGCCATAAAAAAAAAGGAGGTAATGAGGACTGTACTCTCGCTTACAAGTCGAACTAGAAACTTTCAAGCATGTCAAAAGAAGTTACATCAGAATAAAATTTCTCGAAGGAAGAACTGAAAAAAAAAGAGGGCCGTTTTTTTTTCTCAAATTTGCAAAAAAATTGCTCAGGGATGCTCTCTTTTTATTGTGTTAAAGGAACCATGAAGACAAAATGCAAGTTGGGTTATTAGAAAGACTGCTTAGTCCCGATAACAATGATACCAATATCATCGCAATCTTCGAACAAATAACGGAGATATTAAAGAAAACGTGTGAAGCAGTCGCGACTCCCTAGCCAATTTCCCGCAACTTTTCTATGACGTCACGGAACCTTGTTTGTGCGATTGGCGGCCGCCTAACTGACCTGTCGCGACGACGACACATGACTGGACGTCTGTAATGGGGCCTCTAGTTCCATTTGACCGCATCACTTGAATGCTAACGTGCAGTTAACGCACTGAAAATTGTTTTATTGTTGGCCCGCATGACGTCATTCTTGCTCATAACACATCACTGTGGCACAAAATTTGAAAGTTTTTAATACTTCTTGTTTTTTTTTTCGTTAAAAAAACATCTTTTGTGGCTGTAATGGAGCTGAGTGAGATACTGAATCCTAGTTCTTTCAAATTAAACGAAGTTGTATTTTCTCTTCATGGCTCCTTTAAAGGGGTACGGACGCCAATTTTTGGTGTTAATAATACTACACAGCTCACTTACTTTACTCAACAGAATAGCTCGGCTGAAATATAAGCGGACTGCAACGCGTGGAATGTACTTCAATTTGATCTGATTTGTCGCGCCGACAGAACATCACGTGGAGCAGTGCGCAGCAAATGGACATCAGCGTGACATTACTCCGTGAGAGGGAAAAGAAGTGACGTAGCTGTCTGCCTCTAACGCTCGTCGGAAACTCGTGACGTCACTTCACGCGCACGACCCGACGAGCGGCGAATGGGTGCTGCCGGAGCATTCACGAAGCAACACACGTAGCCAAGGCTACAGGCATAACTGCTGCTCAGAAAGGCAATAAAAATGAAGTTCCACATGCGGGAAAGGAGCCAATAACAAAACCCAGAACCGCAAAAGAAGCCATCATCAGGTCTTTCATGCTAGGCCTAACGTCTTCAAGAAGCTCATCCGCTCAGTTCCTGCGGTGGGGCGGTCCAAACAACACCTTTTCTGGCCTTAGCGGTGTTTTGACGTCCACACAAAACGGTGAGGTCATTTCGTAATTCTGTCAAATGCGCCCTGCAGGCTGGAAGCATAGGAAACCAAAATGTATGATTTTCTCTCCTCTCTAGGAATCTGTCATCCTCTCCCCCAACCCCTACACCAGCAGGCGTTCCGGTGTCCACCCCTAGGTGTGACAATTTACGCCTGCTGGTGGCTTCTCCTTTCCTTTTTCTTGACAATAAATACATTCATTCATTCATTTCAGGCCGTTCAATGTAATTATCACCATATTCAAGTATTTAAAGTGCTGTTTCAACTAAATTCATTTAAAAAGGAACACGAAATTTTGGTGTCGGTACTCCTTTAATACTAACCAGTTTGAACAAAGTGACCACACCTGTTTTTTTTCCCGAGAAACTTCCAATGTTTTATTTTTCGAACAACTTGCATCTCTACTACTTTGGAATGGCTTCAAAGAACCCCCCTTTGGTTTGCAGCTCATGAGGCAACTTGAGTATCGCCTCTTGCCTACTGTTGTGTCTTCCTTCTTGTGTTGTTCCTTGAGCTCAGGGAGGCTGTTGTGCTGTTTGGAGCCCGTTGGGGGCCTCCCCATTGTCCACTGACACCGTTCATCCCTCGATGTCGACAAAAATTCTTGCTGCACTCGTAGGCACTCACTGTTTGGCCATGCTGCCTGGGCTGGAAGAGAATGGCTTTGCTCGCTAAAGGCAATTTTATTCCCGAGAGGAGCTCACTGCTCTCACTATATATATATATATTTTGCTTTTTGACACCAGTGGCTAGCTTTATTATCCCAGTCACCACAAAGAGTGGCTGGTGTGGTGAACACGCCACTCTTTGGTGTTGGTGGCTGGCGAGGTGAACATGCAAGTGCAGCTAATAAGTGGTCTCGTTCATACCCCTGCTGACCACTCTGGATTACCGATTCCGCTCCAAATAGCTAATAGCTGCCCACTTCAACACAAGACACTATTTCCAGAATCACATGAGGAGAAGTTTATGTTCTTACAACGAATACCACACTGCACAAAACCAACGCACTCCCGGGCAGACAGGCATACGTGAACACAGCGAACTTGCTTCACTTGTTTCGTTTTACATGTCTCAAGCATGGTCCACAAGTGCTGGGCTTTCCTGCTCAGCTGCCATGCTGTGTGAAACAGTCAAACCACGCTCACGTGTAGTGCAGGGAAATAAGGTAAAGAAGAAAAAAAAAACACTCAAAGGGCAGCGCAGCAGACTTGCCTTCCCTCCTTTCAGGCTAGAGCAGGTTGCCCGGGAATTAAGAGCATAGTGGGGAAGTATACCTGAAATGATGGGGCACGCCTGGTTCTCAAAGACAAACAAAAAAAGAACCAGTTTTACAGCAATGCTGAAATATGATTCCCCTCATCCAAATTCACGTGAGGGCCATGCTCACTTTCCCCAATTCCCCGGGTTTTAGAGTTAGTACAGAGAAGCTGAACTACCGTATTTACACGATTGTAAGTCGACTCGAATGTAGGTCGACCCCCAAAAATTACATCTCTCAAAAAAAAAAAAAAAAAAAATGCGAGCGCCGCGTAGAAAATCGTATCACAAAGAAAAGCTCTTCCGTAACCCACACGGCGGCTCTCCACAAGAGCCGTGCGCTCGTGGTAAGCGCGGTAGATGTTAAAAAAGAAAAGCGTTTGTATAAGCACCCGGAATAACAATGCGCTGTAGGTTGAGCGGGAAAAATACATTCGCTGCGAGATGACAACCATCGAAGCAACCGGCAGCGGCCACTGCGGCGCGATACCAAAACAAACATGGCGGCTACATTAGCGCCGTGCATTGAATCAAGGGATTCGCTAATGATTATTATTATTTTTTTATACGAATAAAACGCTTCTTGACGCGTTTTTGCACGCGATTCGTGCGCGGGTGACTTTTTGATGCCCCCATCAACGACTCCGTGCGCGCGGCAGCTTCTACTGCTTGTAAGGCCGAACCTCATAGAGTGTTTTTTCACGCGATTCGCGCGTGTCGGGAGCGGCAGTGGGAGAAGCCTGACGACTTGCCCCAATGGGGAGGCGCGCTCTTCAAGCCGGCAGTTTGAAAGCGCTTGGGACAGCCGGCTGGCGCCGCCGGAGACGTTTAGGCTTACCACGGTGGCGGATATTTGATTGGCGCTTTCCCTAGCGGCGCGGATGATGCTTTATAGTGTCGTTTTCGACCATATTATCAGCTCCTATCCTGCACAAACGCCTTCGTTTGTGCCTTCAGTGATATCTTAAAGAG
This sequence comes from Haemaphysalis longicornis, assembly GCF_048455015.1. Classification (NCBI taxonomy): domain Eukaryota; kingdom Metazoa; phylum Arthropoda; class Arachnida; order Ixodida; family Ixodidae; genus Haemaphysalis; species Haemaphysalis longicornis. Next base: position 184,412,328 of record NW_027526445.1, read on the forward strand.
CGGTTAGGAGCGGTCGCTGGAGCTACGCGGACCTCTTCGCGGCTGGTGACGCCGCCATGTTGCCGCCGCCGATCGCGTAGCGCACGCGGGTGGCATTAGCTGCACTGTCAGCGGCGCATTTTCGCGAGCAGAAACGCCCCATGCGGTTCACACTTACGACCATAACCATGGGAACGAGGGTGCAAAGGTGTCCCCACCTCGCAGCAGCCCTGAGTTCTCGTTTCTCTTGCCGTGACTAGCGGTAGACGATTGATTTCGATTCTAAGTCGACCCCCCAACATTGGATTGTCAAATTTGAAAAAAAGGGTCGACCTACAATCGTGTAAATACGGTACAAGGCAGCAGAGGTGACAAAAATAATGCCTAGATACCAGTGGAGGAAAAGCAGAGGTGGGAATATAGAAGTGCAACATAAAAACAGACGAAATTCAAGCCTGCTGCAAATGGAAATGTTAAGATTACCAGAGTAGTACAACACGCATTCGATTCTTTGGCGAGACCACACGCGTCAGCACCTCGATACAAAAAGGGTACCACCAACGATCAATCAATCATTACAGTTTGAACGTATGAAAAACTCTGAATGCTTTTACTACTTAAAAGTGTAACAGCAAGTCAAACCAAAATGGGATCACCATTCGTGAAGTACCGTATTTACTCGCGTAATGAACCCTCCCCCCACTTGTCTTCTTGAAAATTTACTTTTATGTCACTTTCAATAAAAAATGCAGCGGGAATATGCTTTTATCTCAGCATGGTTGCTGATCTCTTAGACCATCACAGTAACTTGATACGCGTAGAAATGCTAAGAAACAGTACGCGCAGAAATGCTAAGAACACATTCCAACAAAAAGAAATCTTAACAGTAGCAAGAGACGTGAGCGCGAATGCTGTGGCTCACAATTTAAAAATTGCGCGCTTGCGGAGCACCACCTTCTGAACGCAAAACAAACCTTCTTGCGCCGTAAAACGTTCCTGTATGCGAACAAAGCACAAAACGTACTCCGCACTCCTTCCCTGCTTTTTGTTGCTATGGCTCGTCCTGGCGACGTGCGAACAACGCACTAAACGTACTTCGCACTCCTCTGCTCTTGAGGTTCCGCAATTTCGCCATTACACTCGTGGTTTTGTTGTTCAGCTATGTTCCGACCTTTTTTTGAGCTCCTAGTGCGCGCCGTACGATGGGCCAGTACATAAGCTACACAGCCGGATTTAAACTGAAGGCAGTGGAGCATGCATTGATGCACATGGAAACCGCGCAGCTGGGCGGCACTTCATGTATGCTACGGGCGAAAACGGGGTTTTTGGGCGGGGAACAGGGATCGCCGTGTGTTTCGTGGGTCCAAAGAAGGGAAGTTTCCGGGTGTCGGAAAAGAAGTTTTGGAGTGCCTTGATGGCACACAAGACGGTGCGCTGCGGGCCAACAACAAATGTGAGGCGGCAAGCGACTTTAGTAAGGAGGACAGCTCCGTGGCGAGTAGGGGCCCACTGGCATGGTGCGAATAAAAAAGAAATCTGATTACATAACTACCTACGTGTTTTTACAAAAATGGCAAGGCTCTGACAGTGCTTCTCTTAGCAACTTTATTGTGTGAAATTTCAACCTTTAAAACTGTTGCAATTTTTTCTCGCATAATGAACCCTCCCCCAAAATTCATGCCAAATTTTCTGGAAAAAAAAAAAAAAGTGGGTTCATTATGCAAGTAAATACGGTATTCGCTTCCAAATATTCAGTTTCAAATATTCGCACATCTCCGGTTACAATTCTCTTCATTCCCGTGCAGCCCTAAAAACTGCCCCTAACAAGCAGTTATGCCTTTCTGCACAACATGTGCCCGGCAAATTGTACTCACACATATTCGAAAGGGACTTCTTGTACTTCGATTTTGACTTTGGCCGAGACAGACCTCAGGAGCACAGCCCACAGCTCAGTGATCTGCATGTAAAGAATCAAAACTCTGTTCACAGCACTGCCTTCACAAGCGGGAAAAGCGAAGGCTCGCGAGTGCTCTCCACAAAGAAGCACCCAAGAGCACTACTTGCCAAGGATATGCTAACATCACAGAAACTAGGGCTCTTTGATTTACAGTTAAATCAGTGGAGGTATGGTCAGTGGGTTGGGGGAGGGTCCCCTACACTGCAGAATTGTGTGTGACAAGCGAATGCCAGATTGCTTTTTGGGGATTCTGTAGTGAGTGTGAGACTGATAATCAAAGAGTCCCACTGTTTCTGCATTTTGGAGATGCTAGGGGCAAAGGCGAGCATGTTTCCAGGCGCCTTGATTGATTTGATTGATTGTAGGGTTTAACGCGCCGACGCAACGCAGGCGATAAGGCGCACCGTAGTGGAGGGCTCCGGATTAATTTAGACCACCTGGGGATCTTTAACGTGCGCCGAAATCTCGTACACACGGCCGTTTTTGCTTTTCGCCTCCATCAGAAAAGCAGCTGCCGCGGCCGGGAATCGAACCCGCGACCTCGTGCTCAGCAGCACAACGCCTTAGCCACTGAGCCACCGCGGCGGGTTCCCAGGCGCCTTGACACGAGGTCTTGAGAAATGGAATGTCCCACGTACAAAGGACAAACCACCTTCATAAGAGAGGCAGCCAATACAAGTGGTATAAACAGGGGAGAGGCACTTTCTATCCAGCAGCATGACACGAAGTTAATTTGCACAGGACGTGCGCTGGCCTGAGTCGAAGCCACCCCACTTATTCATTAGCTGCTCTACTTTAAATTATAAAGGCGTTCCAAGAGCCCTGCACTCCCCAGCAGAACATTCCAAGAGCACTGGGAGCCCGAAAAAAATGAGCTCAGCTAAGTCCTTTTCTTTACAAAGCGAAGAAATGTGGGGCATTAACAAAAAATTGCATTCCTTTAACATGCGAAATTAAACTAATGTGTCCTCCACCCCCCCCCCCCCCCCCCCCAACCTCCAAATTGACAGAAAAATGATAACGTGTTTGCATTAATATCACCACCTTGGCAGCTTCACTCGTGAGAAAGGAGCTACAGTTGTCTCGCTGTATGTCAGACGACAAAAATAAACATTTGTGTCAAGCTGTAAAATGTCAGCCAATCTTCAACCTATAAGGGGCCATGATGACAAAATACAGGCTTGGTTCGCCAAGAAGACTGCCTTGCCCGATGACGACACCAATTTTATCAGAAACGTCAAGCAAACAACTGAGATATCAAGGAACACCTGAGCCAGCGGCGATTTCGCTATGATGCCACAGCATCTTGATTGTGCAATCAAAAGCCAACCACCCAAGCCAGCACTAAAAAACACAACTGGGCGATTAAAGTGGGGCCTCTGGACCTGTTTGATCGTATCACTTCAGGGCTAACATGCACTTAAAGGGGCCACGCAGACGATATACAAGTTTGCTTTATTCGAAAATGTCCCTCACACGCGCAACAACGTACACATACTCAACAGCCAACTAGAAACTGCTTCTCGTCTTCTGAGAGACAGATCAACGCGAGTGCCTGCAGTCACGGCCTGTCTTCCAGCTACGGCAAAATATGTACACCCTTTATGGTCTGGGCAGTTTAGTGATTGTGCGTGATACCTCATTCAAACAAAAGAAATGCAAAGCCCCAATATTTACTCTTACTGGCTGGCCATGCAGCCTTCTTTGCAGTAAGCGAAATTCCTACATGGCACATAATGTTTCTGCGCTCATCAGCAATCTCTGGCCGTTATTAGCGCCGTCACGTCACTGCACAAGCTAAGTCATCCTTGTGAGCAACAATATACAGCCTTTTCTGCCTTCGCACGAGTGCGTCGACACGCTGTCGCTGCAGCAGACAGTGGAGGAAGCTTGGGATTGCACCCTGGTGCTCCGTCGACTCTCTCAGTGCGCTACGGGGCAACCAAAAATTGCCCTACGACGGTACGCCCTGGTTTATTGAGGACAGACGGTGTGCACCAGTGCAGTTTGTTGAGGCTAAAAAAGTGCACTGGTGCACCCTGGTGTGCACCACTGCGGTTCATTCAAATAAAAAATACCTCTGGTGGCACCACTGTTCCCTTGAACGCCACCACTGAAACCATAGTCTGTTAGACAGATTTGTTACATTTCCTGTATTTGAATTCGCCTCGTGCGCTTACTCTTGCCATTAAAAGCATAACTTATAGGTCTATCGAGACCTTGGCCGAACACCACCAGAAATTCACCATGTTGCCATTCATAGTTATAGGTCACCCCGGACCCCCCAAATTCGGCAATGCGGCGAAAACTAGCCACCATTGGTAACCCTGAATGGCAGAAAGTGAGCTCTCGACAACTGATTATACGGACTGCTGGACCTCTAACGACAGGATGACCGCAGGCTGCACACACGCCGCCTAGTAGCGCGCATGCAAAACCGGCCAAACAACATTGCGAGTAGCATTTGAAAGATGGCGCTAGGTTGCCATGCGCCTGGCGCGCCTCGGTACACCACACTCTCCGCCAAACGGAGTGGTGGCGAGCGCGTGCATCCATGCGGGTTTCGCGAGCAGACGACTTTTGCCGTTGCAATTTTTGGCAGGTCACATTACGGGTGCAAACACACCCTACTTTCGTGCGTATAACCCGCCCCAGCATAAAATCCGCACCCCCACTTTCAGCCTGCCAGAAAAAAAGTTGTGCATTGCCCGCACATTTAATACAGGAAAGTCTGCACCAAAGCTACTGCTCAAGCAACATGACATACTATGTAGACACAAAAAGCGCATACTTAGCAAGTAGAATACACTGACTGCAAGGCGAAAGTCCCAATTCCCTCAGTGTCACTGCTCTAGCTAAAGCTATCACTTGAGCCGCAATCCTTATTGTTGTACACAAGGTCATCTTCGGTTCCACTTGTGTTGCTTAATTGTGATGCACCGCTTTTTAAATCTTTTTTGCACCATCTCAGCTGGAATCGCTGCCATGGAAGGCTTAGTCAGTGTTACTGCGTAGGAGCTTCACGGCCCAACGTGCACTGCCGTGAAGCTGCACTAAAGTAAAAACCCCTTGTATTGGATTATCCACACCTCTACTTTGCCACTGCAATTTTCGTATTTTTGGTGCCGGTTACTCACGCACAAATACAGTAACGTGAGTGCGAGCATTACCTGAGTAAATACGGTAGCAGCTGCCTTCATAACAGTACGCAGTATTGGCTGCATTTTGATGAGCTTGCCACTGGAAGCGGGACATCCACAAAAAGTAAGAGGGGGGACTACGCAACTGCTTCACGTGTTCTCTATCTCACTCCTGTTTTTCTGCACTAACAATTTTGCCACTTTTGCTCGTACCGCAGCGACACACGGCCCAAACTTAGCAGACAACACTACATCCACAATTCCAGGCGTCAATAATCAACCTCTTCACGATTCTCCCCAATGTAAAATTTTCAAATACCTATCAGTCAACTGGAGTAGCTCGCCCACATGAAAAATCTTTCTAGGGAGTCTAAGCCTGCTATACGCTTCGAAGGTAAAAGACAGCCGGCACCAACTTCCTTGCTGCAATATCGCATTTGCGTCTATTTTTTCGCTTTTGTTGCTGTGTCTTTTGGTGAAGATCACTTCAATCACCTTCTTCTACTACACTGTACGTACATCTTTTCCTCCGCTTTTTCTTTCTTCCGTGAATTACGCCAGCAAGCAGGCTGGCACACGCCACCGCTCCCCTAGAATCAGGGTTGCGTACAACTGGTGTGCAGGCACTCACAATTTCAAAACTTCTCCGTTTCCAATTCATACTTGTGCAAATGGTTATTTGGCCAACCCAAAAAGTGGCTGTGTGCCACAAAGAAAGGAACGACGACAACGACAAATGTTGTTCTACGCTGGTAACCTGCTAGGATTGCAGTTACTTGGTATAGGGTTCTGGGCTGCTACGGCTGTGCAGAGCCGGGCTTTCATTCCACCAGATCACACATTTCTTACTCTTTACAGCAGCGGCGGCCGGATAACAATGGCCCTTTTTCCCAGAACGGGGCACTTAGGGCTTGGATTTTAAAGGGACCATGAAGACAAAACAAGAGTTTGGTTAATTCAAAAGATTAACAGGATGGAAAGTTGGGCAAGTTGGTGTTGATTCATCTTGGCGATAACATCATCTTGGTGCGGTGATAACACATTACAGGTTGTATTTTTTATGTCTGGGGTAATTTTTATTGATAATGTCTGTATAAGTCTTAATCAGTTGGAATATGTCGGTTGGTGGCCCTATATAGTTCTGTTTCTAAATAAATGTTGCCAGTTGCTAGTCGCGCGTCGTCCTGTGTATTTCTTTTCTCAGTCAACGTCTTTCCATGCCTGTTTTCAATATGAATCAAAAGGTTCCTCCATTGAATCATACTGACCCCACTATTAATGTAAACTTCGCTCAAATAAGCTCTGTAACTAGGAAGAAATGGAATGGTCATGCGATCCACTAGTTCATTTCCCGCAACAGAGCCCATGATGTCATACCAGCCAGCTTATAAGCTTGCCGAACGAACTATTTGTACATAAATTTTGGGCACATTCTTTTTAAAGCAGTAAGAATGGTGGGACAAACAGTGGAAGTTACGAAAGCACACGTAAAACATAGAAGCACCGATGCGTACTGCTGTTGGTTCTGTGCGCACTATGCTTGGTTTAGCTGCACAGCACTGTGGGGCTTTGGGGTTGTCTCAGACGACACTGGCTGACTGACGCATGCGACGGTGTCTTACGTGACCATATTTGTCGAGCGAGCACCATGCTTCACGAAACGATTATTTTCTCCCTGAACAAAAACAAGCCAGGTTTAAATACGGTCACAAATAAACCAGAGGTGGAAAACTGCGTACTGCGGTGTGGTGGTGCCATCTAGGCTGACTAACAGTAAGCAAGTCTCTGCTCCACACCAAGTTTAGCTAAATAGGTACCTGTTTTTATGATGTCATTGCAAATGTTGTTCAAACACACGTTTTGGCACGAGAATCAAAATTTTAGCTTAAATTGATTAATTTCGCAGTGAATAAAGCATCTGCTTCCTGACAAAAGCTGGGAGCACTATAGAACACGAAATCTTTCGAATAAAACAAACTTGTAATTTGTCTTCATGGACAGGGGACACTGGTATTGAGAATATCTTTGTTATTTTTCAACTTGTGTGCTTGATATTTGCAAATTTACTGTATTTTAACATCCCGAGAACAAATATGCAGCCAGTTTTCGTCTATATGGTGTAATTTCAGAGTTGTGCACCATCATACAGCATTGAGTTTCAGGCAATTTTTTTCATTATCTACCCATGAAATACTCGAATACTTTTTATCCCTTTCTGCTCTAGAAGGACCAGGGAGTGCAACTATACTACAGCAGTAATTTTAGCATAGTTCCCGCAATTGCTGCTAACTTAATGTCAGGTCATCAATTACCAAAGTTTTCGTAAAACGAACTGCCTAAAAAATTGTGCTCGCAAAAATAATTTCTGCATCAGTGTGGTCGTATTGCACGGTTCAGTTCATAAGCTCCCAAATGCAGCCCAAATGATACAAATCTGACCAGTACATCCCAAGATATTGCATCCGACAGTTGACCTCGCAGGAAAAATGTTGGCCCAGAGAAAACAAGGAACGAAGTTTAGAAACGTATGTGAAAATGGTCTTTTGGGCAACTTCAAAGGGCAACGGATGCGCTGACGTACAGCCAAAATATTTTGCAGGTACATTCTTCGGGACCTCGAGACTGCAAATACAGGGTTCGTACAGGCTTCAAACGCAAAAATTCAATGGTTTTCAAGGACTTTCGAGGACCAGAAAACACATTTTCAAGGCCCCCATCTAATGTTTTATCTGGGATTATTTATAACTTTTTCAACACAATGCAAAATTTCATTATTGCCCGATTCTTAAGCACATTAGTGCACATTTAGATAGGCGCTAACGGGTTCGTGAATGCTCCCCAAGCTTTATTTTTTATTTCACAGTTGGCATTTAGAGGTCTTTTTTTCTTGGTGTTTTGCTGAGGCTGTTTGATTTCAAAACTTCATAATGTTGCCTGCATCTCCTGCTTTGTCAGCAAGAGTATGAGCTGAAATTAACTCAGCAAGTGTTGCTGCAAGGCAGGATGAACAATGTACACGTCTACCATTTGCCCATAAAAGCAAACGCAGATGGAGCGTATGAGGCACAGCAAACATGCAATGAGCGGCCATCCGCAGACCAAATGGAACATGCAAGATAGAGAAGAGAAGCTGGCTTTCACTGGATTGTATCATGACATGGATTCTATTGAGGAATGCTGCTCTTAATGTTGCCTCGTAAGAATGACAATCCACCAAACTTGTAATTTCATGCAATACACTGAAACTTGATTGTTACAATGTTTCTTTACATTTTTAACACCTAAAATCCACGACAAACACTTTAAACTCTTGTGAAAAGACAGGGTCATTGCTTCTCTCCAGAAAAATCAAGGGTTTTCAAGGACCATTTAAAAATTCCAGGACTTCCCAGGCCTTGAAATTGACACTTCTAAATTCAAGGGTTTTCAAGGTTTTCAAGGACCTGTGCGAACCCTGAAATAAAACTGACACAGAAAATTGTTTTTTTTTTTTGGCAAAGTTTCCGTCCTCAACACCAGTGTACCCCATTAAAAGGACTGATATGTGTGGTGTATACAGTGCTTGCGAGCCCACCAGAAGACTCATTTGCAGCCATGCGGTCAATTTTATTTCGCGCATCCTAATCCCCCTCCTCTAGTTACACTTTTGCTTTTTATTTATTTATCTATTTATTTAACATACTTTCAAGGCCCGAAGGCATTACAGAAAGGAGTGGATGAACAAACATACTCAAAAAAATGTGCAAGGCACAAAGAAATCTTTCAACACGGCATTTCATGAATGATGGTTTTGAATGTGTCGGTATCGAGGATGGCGGCGAAGGTGGCGGGACGGTGGTTCCCTTCTTTGCTTGTGCTTGGGATGAATGAATTGCTAGAAAGTTTAGTACGAGAAGACGGCACACCAACTTTGGGAAAGCCATTGGGAAACCCACACGGGATGATGGTGAAGCTAGTTTACGTCATGAATGCTTGGCCGTGGTGAATCTGAGCACAAGATAACACGAACACCTCACAGGAGGTCTTTGGAGACGCATTCAGGGGTGGAGGCGGTCTTCAGCCTTTCTGGAGCAGCTCAGGAGGCAAGAATAAATGCTCTTTGCGAGGAGCAGTGCTTGGCTTGGAGCTGCTCAGTTAATTATTACCTGTCACCATAGCATGCCTGTACAAATCGGCAGCCTTGAACATAACAGCGGTGTATGAAATAACCTAAGCAGTTCAATAGAAGCTTCGTACTAGAGCTACATTGCACAATAAAAATGTCGGGCTGCACATTAGATGAGCGTTTTTGTTTTTTTCTTTCTGGTGAGGGAAATGTCTGCTATATCCAATAAAAAGATGGCTTCATCTCGAATTGAAGACCCTGGTAGGTGTTTACACCTTTTACAATGCGATTTCGGCAATTTAACGGCGAACAAGGCCAATTAAGCCTGAATTACCTCTTCGAGTGCAAATACAGTAGAATCTCGATAATACAAATCTGGCGGGACCGCAAAAAATGTTCGTATAATCCGAAATTCGTACGAACCAACACAGACCAAAAAATTGAGCGCTAAAGTTTTTTCAGTTTTCTTTTCTACTTTCGCGTGATTTAAATCACACGAAAGTAAAAATCACAGACCTAATCCGTGATTTTAGTGCAGCTAATTAGCTGCACTAAAATCACCAATTGAATCCGTGATTTCTTTTTACGTTTTTTAAACTCCATGTCGCCGAGCAGTCCTTTCTGGAGCACGCAAAACTTTGCCCTCGTCTCCTCACTCGCAGTGCCCAAGCTCACTACACGCTGCGACACACAAAGCATGAACCCTATGGCGCGTTTTTTCGCACAATTCGTGCGTGTCAGCGTTGCCCGTGTGATGTTTTCATGCCCATGTCGACGATTCCGCGCCCGCGGCTGCTTCTGCCTAGGTCGGAAAATGACGCGCGCGGCAGTGGAAGGAGCTTTGAAGCACTCAAAACAGCCAGTTGACTCCGTCGGAGATGTTAAGCTTACCACTTCGGCAGATACTTCATCGGCGCTTTCACTAGCAGCGCGGGTAACGTTTTATAGCACCGTTTTTGCCCACATTATCAGCTGCTTTACCGCACAAGCAACTTTGTGCGTGCATTGAGCGGCATTTTAAAGAGCAGCTAGAGGCAGTCGCTTGAGCACCCTGCACTACTTCGAGGCCAAAGCCGCCGCCGGACGCACAGAGTGCGGGCAGGTGGGAATGGGTCCGCGGCGGCGTCAGTGCGCCTGTGGCGTGCGTGGCACGTTTTTGCGAGCAGAAATCAACAGCCCGACTGTTCCTCGAGAAACAGTGACAAAGAAGGGAGAGAGCGCCCATGCGTTGCCATCGCTTGCTCGTTCGGCAGTCGGGCGCCTCGCCAGCTCGTTCGTATCATCTGCCGGACCGTGCAGGTCCATTCGGGATAGCCGAAATTTTGCCCTTTGCAAACAACACAATTTCGCTGGCACTCCTCAGAAATTCGTATCATTCCGAAATACGTATCACCCAGAATTGTATCACTGACATTCCACAGTATGGTAAAACAGTAAATAAAAATTAGTTATCCACTCCCCTGTATGGTAGCCCCGCATGTTTTGACGATGTGAAATGGTAACTAATGGTTTAATTTATTCATTGCTACAAAAAAGGGTAGAACAAAAATCCAACTACCACACCGTTCCAGGCCTGCTTATTGACATATCCATTCTACACTGCTTAGTTTCTGCAGCCACATAGGGTTGCCACCTTTCCTTTTGGGGGAGGGGGGGGCGTGGTACATAGAATGTTTAATTCGTGTTAAAAAAAAAATGACGCCATGTTTTTGACATATTGTAGCGTTTTCTTACAGAGAAATCAACATACTGTTTGTACTGAAAGTGATTGAGAGCTTGGTTATTGCTCTGTATGTGCTTTACTGCAAAGTAATCGCAACTGCTGACCGCGGCAACAGCATTTCGTAGTTTTGTTCCTCCCTTAGGTCCCCCTCCATCTCAGGAACCGCGCTTGCCCACGTATTTTCTCTGCTCGCGTGTCTTTGCACAGCTTGTCGACACATGTTTGTCGTCTTAATTGTATTGATGCTTATAAAATGGCAAAACAGACATAATCACGGCACGAGGGCCAAAAAAATGGCCAATGACGGTCGGTTTCAAGTATGGACCGGCAACCGACTCGCTGATTAAAAAAACGGTCGGGCTGGTCCAAAACCGGGCAGGTGGCAACCCTACAGCCACACAAGGCCAGTGGCGAGGCAGCACAAAGGGTCTCACTGCGGCCAGCCGGATGCGGCGAAGGGGGTCTTTGGAAGTGTGCTGGTGTCAACGGAACCGGCTGTGCAGGACTGGGACTACCGGCCGGGGGTGCCTGTGTGCGGCTGGGCGTCTGGGGTGCAACCACACCGGGATCCTGGGTGTCCGAGGCAGCCTGGGCATGACAAAACGCACTTGCTTGCTCAACGACACACAGCGACACTTGCCCAAAACAGTTTGCCAAAAAAAAAAAAGTCCCCTTCAGGCCCCCCCCCCCCCAGGGATATAAGCCCGGGGAAGGGGAGGGGGTGAACCCCTTACAAAATTTTTTGCCAGGCAGCACGTAAGCCAATTTCTTAAAAGACGCAGTGTTCCTTTCCTGAAAAGTCTGGGACCAATAACTCATAACGCCTCCGGAAAAAAATTCCAGCTACGGCCCTGCAGCCCCTCCCCCCTTTTTCTGAGTGGCCAACCACTGCAGGTATTGCAGACAGCTGCATCAGCCAAGGCCGTCAAGACACCTAAAACTCAGCCTTGAACAAAGTATGGGCAGAAAGAAATACCCGTGCACATTAACCGCGATAGCTTTGTTTACATAAAACAACATTTATGCAATATTTTCTGGGACGACCACACCAACTGTAGGGACAGAAAATATACGCTCTCACACACAGTGTAGTGCTTTGCATGCAACTGGGGGACCGCTTAAGAGTTCATAGTGACCTATAGAGGTGAGACAGCATAAACAGATTTGGCAGCAGTTTTTGCAGCAGCAAAATCTCGATTTTGGAGCATAAGAACCTTGATTTGGAGCAGAAGAACACGTCACCTTAGGAGCCTAAAACAAATTTTTGGCAACTCAAGGGGGGAAAAGTACACTTTCTAATCGGTTTTCATAAGTGCACTACCTTTTTACAAACCATTTTTAAATTCTTAGGCTCTATGCATAGATAACATGGAGCGCAAAGCATATCGAATTGAAAAACTAAGCAATTGCAAGGCATTTTTACTAGCATGTGAAAGCCGAAATGATTATTTTTGTAATCTCAGACTGGGCTTTACGCACAAATGTAGAGCCACGGCAAAAGTTGTGCAAAGCGAGGCGGCAGTCGTCACGCCCCCCCCCCCCCCCCCGCTCTCCCATTTCCATCCCCGAGGTGCACATTCACTACAATCGGAATTTGAGTTACATTGGTATGTTTAGCCACCTACCACGAACTGGCCAATGTTGATCGAATTTGTTCGTATTACTAGACGTCTGAACTCGATATGTATATATAACGTCACCGCTTACAGTGCGGGGCCAGATATAACTCGAGTTTTCCTGGCCCCCGGTGCACCTCCCACAGAAATCAATGTATAAGCGTACCACTTAATACGTGGTTGCCCAGGGCACAACACCATTTCTTGAGCGGTTTTTTGACAATCAATCTGATCTACCGGCACAGCTGGGGCATCATTTTACAGATGGGAGAAAGAAAAAAAAAAAAAAAAAGCAACGAATTAAAGATCACACCTGTGTTTTTAAGAGGCCTTTGCCTGAATTATGAAAAAAAGCTTGCAAGGCAGGTTGCGATGTGGTTTCATTCGCACGTCTTGTTTATTGTGCAGTACCGCTTATAGTGCAGATTTTCGCAGCTCCCGTGACATACGTTGCAAGTGGTCAACACTGTATAAAAAGTTCCGATTGTCGTCTTCCGTACTGTGGAAATAACTTTTGAAAATGTTTAGAGGAAAAACTACCATTTTTAGCTCATTTTTCCTCCAAGTTCCCTATGAGGAATCTCATGTCGTACAATCCCCTCGAAGACATCTGAAGTGCTATCTAGCATGACAGAAAAAAAAAATTCAGAGGGCCATAATGTTGCTGCCGTAGTGCTGATGCAGTATGTTCATTAAAATTAACCAGGAGGAGCGAGTTGCAACCATGGACACACTCACGATAGCACCGCTCATCTGCGCTGATTGACAGCGGTTCAGGACTTTAAAGGAGCCATGAAGAGAAAATACAACTTCGTTTTATTTGAAAGAACTAGGATTCAGTATCTCACTCAGCTCCATATTACAGCCTCAAAAGCTGTTCTTTTTTTAACGGAAAAAAAAAAAAAAAGCAGAAAGTACTTAAAAACTTTCAAATTTTGCGCCACAGTGACATGAGCAAGAATGACGTCATACGGGCTATCAATAAAACATAATTTTCAGTGCGTTGACTGCACGTTAGCATTCAAGTGATGCGGTCAAATGGAACTAGAGGCCCCACATTACAGACATCCAGTCATGTGTCGTCGCGACAGGTCAGTTAGGCGGCCGCCAATCTCACAAACAAGGTTCCGTGACGTTATAGAAAAGTTGACGGAAATTGGCTAGGGTGTCGTGACTGCTTCACACGTTTTCTTTAATATCTCCGTTATTTGTTCAAAGATTGCGATGATATTGGTATCATTGTTATCGAGACTAAGCAGTCTTTCTGATAAACCCAACATGTATTTCGTCTTCATGGCTCCTTGAAGGTCATACGCCTACTGTGCATTAACTGTGAGGCATTGACTGTGCTTGCTTTACAGTACTTGCTGCCTCTAACAAACTAGTAAGCAGCTCAGCCACGAAAGAGTGGCTGCAAGCATTGCTAAGCAGCATCCTTTTTTTGCATACAAACATGTGCCTGATGATGCTTTCATTTTTCTTTTTTTAGGGACAGTGATCCGCTGACCAGCAAGAACCAGACACCATCTTCACTATTTGATTAGAAGGAAATGCGGAAATGCATTAACAACGGGATAAACTGCAATGTCTGGTGTGCTTTTTTTTTCTATCTGGCCTGCTGTTAGTGCATTTCCTCCTAACCGTTTCAGACCAACTTGCCCTTCAGATTGCGTTGATCTCTTTTCCCAGAAAATTCAGGAACTGTTAAAAAGCACGAATTTGTTATTTCTAATCGGGTGCCTAAAATAAATTGTGTCAAAGTGTAAGCAAAAACGCGTTTTTCTTGCCACCAAAGGCCTGCAGTGTGCCAATACCAGGCGGTTCCACCTCCAAAGTGGTTCCATTTGCAAAGTGGTCTCCGTTCGATAACCCACTTCAAAGTGGTCCCACTTCAAATTTTCGTCTGGGACAAAGTCGCAGATCACTTTGATAAAATAAAGGGCGTTCTTAACGAGTCCTTACAACTGGTGATGTGCTAGGTGCAGATTTGCAATGCAACAATGATTTGGCATAGCAAAGCGAAGAGACGTTTTTTACGACTTTGCTTCATCAAGATTGAACTGGAAGTCCTCAGGAAGTCCTCAGAAGTTAGGAGTGACCAACGTACTGCAACCAATCCATTCTTGCGTGCAGCGAACAAAGAAACGCAACCAATGTAATCACCGAAAATCGGGACACACACCTGTATAATTGGCCGCTGACGCAGCGACGAGTACCGCTTGGGCCTGGCCGTTGTCTCGGTGCTGCCCTGTGGCCAAGTGCTGGCTGCAAAAACGGTCGTGCTTTTTGGATCAGCTCCATCACCTCCTGAACATAAAGAAGCAGCAGAAAAATATCAGGACTACAATTTACCAAACCCACACCTTGTACCACAGGCCTTAAACCAAGTGAACAATGGCACCAGAAGGTTTTCTGGTGATCGGCTAACTGGCTTTGCACTAGTGCAAGTTCAGTTGCTCGCATATACCCTATTTACTCGAATCTAACGAACCCTCGATTGTAATGCGCACCCGTTTTTCGCGGTCCGAAGAAAAAGACGCTATGTACTCGATTGTAGCGCGCACTAGACTTTCATTATTTAGTACAAAAATGCAACTTTTTCTCACTTGGAACACACAAGGTTTATTCAAAGGTGGCAGCATGAAATGAAATGTGCCGGTTATAGCTGGCAAGACAGTCGCCAAGATGATGGTCCGGGGAAGCGCCACCCCGGCAGTTCTGTTGTTGCGGGTCTCTGAGCCGCTCGCTGCTGCTGCACGTACTCCACCAGCGGGTCTTCTATTTGGGGATATCGCCCCCTCTTTGGTCCGCTGAACCCTTTCCGTGCCACCTTGCTTGCTAAAATTTTCTCTTTCTGTTTGCACCAGTCCCGCACGCAAGTGTCTGGAACACTGAACGTATGTGACGCAGCCCTATTTACACGACTTTCCGTGCACAAGATTACTTTCTTCTTAAACACAGCATCGTGGTGAACCTGCCGTGTCTTTGCAGTGGGAAAGAACACAGGAACGCAAGAAAAGACTACCCAGACAGCAAAGGCAAACTTGCGCCAACTACGAAGCGCTAGCTACGTGTTCAATAGTCAAGCAGTCATCTTGAAATGTCGATGGCGATATGGTGCCGCAGTTTTCAGTCGTACTCGATTGTAACAGACATGTGATTTTGGGACCTATTTTTCCGGAAAGGGGCGCGCGTTAGGTTAGAGTAAATACGGTCTTTTTTCAACATGGACACAGACACGTGCAGTGCCGAAACAAAAATAAAAGATGCGGTGTCAGCCCACACCATTTGCAATAATAAATCATACAAGTACGCATCCCTAGTTTCTCATTAGAGAGCAATAAGTTAGGTCGCACGGAAGTTGTGAAAACGTGAGGCAAATTTCATTTTCTCCACGCTATTGAATATGTATAAAAATGTGCGCTTGTAGGAAGATTAGTACGTACGCAAGTATATAGCTAAAAATACACAAAAATGTTGCTCCTTCTTCTATGCAGTGGTCAGTAACAAAACACAAACTGTAGGCTGGCGAAAAGCAACAGTGGAAGTGCAGGCATCAATGAATACAGCCATCTTGCATGGCGATTTGCCCGTGAACTGCGCTCTGTTCAAGGAATATTTCTTTCTCTGTTTTTCGCTACACTTTACACATTCTTCACTCCCACTTTATGTGGATTCTGGCGCTGCCTGTGCTGAAGTGAGCAGTTGAACAAGACATTAGCTCATCATTAGGCAGCAGCACCAGTTTGGCATTGCGGACAAACAAAACATCGGCAGTACTAAAGAGAGCTCTGTCAGCCCCCTGAAAGAAAATCATTCAGGGGGGATACATTGCGCAATGCACCTACATTAGCAAATACGGCTCAGAACTCTTGACCAAGCTTTGCATGTGACCTCCACTGCTGCCATAAGCCGGCCAACTCGAGCAAGACAGGTATGAAGGAGCTCATATACGATGCACCTTTCTGCCTCCGTTCTTTTTCTTAGGAGAAGGGAGGGGAGGGCGCCCACCCTTCCACCTGGAGCACGTCCATAAGTACGTGAAGTACGTTCATGATGTAAGCATCACGACCGACTATCCTGGAACACAAACCCACAGGTGAATACCAAAACAGCCCAATTTCACCTCACTCATTACTGTAAATAATCACAAATCCCCACTTTAAAAAAAGCGGCAATTTTCGAACCACGTAACGCTGTTATGCTGCAAGAAATTTAGTTACCCTAATTTTTTTCTCTAACATTCGGTTGCAAAGAATGCTAAGCTGCAATGCTAAAACCAAATCGCCTCACAAAATACCCTGGACACCCCACCCTTCACTCGGTCCACACAGCCCCGATATGGCACATCTCTTGCCGTTTTCAAGACACGAGGGAAAAAAGGAAAGCCTTTTATGCACGGATTCCTTTTTCTCGAGGAATGCAAAACTGAATTTCTTGCCTACCTTCCTGAACGTCCGCCCTAACGTAGTCATAGGTGAGCTTGTCGGACACCTCGGCCCCGTGGAGGCTTCCCTCTCGTTCAGTCGGAACGTGGTCTCCAGCTCCAGCTTTGCTTGCTGCTCCGTAGAGCAGGGGTTCACTTGTCTTCAAGGGAGGCTGCGGTACAGGCTTGCTTCCACCCCTGACACTCAGCAGAGCAACCTCCTGCGCAAGCTCATCCTCCGATGGCTTGGGCGACCCACCCGAAGCCCTCCTCGGAGCCTGAGGATGCTTTCCCCAGCCCCGGCGGCTCCGTCCCAAGCTCCTGTCTGCATGCTCCCAATCCCGCAGTGGCGAAGTGCAGCGCTCAGAGACCTTGAAGGGCTCATCGGCTGGGAGCTCCCTTCTGAACCAGCCTTGGTTCGCGGCACCCTCCGAGCTGGAAGGCTTGGCCTTCAGGTCAGGGAAGTCCTCATCCCGGAAAGAGGGACCACCCCCACCTCGTCCAAAGCCCAGCCGGGCTGAGGTGGCGTTCTCGTCCTCCCAGTTGCGCTGGTACCTGTTGGGCCCACGGCTGTAACGCTGTCGCCCCCGAGCATGCGGCGGCATCGTTCCCGACCGAATGTCATAGCCGTAGACCTCGACAAGCTCCTCCTTTGTCTTTGGACTTTGCTCCTCCGCGATGAACAAGTCGTGGGTCCACGCACCACCACCCTGCCGTAGCTGCGTCCGGGTCTTTTGACAGCTCCTGCCAAGAAAGCACGAGGCATGCTCACCACAACAATATTAGGGGCCACTGAAAAATGCCCACATACGTAAAACACGAACCAAACCCATCATTCCTTCATTCCCAGAGAATCTTCCTTCAGCCTGCAACATTTCACAAGACAACATCTTGCGCTAACCCTGGTCAACCTTTTCACCCTGTAACCAGCCTGGCTAATCCCTTACCCTCACGCATAGAAAAAAAAAAAAGCAGCAATGACATGTACCGGCACAAAACTCACTTGTCGTCTTCCTTCTTTTCCGCCCGAACTTCCGAGGGCTCTCCATCACCTACCACCCGATCATCGTGCTGGTAAAATTCACCCTTTCTGGGGATGTACTGGGGGTTGTGGCAGTCTTCATCACCATCCAGCTCTTCATCGGCAATGCCAGATGCGTCATCTCCTTCCTGGAAGATAAAAAAGGATGCACAAGAGTTATGAACGGCATGCAACGCCTCCAAACCAATACCGACTGCCCAGTAAACGTACGACCCAACTGGATGCCCCCCACACAGCTGGGGTGCGCGAAACAACCCGCTCCCTCTGCTGCCTCACAAAACTTGCCACCTCTTCACTAACGTCCTTATGCAATCATGAGGAGCGTCAAACACCCTCCACGAGTTCATATAGGTTCTGCACAACAACTTTTGCAATTCATGACCAAATGTTAACCTGCCTGCCACCTCATTCGACAGCCCCCCTCTCCCGTCCTCACCTGCACTTGGGCTCCGATTAAACGTCAGTCTGCGGAGATAAAGCCATCCCACCATCCATCTCCGTGTCGGACCTCCTCTACATTTTTTTTTTCTAAGCACCATTTACTCAAATTCACTGTTCAAGAAAGCGGCACAAACAGAAAATTATAAATTTTTCTTTACAAAGACCTCTGCTCTAGAATTGCCACTTTTCCCCGCAAAAAAAGAAAAAAAAAAACAGCCCTTTGAGGAAGGGGGGCCGGGGGGGGGGGGGGGCGTGGTATTGAGAAGGTTGAATTTGGGGTGAAAAAAAAAAAAAAAGAATCCATGTTTTATGACATGCAATCCCATATGCATGTAGCATTTTCCTAGAGAGGAATCAACATAACATTTGTACTGAAAGTTACTGAAATTTTGGCCCTGAAAAGAAACCGCACATACCTCGTCCATCAAAAGCTCTTTTTTGCATCTCGCCCGCACTCGCCCACATATTTTTCTGTTCGCGTGTCTTTGCGCAGCTTGCCAACACCTATTTATCATCATAGTTGCTAAATTAACGCTTGTAAAATGCCAAACAAATAAATAATCACAGCACGATGGCCAAAAAACTGGCCAATGATGGCCGGTTTTAACAACGGACCGGCAACCAGCCCGCTGCCTAAAAATCCAGTTGGGCAAGTCAAAAACTGGAAAGGTGGCAACGCTACTCTGCTTCTCATAGATGTTGAACATGGCAAAAACCCCTCCGTGCCCAAGGGCATCTGGGCAGAGTACAACCCAAGTTTCTATCCCCCCTCCATGGCTTATTTGGAATCCTCGCTTTTACTCTGAACTTTCACGAGTCACCACTGCATTTCTGCGTCGCGGAGAAATAGATTTCCGCTTTTGGGACAGCTTTCCTACGCACATACTCCTGTGACTGGAAGTGGCACTCTTGAATTTGCTCACCCACTGACGCTTCTCCAGGCCATTCTGGTGAGGGGAAAAAAGTTATCATTGCATTTGGTCACCCATCTATGCTGTTAAAGGAGTACTGACACGAAATTTCTCGCTTTCAGTTTTTATGCTGTAAAGAATACCTATGGTCCCAGTAATTACGAAAATCGAACCGAAAGGCGTCAGCCACCAACATATAATTAATTATAGCACGTTTATTGCAACCACTTTCAAATTCGGTCGCCGCGCGGGAAAATGGCCGTTCGAAGGAGAGCCTGCAAGCGGACTGCCTGACGTCACGGTCTCCGTGACGTCGGACCGTGACGTCATGGTCTCCGTGACGTCAGGGACGTTCGCTGCATCGTCTGCTACGGATTGCACGCGGTTCACACTAAAGCGCTGGACACATGTACGATTTGTACACTCGATTCGCATGCGACTGATCGTTACGACTGTCACCACGACTAGTCGTACGCGTGAATTTGAGACACATGACCCGATGCGTGCATGCGATGCGTCGTCGGCGTCGCTCCGCCCACCGTTTTTGCTCCATGGTCAACTACGACTATCGCTGAGCTGAATTTGTAGATCCCGCGCGTTTAATCGCAAAAAATGGATAAAGCAGGCAATCGTGAAGCGTTTCCTGCCTTCGGAAACAGTTCGCGCACACGCCGGCCGCGCCTGCCAGCTCGGACACTCAGCGGCTCGATCCGGCGCAGACCACGGTAGCAAGACGGTAGCAACCGCTTGTCGCTGCTCTTCTGAATCAATCTGATCGTTAAAATGAAGTTCCACATGCGAGAAAGTAGGTGTTAGTGTGGTGAAAAATTGTGCTTGGGATTGTTATCAGGGCTTATTTTAAAAGCGGCGATCAGATATCTGCCGCGATGCAAGCGTATACGCTGACCGGCCCCCCGCGGCGCGCGGCGGGCGGTGCGCCGACCGGTCGAGAGATGGCAATACCTGCGCGGAAACGTGAAGTGCGCACTTCGCAAGCCTTGCTCACAGCGGTACCGCAGCCAAGCCAAACCTCCTATCGAAGCGAGACCGCCCACAACAACAGCGCAGGCTATCGCTTCCGGTTCCGGAAACAACTGTATGACGTCATGCTGAATCGGCCGCAAAATCGCGGATAGCCTGACGTCACACCCTAAGCGATTTCGCTAGTGCTGCCGATTTGTAATAGTTCGCGGCCAGGGCAATTAAAATCGATTTTTGATGCGTTTCCAGCCTCGGATCGCTCCAAAAATTTCTGTGGGTAATCTGTACAAACTACTGAAGCCAATTATATCGTTATTTAGGCCTCTAAATTTGGTGTCAGTACTCCTTTAAGTGCACTTATGGTGATGGTATGCGTAGCTACTACATTTCCTCACTCACTGATGCCAGCTTATTAGCGCCGTGTGTGTCTACAGTCGAACACGGATATATCGAACACGGGTATATCGAATTATTGTCTATATCGAACTCCTAAACTATCCCCTTGAAAATTCTGTGTAAAAGTATAGGAATTCGTACGTTTATATCGAACCGTATTTTTCCCGACATTGGGTATATCGAACGCCGCGCGAGTGGGAAGGTGCTCTTCGGCGGTCGTGCACCCCCGATTGAGGTTGAGGAGGATGTGGAGGAATGCGCGGGCATGGCGAAGACTGGCTCGCGGAACTAATCCCGCCTACGGAACGAATTTGCGCTTGCCCAGTTGGGGCCCGCTACTGGCCGCAGTAGCGTTAGCGGACGGAGCCCGGTATGCTAAATCTCTCTAGGCACACAAGCCCGAACGCTTGGAAAATGTGACAGTGCGAGGTAGGGATGCCCCCTGCGCACGTCCTTTTCTTTTCTTCTTTTTCTTTTTTTGCGGCTGCGTACGTTGCCCGGCTTGCCGAAAAAGAGTTTTTTTTCTCTCTCTCTCTCTCTCTCTGGGTCTGTCTTCCCCCGATGTCGTCTCGGGAAAGGGAAGAGGGAACGAAGGCGCTGGCGGCCTCCTCCTCTTGCATTTTGCTGCTGTTGCTGCTGTTTGGCGAGTTGTCCTGCACCTTTCGGAGATGACCATCGCGAGCGCTTTGTTGGAGTCCGTTCAGAGAGCCTTGGAATGGTTACCTTCAAAGTTCTTGTGGTACGTGCGCGCTGTTCTTCTTTTGCGTGCGTGTTGTGCATGGTGTGCGAAGGCGCAGCGCACTGCTGGAATTTTCTAGTTGTGCAGCTTCAAGAAGATCGAGACCAGCGTCTTTAATTTCATTTCCAGGATGAAGAAGCAGGCCAATATCAGCGATTTTTTTTTCACGGAAATAAAGCGTCCTGTTGCGTCGTGAGTGCGGAATTAGTTGTCATTCTTAAATGCAACGATCGGTAAGTGATCGTCCGCCATAGGTGAGGTCTCAGAGCCAATATTTTTTATATCGAATTTTTCATATACAGTGTAGACCATTTATAACGTAACCGCTTATAGTGCGGGACCGGATATAACGCGGGTTTTTGCGACCACCGGTTTGCCTCCCATAGAACTCAATGCATAAGCATACCGCTTAAGATGCGGTTGGCCGAAGCACAATACCGTTTATAGTGCGGTTTTTCGGCGGGTCTGCCGATCGACCGGCGCAGCTGAGGCATCGTTTTAGGGTAGCAAAAGAAAAAAGAAAGGATGAAATCGGCCATCTGACGCAGCGTGCACCCCTTGCCCTCCTCTAACGTAGACACCCAAAGAAAAAAAAAAAATAGGCACCCTTTAGTTCGTGCGTACCTGATAACCACAACTGACCTTGCTTGATGCACCTCGGAAGATAGCGACAGACTCCCCATGCGCGCGCGGCAAGTTGATTTTAATAATCGTGAACCGCGTGGCCCGTTTTCGCGCACGAATCGTGCACATCGGCGTTGCGCGCGTTTTTTTTTTTTTTTTTCCGTGCTCGTATCGACGATTTCGCGCTCACGGTGGCTTCTTCGCGTGGCAGTGGGAGGAGCCTGACGACTTGCACCGATGGGGAGATGCGTACCTAATGGCGGTAGATTCGAAGCGCTCCGAGCCGGCTAGCCGCGCCAGAGATGTTTAGGCTTACCACCGCGGTATTTTTTGATGGGCGCTTTCACAAGCAGCGTGGATGGTAGTTTATATTCCACTTTTCGCCCACATTATTAGCTCTTTTCTTGCATGAGCATCTTCGCTTGCGCACCGTGTGGCATTTCAGCGAGCGGTTAGAAGCGGTCGCCTCTTACCGCGCCGCCCACACCACGCTAGTTGTATCCGTGCTGGCGTGCACTGCACGTTTTCGCGATACCAAATCTACCACGCGGTTCACGCTTTAGAACGTTGTTGCAGATAAGCCACCGCTCTTTCCCTTTCCGAACATTCGAGCCGCGCGAAGCCGAAGATTTCCACCACCAGTACGTTGCGCTGATAAGCAGCCGCCTTCGGCATCGTGAACACAAGGTGGGGTAAAAAAAAAATCCCGCTGGCGTTCTTATCACGTTCTGTGGAATGTGTTCATAGACGCTAAAAATGCAGCCATGGTCTTTCAAAACACACACAACGGAAGTTAAAGCCGCGCTCGCCGTTTGTGAGACTGCGCTTTTGCCCTGCAGCAGCGGCTGATGTTAAAAACAATACGGAATATAGACGGTGCCTTCGTTTTTAAGTGCTGTGCGTTTCAGTGATGATAAATATACGTTGACTTGAGAGCTAGGTGGCGATGTAGTTGTATTCGCGCGTGTTTTGGTTATAGTGCGGTACCGCTTATAGTGCGGATTTTTGCGGCTCCCGCGGCATACGTTATAAGCGGTCTACACTGTATCGAACTATTGCGCGATCCCCTTGGAGTTCGATATATCCGTGTTCGACTGTACTTGCCCGTGTCTCTCGTCTTCTGCGCTGCACGTTTGAAAGTTATGTTCCAATAAGCCAAAATTTCTACGCTACTGCAGCTTATTCAGTGCATTCGCATTGCAGGCAGCTCACTGATGCACTAATTACATGCACATTCATCTGTGCCTATATTTTTGTTGTTGAAACTGCCTTGCCGCACTCTTATTCGTCACAGGAAAGACGCAAACTGTCACAATACGGGCGCACCCTGTTTCGCCACAGCACTAAAAGCTTGCCCTGTGCCATCATGTGGAGGCCCCCGGTTGCTGCTGCTAAGGTAGCCGAAATGCAGCATTTAACAGTGTAAACAATACTCGTTGCTATGGCAACCTTTTTCTTGCTACAGCACCCATGATTCAAAGCAGGACTCGGTTGCCATAGCATCCGTATCGGTGAAAACTGAAACCCTGCAATGATCTCCCACGCAAAGATTTCACTGTACGAAAAAAGATTAGCCACGAATCCAGCCAGCGTGAAATCTGCTGAAACAACAGAGTAATGGGCTGCCTGTACAAAGATTCCGCTTAGCTTCGGCTTCGTTCTTGTGTGTAATGCTGTTTTAGCAGCTGATTCACACATAATTTGTTCCCATAAAGCTTCAATAAAACAGCAGTTTTCTTTGGTTAAAGAAAATGGCCGTTTTCTATCACCCCCTTCCCTCCGTGGACAGCCATGTATTGTCACCAGACGGTAATTCTGTGACGTTTACAACGTCACCGTGAACTAATTACAACAAGTAAATGAAACTGAGCGAAATGGTAGAGTCGTCTTAGGGACTAATTGCTCTAACATCTGTCTTGAGACACGTTCGATAACACAACAGGTAGAGCTGTTTTCTGCAATTATGCCCCCTCCGTAGATGGGCATGCTTCACTGCGCAACACAGATTGTGGGAAAGCCAGCTTTCAGAAATCAAGCTTATATGCCTGCTACACTAGTGTCCCAATGCATTTTGAACCAAATGTCATTTGACTCAAATGCCAAGTTGTGCTGCTACACTAGGTTTTCGGCTCAAATGACATTCAAGCCAAATGAGCGCCGAGGGAGACATTTGGCATTTCAAATGCCATTTCTAGCACTCTCGCGCACAGCGTTTCAAGTCAGCATAAACAAATACATTACTGGTGTACTTAAAACGAGGAAAATATTCTTAATTGTGGGACTATGTTTACTCCTCGTTCACTTAAATCGTGATACCAAGATGTAATAATTCCGTACTCTCGGCACCAGTGCGAGCAAGCAACGAACCAGTGTGGCCAGACAGCACAAAAAACCACGATTGCGATTCAAAATTAAGCAAAAACCGTGTCAAAGTTTACGTTATTGGTAATTTCATATCATTTTAATACAAACACTGCAGCTAAATTTGATTGTTGCATTATTGAGTAAAAACAGAACTCGACAGCAGCAGCGCCATGCAGCACGGCGAGCGAATGCTAAAGCTTTCAAATGCCATTGAAATTGTAGTGTAGCACTGTGGATTCTGAATGGCATTCAAAGCACCCCATTTGAGTCAAATGACATTTGGTTCAAATGACATTCGGACCCTAGTGTAGCTGGGGTATGTATAACACTGACCTTCTGAAAGGTGGCTTCACCTCGAAACACAAATGCTTTGCTGAGAAGACATTTTTCCAGGTACAACATAAGCCGTCTTGCATCACAATATGAAGGCCCCAGGGTCATTTCTTATTTTTTAAAATAAATTTTTCTATACTGGGAACCAGTTTTTGTGGGGCGGGGAAACCTGCTCTGGAGCGAGCGTGACACGATAACAGCAGAGAATGTCGTCAGGGACAGCCCAGGACATCTCTGCTGTGAAAAAAAAGCAACAAGTGCCCTCCGGAACAATGTCTTACAGCCCTCTCCACATCTGCCTTAGTGCCTTAGACCAAAGCAAAAACAAAGGCCATACACGTCGGCAACTATTTGCCCTCCTGGCCCATGTACCCTGCAGGACCTGAAAGCTGCGTCCGTTAAAGACAAAACACAAGTTTGGTTCCTTCGAAAGATTGCCTCGTTAAAACCATACTGACACCACTTTTAACACACACGTCGCTCAAATAAGCTGTATAATTAGAAAAAAAGAGAATGGCCTTGCAACCCACTAGCCCATTTCCAGCAACAGAACCTATGATGTCATGTGCCCAGCTGTGCGAACGGCTGAGGCCAGCAAAGCCAAACGCAAATTACGCAGGGCTTATAAGCTTGCCGAACGAGCTATTTGTGTTTAAATGTAGGGCACATGCTTTTTATAGCAGTATGAATGGGCTAGTTGGCTATACATTTGGAAGGCGCTTGTACTGTTTTTTTACGTTCTCTCGTCCGCGTCCTTGCGCTGTTCCTTCAAGCGGTGGGGGTTAATAATGAAAGTTACAAAATACATGTAAACATATAAATACCCATGCACACTGTTGTTGGTACTGGGCGCACAATGGTTGTTTTAGCTGCACGGCAATCCGCTGCTTTGGAGTTGTCTTACACGACAGTGGCCATTTGGCGTAAGCGATGTCTCACGCGACCCTGTTTGTCAAGCATATCCCATGTTTCACAATACAATTACTCTCTACAGTAAAAAAAAAACAAGCCAGGTGTAAATATGGTCAAAAACAAAGCAACGACGGACAACGGTCCATGGATGAGTACGGTAACACCATCTAGGAAGACTGATGGCAAGCAAGGCTGCAAAGCCGAATGACGCAGTGAAAGTTCATTTGAATATGTGTACTTATGACTTCATTGCGGACGTCCCGTCCCGCAAACACACTATTTGGTGGGAGAATCAAAATTTCAACCTAAATGGATCAATTTCTCAGTGAATAAAGCACCGTTTGCTTGTGGACAAGTGCTTGGGGCACTGTAAAACACGAAATCTTTCAAATAAAACAAACTTGCATTTTGCCCACATGGCCCCTTTAATGGGAGGCACGTGACGTCTCACCACCTCAGATTCTAGTCCAGCTGTAGGTTGGAGAGAAACTGCATTAGGGCCGAGCCCGTACCTCGCCATCCCCTTGTTGGCGCTCCCCCTCCACGCTGCTGTCCTCCTCCTCCTCCTCCTCCACATCATCTTCGGGGCCAGTGGTGCCGCCTTCAATGGTGCTGCCGTTGTAGCCTGGCTCGCCTCGCCGTGCTGTGCGGAGCTCGTGCTCTGCTCCAGCTTCCTCCTCCCACCCGTCACCCAGGTGGCCGCCCTCCAGATCAGGGGTGGCCCCATCTTTCTGCCGGTTGGGCCCAGCCACCAGCGGTTCATCATTCTGGAAAGAAATTGGGGTAACTCCAGCAGGGCTGTGTGGCGTGGGCCGAGAAACCAGCAGATACACCATACCAGCAATAGCAGCAGCCAAAGCAAGAACCTAAACATTACCCGCACACAAACACACACACACACACACACACACAAAAAAAATCAGAAGCGCAGCAGGTTTTGCGCGTCTACACGGCCATGGAAACATCGCGGAACTATGCTTCCTACAGGCTGAAAATAAGCGACATTACCTGCGATCGCACAAGTACTAACAAATTTCGGTGCTTTAAAAATAAAAGCTTCGATGTTTCTGTCTGTAGTCTATATGTGAAACATTGTGTAAACACCGCACTGCTTGTTAACGGAATATTTGTCATGTATGCAGTGGAGTTTAACTAAAAAAGAGAAGGATGCACAAAAAGAAAAGCCAGCTCACCCCAAAGCTGCCCGATTAAAACTCTCTATTCAGTGGCTCCAGTTGTGCGCTGTGGCAAAGGGCAGCTTTAAAACATTACCGCAATGACTACGTTTGCTCGTAATTTAGTCATCTCTGCTCATGGTCGGAACTCACAAGAATACATTCGGTTCGTTGAAAATTTGAACTGCAAGCACTTTAGGGGTGGGGGGTCACCTTATCACATTCCTGTGGGTCATAATACAAATTCATGAACCATAGCGTTAAACACCAACTACATCGACATGCTAAAGTACGAAAACCTGTACATGTAGATTCCCTCAAATGATCTTTTTCAAATGATCGAAATCAAATGATGATTTCGGCAATATATCCCTTCTAGAGTAAAATAAAAACAGCAGGAAATGAACTGTAGTTGAGCTTGTTTGCACCAGATGGCGCTAGCTACTTTAAAGAGTTTATTTCAGAGCAAGGAGGTTATACTAGAACTTCCTTGTTTCAGAGCAGGAGAGCGATACATTTCTTGGGTGATGAGGTAAATTTCACAGGAATGAGATGAAGCAAGTCCTCTGTAAGTACGAGAAACGCTCACTTGGTAGACGTGCTACAGTATTCCATGTGAATTAGTGAAGTCCCACGCAGCTGCATTTCGCAGCTTGGATCCACACAATCGATTATTTAACAATGTGTGGCAGATCAGAAAACATCATGCACGGCCACGGCACTGTTCCCGTTAAAAAGCGTGTAATAACTCGGCCGTAAAACTCTCCCTTATCATGGCCTATGTATTCTAACCCCAATTTGGTAAAAATAGTTCCCTATGGTGACACAATCAAGTGACGAGTATAAAACACGATTTCAAAGATAGCATGGGCTTAGTTTTTTTTTTCCCCCTTTTATGAAGAACCTCGACCATAGAAGAATCGCTCAAAACTGCTCGCAGCAATTCACTAGCCACTTAACAAAAAAAAGACCTCAAACAGCTACCACTATAAGGCGCCGGGGTAAGTGGAATCTGTACTCCGGGAATTCAATTCCACACAGCACTTTAAGGGCGCCACTTTATCGCGCGGACATATTCGGAGAGAGAAATACCGCATTGTACAGCGACAACCGCCCACAACGCATCGAAATGCCAGAGCCAAAAAGCAGACAGCGTTACGCATGCCCGATGATTGGATTGGAATTGTATATACTGTACACACGCGTTGTCACTCATTTACATGCGCGAGTGGGCAATGGCAGGGATGATTTATGGTGAGAACGACCCCCAGTGCTTCGCCCACTCGTCATGATTCACTTCGTGGAGAAGCGTTAATTTTTTGTTATTCGTTTCTGTTTCTTGCAACACCAGGGCATGGCATTGCGTCATATGAGGAAAAAAAAACGCGAAAAGAATGTCCACGTTTAATAGCCACCGAAAATGCACCGAAGTCGGTTTTTCGGTACAGCCCGAGCCCTTTATTCTGACAAAGTAACGGTTCGAGTATGCAGGAGCTGCGCGAGTTTTAATGCACATATGGGTTAGATCATATATAGTCACAACCATGAAATTAAATCACGAGTCCAAAAACAAAAACAAAAAACTGATATTTTTACCGCCTCAAAATCAATACTGAAAGACAACGTGAATACAGCCACACGAGGGGCGTTTCGCGATGTACCGGCAGTTCCTAAACAACGCGAACTGCGGCATATCAAGTTTCATTTCACCGCGTCAACGCGAAGTCAGAAGAATGTCCGCTTTCTTTCATATCTTATCCCTACCACTACTCCACCCCACCTCATAACTATCGATTTCCAGCTGCAGCCGCCACATTATCACCGAGCGCAACGCAACTGAAGATAGGCCTAACAATTTGCGCGCTACGGCTGCCACCGATTAGCGAAATAAAAGAACAAAAAAGATTGCTGTGATCTGCTTAACATCTAACGTGCTATCACCCCAACCTTAACTCAACCGCTAACATTCGCAATAATTGCCTCGCTTCTTTTTTTATCAAAATCCCCGATATGGAGGCGCGATTAAGCTTCGGAACGCTGGTCGGCGCCAACCCGCGTCGCTAGCCGCTATCGGCTCGATTGCTTACGAGTAACAAGAAACACGGACTGAACACTTCCAAGGCGGCGCATGCTAAATATGAGACAGAAGTAGGATATGACGGAGCACGTAGCACACGGATGTTTTTCGTTTTGCCAACAAAAACAGAAATGATCCCGCACTCACCTCGGCGCTCGCCATATCGCACGTGTCGAATATTCCATTCGCCTCCAACAACGCCGCCTGTTGATAGAGACGTCAAGCACCCTCTTCAAAAAATAAAAATAAAAATACAGGAGGTAGTGGTTGAGTAATACAGAGAGCATAGTGGGAATCTTCAATTTGTGGTTGCGGACACGCGGCGGCAGCAGCGGTAGCAGTACCAAAATTATCGAGAAGAAGGAATGTCGAATTGTGTCTTGTGGAGTCTAAAGTCAGTTTAAGACTGATAATTAGATATCCTCCCCGACTATAGAGTTCTGTATGATCACATGTAGAGTTCCTACTCAGCTCTAGAAATGACGCAAGTGGCAAATTAGAGTGATGCGATTAGAGCGACCCCCTCCGCTCGGCAGTCGAGTTCCCACCAAACAGTTTACGTTTGTTTGCTTTACCTATTGTCGTTTCTTAAAATTACAACGGCACTTAACGACAGTTTCGGTTTCAACTACGGACGTCGATTATCATGCCCGGGACACGACCTAGCGCTCGATTTCACTCTGTGGACTTTTATATGAATTTCTAGGAGACCTCTGGCCCTAAAGAGTCCTCGTGCTGCCCGCGTTCTATCAAGGACTGTAAAACAAGGATTACTTATTAAAGTGCTTTGGCTTGGTCTCTTGTGAACCCATTCGGCTGGCGCGCTGCTAGCGAGGAGCCTGATTCGGAGCTTCGCTCAACGTCTGTCTTATTAGTAGCGCAAGCACACGAATGTGCAAAAATGAATTGAAACGAAGCTTTGCAAAAATGGGGCAAAGGTGTACGGTACAGCTGAGTACTGGAATTTTGTACGTACTTCGTCAAAAGTTTGATGTGTAAATTTGTGTCGTGATACTAAAAGTGCCCATGCCAACCAACACTGGATTATCTTTCATATCGTGTCTAATCCTGAGATCAACAGGAACGGCACTGCAGCCTCTCGCGGCGGCGGCAGCTGAACTTAATTGACGCGGGTAGCGGCGTAGACTTCGATGTCTGGTCGGTTTGGCGAAGCCTAGCTCTATCTACGGGCGCTCCCTCACGGAGGACAACATTCGGGTGCTTCGTCTGGAAATCTACGAAGTCAGCCTCCCCGAGTCCCTGCTCCCCTGCAAATGTGGCGGCGGTCACTAGAATTGGCCGAGAACAGCACGTGCTATCCAGCCTTCTTATGGGAAGCAACTTCTTATGGGAGTTTATGGGAAGCAACGTATGCAGGCTCCAGGTCGCGGACCTGTACATGTACTGCGGATTTTGTTTCTTATTTTAAAGCGAGAGCTTTAAATGGACTTCACAGCAAGGAAGTCAGCGTCGGAGCGTCTGTTGCGGCTCCGAGTTCCCATTGGCTGCAACGTGCTTTGTATCCGAAATGCACACACAAAAAAAATTGGGCCCATCTCCCCGCAAGGGGGACTCGAGTAAATGCGTCGCATAGGGGGTGGGTGTATTGCGTTAACGTTTAGTGTTTGGGGAGTTGGTGGCAGTGAATGCGTTGTATCATCAGCTTCTTGACGTAGTTTGAATGAGTCAAGGATATAAGGCGCGTTCGTAGCGTCTCATTCTGTGTCGGCTTTGTGGCACAGTGGGTAGAGCACCATGTACATTGCGTTCCGCCCGCAGGGTCGAGGGATCGAAACCAGAAGCCGTATAGTATTTTTTTTTATAGTGTAGGGGGAGGGGTGCGGACAACGACGGTGCGGACTACGACGGGCGTCAACGCGGGTGACATCGTGAGTTACTGAAAATGCAACGCCTGGGCAGCGCAGATGAAGTGCGGCGGAGGCCACCGTTCAGCGCGCGGTGGCAGGGACACGCGGCCTACACTAATTATCCTCGGCCGTCCAAGCGGAAAAACGCAGCCAATAAGCGAACGTTAGTCGCAACGCAAAACTCACCCAAAAGCACTCGGCGTCGTTCGAATGGGCACTAACGCTTTTGCTTTCACAACTCGTGAAAGCAAAGCGCGTTCGAATTTTGTGTTTCTTTAGTGTGGCAAACGAGATTTGGCAAACATTAGACATGCCATGTGTGTATCTAGACCATCGGTTGCTTTCGTTCTAAATATCTCATGCCTCATAGCGTAACAGCTCTGCAGAGCTTTTACGCTTGAGTTTGGTCCGTTGGCGTTCGCAAAAGAAATACAAAAAAAAAAAAAAAAACTCCGGCGCAAGGCGCGGTCGACCGTCACCCAGCGACCCAGCCGTGTAAACGGAGTCAAGCCTCGCCTAGTTATGACGTAATCGCGCGCGCCGGCACCGCTCGACCTTCGAGAACACTGGGACCAGCGTTTAGTGGCGTCATCTGTCGCGCGCTGTTCTCTTCTCCAGTTTAAGCGCCAAGGACGCCGAATTCGCGAAGCCGATTTGCGCGGGTCCTAGCGCGTGCTAACGCGGTCCACTTTGGGAGAGATCTAAAAGGCTGCGGACAAAATTATCTGGGCTTGCCACCCTGGGGAACTCTCAGCGACAAGTTCGCAAATCCGTGTGAGGTGAACATCCATGTCTCCGACGAAGGTAGAGGGGCCACCAGCTCTGCTCTGCCTTGCAAGCTGCGCCAATTTATTGTGATTTTAGAAACCGGTTGCTTTTCCTGTGCAATGGAAATGGATAAAATATGAGTAATTAGTATAGGTTGTAATAATAATGACGTCAGCAGCTATACACCAGCCTCTAAACTCCCTCTTTTCTCAAAAAAAAGAACTATTTTTTTACGAAAAAGTGACTTCCAGAATAAGCGACAAGGACGGAACTCTAAGGGGTCCTTCGGGGTTCCGTCCTTGGCCCCTTGTTATTTCTAATATACCTTAATGACCCCCAACGAACTTGTAACATACGCATGTTTGCAGATGACTGCGTTTTGTACCGCACACTAACTAATGTATCTGACCAAATTAGACTTCAAAGTGACTTTAACCAAGCACAGCGTTGGTGTTAACACTGGTAAATAGAACTTGTAAATAGAACACTGATAAATAGAACACTGGTAAGTAGAACACTGGTAAATAGAATCCTAACAAATGTTAACTTATGTCCTTTCAGCGAAGCCATAGCCCGCTGATCACTTCCTACATAATTTCAAACACTCATGTTCAACTGATGCATCCATACAAAAACTTTGGCCTAACTTAGTGCTGTGACCTAACTTGGACTGAGCATATCCGGAATATTATCGCAGCTGCTAATCGTACACTCGGTTTCCTAAAACGTCCTCTGCGCAACGCACCTCGTCATGTAAAACTACTAGCTTAATTGTCAATCCCTAGAAGCAAGCCGGAATATGCGTCGCCACAACACGGGCATCTCATTACTGCCCCCGAATCACGTCAAAACCGTGCCACTAGATTCATTCATAACTCACATGCCTATAACATTAGCGTATCGTCTTTGAAAGTACAATTTGGCCCGTCACCTCTGTCTTCCCGCAGCCGCATTGCTACCCTTTGGTTGTTTCGTAAACTTCTTCACGGTCCATTTGCAATGCAAACGTACAGTACATATTATCGTGAACCGTGCATGGGATTCGTTTTTTTATGTTTTGCTCTTACCGCCAGGCTGCGCCGGCCTGTAAGCGCGTGTTCCATTCTTTATTTCTATGCCGCACGCATTATCTCTTTCTCTTTTGATAGGCAGAGCGTTTCCAACTAACGTCAACAGCCTAGAATAATCTTCTTTGATCTGCAATGTTCTGGATATAAATCGACGGTTCGAGAAACACTCGCACTGAAAGATAAAAGCGTGCAAAGCAGACGCCGGGGTATTCGACTTGCCGACGCTCGCTTACGCACGTCACTTTGTGGACTGCTGCTTCGCCGCCTGTGTATTATTTAAGTTGTTAGGGGAGAACAAGTTCGCTCAAATAAACTTGTTTTCCTTGAAGACATCTGCTTCGTCTTTGGCTTCGTGACGTCTCGTGACATCCCCACCATTTCGCAGATCCTATGGCATGCAATGGCCATGTGCACAGTTGCATGTCAACGTTCCCGCACCGCTACTCTTGCTGCCTCATTTTTTCTTCGTTCAGCAAAAGACTGGAATGGCCCCCCTCACCACATTGCAGCAATCAACTGTCCATCAATATTTATGCGGAACGTCGCAAGCTGTTTTTTATGCAGACTCATGGCTTTTTTGTATGTTTGTATGTTTTTTGTAATGGCCCTCTGGGGACCATTAAAGTCATAAAATGAAATGAAATAAACGGCACTGCTGTTAGAATGCCACCATGGTCTCCGCTATGGACAATCGACTGAAACGTCAATGCTAATTAGTTCTGAAATTAGTTCTGAAATTAAAAACGTTGAGAAGAATGAGCTTACCCTGAGCATTTTTGTATACTACAGCTACAGCTACAAAGAGAACTTTTGTTTGCGTAAGAGGTACTGAAAAGAAAAAAAAAAACACCACGCTCGACTAAACACCCCTACGACAAGCCGCTGGCTACGCTTCGGTGAGGTGGCTGCGAAGTTACAGAAATCGGCCGAGACGGCGGCCGCTGTCAGGTGACCCGCTCGCGTCCAGATCTTGGTGCTGCTCCCACTTGGGAGACAGGGCGGTCAGACGTTGACGACGACCAACTGAACACACCTGGAGCGCACGGTTTAGACCACGCGAACGCGCAGCCGCTTTAGAGTGCCCTGGAGTGCTCTAAAGCCAACCGGAGAGAGAGAGAGAAACAAACATTTATTGTGTTAATGAGCAGGAGGAAGTTATGAGGGTTTCTTCGTTTTTTCAGGGCGGCGGGGGGGGGGCATCAGAAGCACGGCGCGGCATCGGCTTTGGCGTAACTGTGTGAAGTCACGTGATTTCCTCGCCGAGGGGCCATGCCCTTTCGTGTAAAATTCACTCGCACCTTTTCTACACCATATCTCGTGATGAGATCAAGGTATTGTACATGCGTTGGTGAACTTACAAAG
This sequence comes from Haemaphysalis longicornis, assembly GCF_048455015.1. Classification (NCBI taxonomy): domain Eukaryota; kingdom Metazoa; phylum Arthropoda; class Arachnida; order Ixodida; family Ixodidae; genus Haemaphysalis; species Haemaphysalis longicornis. The sequence goes on from NW_027526445.1 coordinate 184,446,337, forward strand.
TCTCACAAAGGCACGCCGCGGCGGCACCGATTGCAGTTGGCACGGATGTACCGTAAGTTTCCGTGCTCACCGCTGAGATGGCCACCAAAAGTGCGTGAACAAGGCTGAAGCGCAGGAGGCCATAAATGCAGCGAGGTGAGACAAAAGGCCAAAGAGGAGAGTCCTTTGTAGCAAGTTCGACACAAAGCGCACCCAGGACCGGAAAGATAATGAAACGCAGAATTGAGAACCTCCACGATGCCAAGCGACTGTGGTTTCTTTTCGGTCCCTCTATATATTACGAGGGAGGGGGCGGGGGTGCATGCCGTAAAAGGGTTACCAGACAGTATATCGAACGCCGTTTTATGGAAGCATTGCTCGTTTTATCAAACAGCGCTTTATCTAATGCCGTTTTGTGGAAACACATTGGTGCGTTTTATCGAAAGTGTGGTTTCACTGCGTTAACTGTTGTTTTAAGTGTTTAAATTGTTTCACTCGACATTGCACTAACCTAATATGCAGACTGTTACATTCGATATCGCCTCTGCCGTTCATAACACACTGGCCTCCCGAGCAAGAACAGGCCTGCAGTACATTAAAAATCCCGGGCCATCTCCACTAACGTGAAACCTGGGGAGGGGCGAAGCTTGCAGTGTATCAGTGCCTTGGCGTTTTTGCCAACGGAGATGAAACCATTGGGGTGTAGTGGTATAGAGCTTTACTGTAAAATTGTTGTCCTTGAAGCACGAAGCGCCCCAGCACGAGGCGTAAACGAGTGTCCCAGTGTTATTTTTAGTGCGCGTTACGTGCTAGGACGAGGAATGAACGAGTTTCCCGGTGTTGTAGTACCGTGACTACATGCGACCATGATTACAACGATGACGACAGGAGACGCCAACAGCCCCAGCCCCTAAGGAGCTTCGCCCGTAAAAGGGTGTGGCCTTCTGTTCCTGTTCTACTAGCGCTATACTTATGGAACGGCTTTGTTCTTTGCACCGATGCATCCGACAAGCGCTCGGCGTTATTCTCCTACATGAAAACTCCGGTAATCCGTGACAAACAGCGTGGGCTATATGACTCCCACTATAGTTCACCCACCGGGCGTATGGGTCCGGTGGGTGAATTTGCTTGCGTGTTTTATGCAGGGACCTATAGTAATTCGAAGCAACACTGCCGGGATTGCGAAGGGGGGATTGGCCAGGGCTAAATCGGTTGTTGAATACGTGGGGACTTCAAAGTACTAAATTATTTCCGAAAAGAGGCTGTAAAAGGAAACTCAGTTGTGAATAAAACCCGAATCCCCCATTAATTAGCATTCTTCAGCAATTCAAACGACCTGAAGCAGAAAGAAAAGTTTGAATGCAATTATATATATCCCTTTTTACAAACTGCAAATTTGATGCGCCAATAGATAATATAAGTGGAATCGAAAAAGTCAGCCCAAAACGCCCAATTGGGCCCTTCAAAAGCAGTTGTCTAGCTGTTGAGAAGCGGCGGCAGTCGAGAAAATTCCCCGCATTTCCCCGAGGGGAAGAATGTGAAAGTGCGAATGCACGAGTTGAATTTGCGCGGTTCGGTAATGTTCGCGAAAGAGAGATCACACACACACACAACTACAAAGAAAGAAAGATGCATTTATTCACAGACACCTATTTGTGTTGTCGTTGTACTTGATTGCTAGAGCGGATCTCAGCTTTGAAATTTCGTGTCAGTACTCCTTTAAGCGGGTGCATTAGCCCTTCTCACGCCCGATTCCTGGCCAATCCCCCACGTGGGTATGGGCCATGTCAACAGGAACAACAATAAGAATGAGCCATGGGCACGCGGCCAGGCAGCGCGCGCCCATCTCCCCCCGTTGCTAGGGAAGACGAGGAGCGCGCGCACCCGCAGCTGTTGCTATGCGGACTACGGCTTCGGACGATTCAGGCTCGCTTAAGAAGTGCATTCGCACTTAAAAAAAGTGTTCGATTGTTTCAGGGACCTGGCACCGCACACATAGTTCCGTAAGTGAAAGTCCTAATCTGAACAGATTGAAATTAGGCCTTGTAATCCTGCAGCGCAGATCGGTGAAGGTCACCTCGCATTGCCGAGAACAACAAAAATGAACATTCCACCCAAATTTTTAAATGTTGGTACCCTTCAAATGATAAAAGTAAGGCTGAACGAGTAGCGTCTAAATGGCATTATCGTCTTAATCTTGAAGATGCAAATAGAGACAGATTGTGAAATTGTGCGCGGTTACAGGAACCTTACAACTTTCTTGCTTGGGGAGTAATCTCATGTGGTGGCCGAAGCTGGGCAATCAACCATGTGGGGGTGTGTGCTTCGCAAGATGTCACCACAAGTGAACCGACAGAAAAGCCCGAAGCATTGAAGTGACGCGCAAAGACGAAGAAGACGGGCTCGCGAGGTTGGTGACACGCTCTCTCACTTATGGAAGCCTAAATTCTGCGAATCTCGTAAATGTGAGGTCGCAATCACAAAATTTCGTTGCAGAATCCCCCCTTTAAATTTTTATCTATACAAAGCTGGTCAGGCGTTATCTCCTCAATGCCCTTTCTGCAATGCCCCTGAAACAATAGAACACTTTCTTTTAAATTGCCGCAGCTTTTCCTCGATGCGACGCACGCACCTTGAATACACGTTTAATCGGCTGAATCTCCCTTTATCTTTAACCGTTATTCTTTCCCTGGGTGCTTCCGTCGTAGGATATTGCCACAGAGATGTCGTGATCGCCTTTCATTCCTTTGTTGCGGCGACAGGCCGGATGCCCTGCTAGATAGCTATGCCTTCATTCGCAAGATTTTTTTTTTTTTCCTGACAATCCTGTTCAATCCAAAGATTTTTTTTTTCTACTCTCAATGTTTTTTCTCGTACTCCTTTTTTTTTTTCTCTAAAATAAACCGGGTCACAGCCTAATTATTACTGGCAGCTTCTTGGCCAATCCCCCGCGTGGGTACGCGCCATATCATAAGGAACCAACCAACCAACCAACCAACGCGGTCACCCGGCATCGTCGAGCTGAAGGGTTGACGTGTCTTTGGCTACTCGCCCCTGTTCTCTGCTTCCCCTTGCGGGTTTTGGCCAAGTTTTTTAGATTTCAGATTGCTTTTTCATTTCGTTTAGAGAGCACTTTCTAACGCTGGAGCATTTCCTAAATTGTAGGTTCGGGAAGCAGGTGAGCTGATGTCGTTCAGCTCTCCCGGTCAGGAGCCATCGCCCTGGTCGGCTTCCCTTTCTGCGCAGGAGCTGCCTCTGAATTTATTCTCCAGTGGTGGCGTGAACAGGGTTCCTGTGGCTCTGGTTCCGGCTAATGGGGCGTCCATTCGTCTCAACCATCCCGAGGCAGTCCAGTCGGCCCTGCAGGTTGCCACGCAGCACTACCAGTCGGTGACCGAGGTCCGGCAATTCGGCAAGGGTGGCCTAGTGTGTAGGTCCTCAGATCTGTCCTGCATTTCTGACCTGCTAAACTGTCGCATGTTCGGCTCCATTCCGGTGAGTGCGTTCATCCCTCACCATCTTGCGTGCTCAAAGGGCATCATACGGGGTGTTAGCGCAGAGTTGAGCGCCACGGACGTGCTCCACAAATTTGCAGATGCTGGGGTGATTGCAGTGTATCGCTGTAGCCGAGAGGCCAATAACACCAGGGTCCCCACTGAATCAGTCATCGCCACATTTGCAGGTCTCACTTGCCCCTCTGAAATTAAGGTCTGGCCACTCGTTTTCAGAGTTGATCGTTTAAATCCACGTCCTCTGCAGTGCAAACGGTGCTGGCGATTTGGGCACTCTTTGGGGGGTTGTAAATCGTCCCTTCGTTGCTGCTCGTGTGGGAGCGCGCACTCAGCTTCCGAATGCAACGCAGATGAGGTAAAGTGCTGCCTCTGTCAACAAGGACACCCAGCGGACTACTCCAACTGTCCTGCACGAGCTCAGGAAGTCAGTCTGCTCGAAGTTCTAGAGAAACGTCGATGTTCGCGGGCGGAAGCCGCAGCCATTGTCAGAGAGCGGGCTTTCGGATACGCGGGTGTTGCCTCTCGTCAGGTGGCTACAACGGACCCTTCCTTGCCTTCGCTGGTAGATGCTGCTATCGCAAAAGCCATGCCTGCAGCGGTAGACCGTATGTCAGGTATATTTTCAGAAGGCTTTCAGCAAATGCAAGCGCAAATGCAGATGATGTCGTCGCAGTTCTCTCAACTGCTCCAAGCATTCCAGGGCATACTCGCTTTCATGCCGCAGCTCAACTCCAACTCTACAAATCCACCGTTCAGTCTTCCTGAGGCCGTCACTGCTCCTCCTCAGAACTCTCCAGTAGCCCCACTAATGACAGCTTCCGTGGTAAACCCACTCTGCACCAACACCTTGGCAAGTAATGCAACAGTGCTTGCACCAGCGCAGTCTCAAAGCGCTGCATCTGTACCTGCTGTTTTTCCTTCCTCTACCAGCCAAATCACACTGAACAATCCATGTCATGAGACGCGACCTTCGCCTACAGCTTCCCAGTCCACTTGTCACCCACCTATGGATTGCTCCACAGTCCCGCTACCTCTAGATTCGTGTGGAGAAACATCGCCTGAAGACATGATTGTTACCTTTTCCAACAAGAGAGGCACGTCCCCTCCACCCGGTCCCTCTGCGAAAACAAAAAATAGGAACGCCCAGTTACGCAGCACCACGCCAGAGGATATCCTAACCAAAGCGGTGACTGAGGCTAACATATAACTAGTCATGGCGTCTCTTAAAGTGTTACAATGGAATTGCCGCTCGATTCGATCCTCTTCTTCCGACCTTTACTCTTTAACTGCTAAATTTTCCCCTGAAATTATCTTCTTACAAGAAACTTGGTTGGACTCCGGCACTTGTTTTACGTTTCATAATTATAAAACTTTCCGACTGGACCGTCAAGGTCGCGGTGGGGGTTTACTAATATTAATATCTAATAATTTCCGCCGTAATGCCTTTAAGACTTTTGACTTCTTGTCCTCTCAATGTGAGATTCTCGGTATTGATTTGCTTCTGCCGGGTTGCAAGCCTTTTTCATTGGTAAACGTGTATTTCCCCCACGGAGTTTTCGAAGTCAGACCTTTAGATTCGGCTATCGCGGTGTGCCAGAAAGCTGTGGTAGTCGCGGGAGACTTCAACTCCCATCATGTATCTTGGGGATTTAGGACAGACACGTCAGGGAAACGTCTGTGGGAATGGGCAGGGGATAATGACCTTCACTGTAGAAATATGGGCAATGCCACTTTTATTAGTGGTCAGTCGCGGTCTGTCCTTGACCTCACTTTTGCAACGTCAGGGCTGGTATCCTCGTGGTCAACAGTTGATTGCGAGACGAACAGTGATCATATCCCTATTCTTTTCGAAATAGTTTGCACCGCGAAAATACCTAGCCACAGAGTACATTCATTCATCAATATAACTAAATTTTCCTCGGCGTTGGGCAATGCACTCTCTACTTTTCCACCTATGGAACAAACCTGCAGGGCTGAAAGCGTGATCACAGCTATTAATGATTCCATACGTAAAGCAAAATTTACTGTTGCATCAGTCCACAACAACTCGTGTGGTCCTTGCTGGAATGAAGAATGTACCAGAGATTTCCGACGTAGGAAAGCCGCTTGGAAGCAGTTTCTTCACAATCAGAGTCCGGCTAACTGGGTTAATTTTAAATTTTACCGCGCAACTTTCAAGCGAACTGTACTACGTGCAAAGGAGTCCTTTAACATTGGCCGATTTTCAGCCCTATCAGAACCACATCGTAAAAAAGCATTATTCAAGTTTATGAGGTCTAGGAAATCATGTGCCCCCTCTCTGAACGCACCCTCCCTGTTTCGTACGCCGGAAGAAATCGTAGACTTCCTAGAGAATATTGCTAGTGACCTACAGCTGCGATTTGCGTCGAGGATTCCCCCTACAAGCCGTCGTACTCTAGGCTCAGCTGATTTTGAAGAGGTCACTATAGGCGAACTGGGTAAAGTGATTTCTTCCCTCCCAGAGTCTGCGCCAGGGCCGGATGGTATTACCACCGCAATGATAAAATTGTTGTATAATGAAGCTCCGGCAGATTTGCTAAATGTAGTTAACGTTACACTTAGAAACGCATGGATTCTGCCTGAATGGCGTTTGGCCAAAAGTCTGCCTTTCCCCAAGAAGCCGGAGCTCGGTTATTCAATTGATAACATTAGGCCGATAGCTCTAACATCTACTCTAGTTAAAGTGATTGAGCGCGTTTTGCTTCCCCGGATTAACAAGTTTCTGACTGATAAGAATATCCTAAACTGCAGACAAATTGGCTTTAGAGAAGGATGCTCCATTTGGTGGGCACATATAGACTTAGAAAGTCGCATTCAGTGGGCACGACGGAATAAGCAGGTTGCAGCATTGGTCACTCTGGATATTTCAAAAGCTTACGACAGCGTGGAATATGGCATCCTCCTAGATCTCCTGGCTTATTATTCATTCCCGGAGTACATCACTGCGTGGATAGCGGCTTTTCTAGAAAGCAGAGAGTTCTTTTGTTACCAACATGGCTACGCCTCTTCTCGTTATAAGCAGACGCGTGGAGTCCCCCAGGGGTCTGTCATCTCCCCAGTGCTATTTAATGTGCTCTTGAGCTCCATACCTAGTCAGCCTGATGTACAAACATACGTTTATGCAGATGACATTGCCTTTTTCTCTTCTTCGCAGGATATTCATTCCCTGTTTCATTCCCTTCAGTCGTATCTGAATGCTCTAGAATTATGGCTGGACACTCTGAAATTTTCGTTAAATAGTAATAAGTGTGCCATTCTCGTGTTCCCCCTTACGGACCCAATATCTATTTCGTTATCCTATCGCCAACAATCCATTCGGCAGGTTGATTCACTAAAATACCTTGGAGTTATATATGACAGTAAATTGAATTGGCGTCTCCACATTGAGCACATTGCAGTGAAAGGCTCCCGCGCTGTCGCTCTTTTGAGGGGCCTTAGCCACAAGCGTTCAGGTCAGAGAGCAGATACACTCTTGATGATCTACCGCATGTATGTTCGCCCAGTCTTAGAATTTGGGTGCGTTTTGTTCTCTGGCTCTGCGGCCTATAAGCTCTTGCCTTTGGTGAATTAGAACGTCAAGCATTGCGCTGCTGCTTAGGCCTGCCCGCTTACGTCCCGATTAGAGTGTTGTACTTAGAAGCCGAAGTCCTAACGCTGAACTCCAGGTTCAAATACCTAACCGTTAATGCATTCGCAAAGTTCTTTGAGTCCCCGCTGGCCAGACCACAGGCTGTTTTCCTCCAGCATGCAAGGTCCTTTTTTGGTATATATTGGTCTCGTCTCCGGCGCCCACAGGTCATTTTTGCCAATTCGTTGCTTACTCCATTAAACACCACCCTCCTGTCAGTTCCCGCCTTGCAGATACCATCCACAGTAGTAAGGATTTCGTTTGATAATATTTTCCCTAAAAACGCTAAGCTTCTCCCGCCTAACATACTAAATAACATTCTCCTGGCTCACCAGTCCGAATACCCATCCCACGTGGTCATTGCAACTGACGCTTCGAAAAAAGACGAAAAGGTTGGGGTGGGAATTTTCTCTCCGACGTTGAACTGGTCTTTTTCATTGCGATTACCAGATTTTATCCCCATTTTTCATACAGAATTTCTTGCTCTACTCCTTGCAATCCTGAAACTTGATCCGGCGAATTCTTCCGTGATGCTACTCACCGACTCCTTGTCCGTGTGCATGGCTCTCTCCTCAGAAACTTTACATCCTATTGCCAAAACTTTTTATTCCTGCGTCCCCACTCATGTGCGGGAGATTCGGCTCGTTTGGCTGCCCGGCCACTGTGGGTTAACCCTCAATGAAACCGCTGACATATTAGCTAAAACAGCTCTGGCTTTGCCGATCGTCGAGGTTCTTCTCCCGTTTTCTTGCGTGTTGTTGGCACGCTATCGCCAATACCTGTTCAATCAAGATGCCTCCGACCATGGTCTGAACACTTCTCCTGAACTTGAACACCTCAGGTACCGCTGGGAGAGAAGTTTGTGCCAAACTCGCTTGTGCGAAGTATTGATAACTTCTTTTCGTTGTGGTGTGCCACCACTTAATCGGTATTTATTCAGGGCAAATCTGATAACCACCCCTTTGTGCCACTTTTGCCAAGAAATTGAATCCGAAGAGCATTTCTTTCTTTTTTGCCGCCGATTTTCCAACCATCGGAGAAGGCTGCTGGAGATTCCCCTGCTACGTCTTGGACTGCCTTTAACTGTACCTGTGCTTTTGTCGTTTGGGGGGACTAGTCTAAGCCGATGCCATAGGGACGTGTGCAACGCCATCCACTCCTTCATTTCGGAGACGGCTCGTCTGCAGTGTTAAAAACATTCCGATTAGGCTGATTTTTACTATAGTTTTCCTATTCTTCTCTCTGTGTTTTTTTTTTCTCGTGTTTCCTCTCTCTCTCTTTCATTAACCTAGACCAAATTCTTTCTTCTGCTCCATTATTTTGCCTTGCTTGATTTATTCTAATGAAAACATAACTCTTCTTGGCCAATCCCCTTAAGTGGGTATGCGCCATTTTTCGGGCCACCACCACCACCACAAAGCGGGGTCGAAGCTTCGGAAGCTTGCCAGCTGCGAAACGCCCGTCTCCCGAGTCCAAGGACCCGCGGAAGCCCAGGCAGGCTGCAGGGCAAGCTATGTGTGCTGCCTACTCATCGGCCACGCATTGAATTGCCGGCCTCGACTGAGCGACGGGGTCGTGCTGCCCGTGCCCAGCTATCAGCAGCCTGCCGACAATCAGGAGTGCCCATCGCCTCAGCACGGACTGCGACCAGTCGACCACAGCAGGTAAGACGGTGGTTCATCCATTGCCGGCAATTTTTTGAGCCGAACTCGGAGCTTTTAGCTTTTTTGTTCGCCTTCGCCTAACTTTCTGTGTGTTTAGAGCATACGCTGTTATCGTGTTTCTGGTTTACGAACAAAGCCCATCACGGGCTCGAGCTGTCGTCATCTCCTGTCGGCGTCGTCGTCTCGTGTAGTCACGGTACTAAAACACCGGGACACTCATTTTCCAACGCTTCGCGGTAGAGAATTTCGCAGCGAAGCTGTATACCTTACCCCCAAAGGGTTTCATCTGCGTGGGCAAAAATGTCAAGGCACCAAGGATACACTTTTACACTGCATGCTTCGCCCCTCCCCAAGTTTTGCGTTAGTGGAGATGGCTCGGAAATTTGTTACTGTGAAGTCATTCTTATTAACTCGTTTCGTTTCGATAAATGGTCGCTTCCGTTTTCTACGTACTGCTGAAGCGCTTGTCTCAGTTAAAATTGCAACGCGAATTCCTATGACTAGCCACTAATACAACCACGAAGTCGAACTGACAATCAATGGACCCCAGCGGTTACAAAGGGGATGCCGAGAGAAGCGTCTAGAAGGGGAGGGAAAAAACTCGGTGGAGGGAAGAATAAAATTGGGAGGTAAACAATGAATTCGAGTCGCGGAGGACAGCCGCGGCTGGAGGTCGATATGAGAGGCGTTCGTTCTGCAGTGGACCTGAGTACGCAGCCAATTTACTGATTGATTTTTGAAATCTGAACTATGAATCTTAAAACCTCCTCGATAAAACAAAGCCGAAAATAAAAGAAATTAAGAAATCTGGGGAACCGTCGCACTAGTGGCGAGAAGACTGGGTAAAAAGCGAAGCTGGGTCCCCCGCCTCGTTTATTCGTGGTCTGGCTCAGTTTATGCGTGGTTATGCTTGGAGACTAGACAGAGTTTTGTTGCGTGGTTATGCTTCGTGGCTCGGTGAAGTTTTCTGACCAGTTGTGACCTCTACGGCCAGCAAACGTTGGTCGAGAGAGCGAAGAAGGCCGGTAGACTCCAAGGGGTCCCCACCCGTCGCCACAATAGCCCCACCCGTCGCAACAAGCGATTGAGCGAGCCCCGCTGCAACGTGTCTTCAAAGCCATGCTTGTACCAGTTTGATATATGGTCACTGACCAAAGTCAAAATATACAAATGACGTTTCGGGAGCACTGCGGCTCCCTTGTTCACACTGTAGTGTTCTCGAAACGTCATTTGTACATTTTGACTTTGGTCAGTGACCAGTAAACCATTTCAAGCATTATTCGGCCAGATTTAGGTGAAATCCCCAAGGTGGCGTAAGTTTCTGTGAAGGAAAGTTTGACATCCACCACAATGCAGCATTACGGCTACAAAGGAAAGCTGTACACCTTTTCGGAAACTTTGCAGTTGAAGAAAAATTCGTCCTGGTCTAAGAAAGCTGTACAGCTTTCCTGTATAGCCGTACGGCTGCATTGAGGTGGATGTCGCTTTCCTTTACATTTTAAGCATGTTTTCTGACTAGACGATATTCCGTGAACCAGCGACTACGTCTGTACCAGTTGTATCGCGCCTCCGACAGGTGGCGACACAGGTCCCATCCGAGCGCGGCGAGACAACGCTACGGCGAAGCGGTGCCGGCGCGCGCGATGACGTCATCGCTCACCAAGGTTTTTCCTGCGCACGTTCGCCGGCCGAACCACCACTTTAAACAGCTTGGGTGTTAAAATTAATGGCGGGAGCACGAATGAAAAAATCGTTAAAAGGAGCGAACGGTGTAATGCCCGGCATTTGCACAGCCAAGTATAAGTAGTATATTTAACGCATTAAGCGTTATATATTAGCCCCAGAGGAGGCAATTGGCCGAGGAAGATTTTGAGAAACAGAAAAATGCAAGAAATACAAGCAGAAAAAGTGAAACTATAGGCTAGTGATTGTAAACCTACGACACTAAAAATATTAAAAAAAAAAAGAATCTGGGAGAGGAACTACGGAAATAAAAACTATGAACACGGACAAACTGTTTAATTAGCTGTATTCGCACAAAAATGAATAACCGGCAGAATTAACCCGTTGAATCTTCATAATAGCCGAAATAGCGATCATCGTTTGAACAAAATCGTCAAAATATAAATATCGAAGAACTGACTATATAAAACATTGGACATATCTGTATTTCTTTCCACCGGCAATATTCCCACGTGCAACTTCAAATGACATTTTTTGTACGTGATCTTCCTTTTCTCTTTACTGACATATAACATGTTATCTGTGGTTCCCTTTTTGTTCATTCGAAGTTTGATGTTATCTCACTATTATGTCGCGACACGAAGAAGACGGGCTGGCGAGGTTTGGTGACGAAGCGGGGTCGAATCTTCCGAAGCCTGCCGCTGCCAAACGCCCTTCTCCCGAGTCCAAGGACACGCGGAAGCCCAGGCAGGCCGCAGGGCAAGCTATGTGTACTGCCTGCTCGTCGGACGCGCATCTAATTGCCGGCCTCGACTGAGCGACGGGGTCGTGCTCACCGCGCCGAGCTATCAGCAGCCTGCCGAGAATCAGGAGTGCCCATCGCCTCAGCACGGACTGCGACCAGTCGACCACAACAGGTAAAACCGTTCATCCATTGCCGGCAATTTTTTGAGCTGATCTCGGAGCTGTTAGCTTTTTTGTTCGCCTTCGCCTAACCTTCTGTGTGTTTACGGCATACGCTGTTATCGTGTTTCTGGTTTACGGGTGAAGCCCATCACGGACTTGAACTGTCGGCGTTTCATGTCGGCGTCGTCGTCTCATGTAGTCACAGAACTAGAACCCCGGGACACTCATTTACCAACGCCTCGCGGTAGAACGCTTCGTGCTTCAAAGACGCGAGACTTTTACAGCCAAGGTGTATATTTCTACCCCCCCCCCCCAACTGTTTCATCCACTGACAAATGCCTTGTGGGGGAGTTTAAGGCTCTTAATCACTGTAATGTAGCTTGTGAATGTCATTGGCGAGAAGAGACAAAGGAAAATTTTATGGCAACCGAATAACCCAACCTGTGGGGACACTCCTGGGATAATCCTCGCTGTGAATTGAACTCACAATTGACACAAGCGACGTAATGGTGCTACGCATAAGCAGACAATCGTCTTGCTTCCTGCAGATGTTTTGACGCACAGTGTTGCCGAACATGAGTAAGTTTAAAGCCGTTCGTGGGCCTAGTTGGTCAGTCATATGTACTTCAGGTTTGCGTTCCTCCATTGGAGGAGCTATATCCGGTCCTGATATAAGCGAGCTTTGTTTGCAATTTTATTCGATAGTATAGCAATGCTTAGTTTCTGAAAAATACAACCCGACGTGTTTACAGTGTTTTATTTATGCCATACAGGATGTCATACTGTGACCAAACTGGATTCTTTTAACTTGTATCAAGCGACGCAGGGTGTGCCCCTATTTTCAATGATCACCCCAGAGTGGTGGCACGGGTTCTATTTGATGGGGCGCACGCATACGACTGAACCTTAGTGCGTCATCGTGATCGGTGCAACGTGATCGACGAAAATAAAAATGAAAAGTGCCCTATCTTTGAGCATACTGAATAAATTTGAGGCGCTAAACAACGGGGACCAGAAGAAACAGGTAGACACAGACAAGGCGCCACTTCCAACTAAACTTTAATTGCGAAAAACCCTGGATTAAATACACTGTTTTGACGTCATACAAAAACGTCACACCAACAACGTGTGCCAACCTACACGTGTCCATCTAAAAACTGGAGTTCTTTGAATGATAATGTAACCGATGGTGTACTGATGCACTTATCTCCCGCCTTGTGAATGAAGTACGCCTCCACAATTTCTCTTTCTTGCCTATCTCTCACCCATTTTAAAAACGTGGCCTGTTTGAAGAGCGGAGTGCATTTAGTTCCCTGCTGAGTGCACCTTTTGCAGTGCTCAGCCATGTGGCCCCCTGCGTTGTTTTTTACAGCCCAACAATGCTCGCGCGCTCTGTCGTTGAAACATCTGCCTGTTTGGCCGATATAACTCTTATTACAACTCATGGGAATCTCGTATACAACTCCCATGGTGCATTCCGTGTATATTTCGCCGTGCTTCTTGGAGCACGATTGCCGCTTCCTTTCCTTCATCATAGGAAAAACCTTCGCCAATTTGCAGGGCGCGCTAAACACCACATTGATGTCGTACCTTTGAGCAACTTTTTTGAGGTTATGCGAGATCCTGTGCCAATATGGGATAACAGGCCACGTTTTTAAAATGGGTGAGAGATAGGCAAGAAAGAGAAATTGTGGAGGCGTACTTCATTCACAAGGCGGGAGATAAGTGCATCAGTACACCATCGGTTACATTATCATTCAAAGAACTCCAGTTTTTAGACGGACACGTGTAGGTTGGCACACGTTGTTGGTGTGACGTTTTTGCATGACGTCAAAACAGTGTATTTAATCCAGGGTTTCTACTATTAAAGTTTAGTTGGAAGTGGCGCCTTGTCTGTGTCTACGTGTTTCTTCTGGTCCCCGTTGTTTAGCGCCTCAAATTTATTCAGTATGTTCAACCAACTAGCCCTGATTAAGCTTTTGTTACCTATCTTTGAGGCCTTTATTCAACAGGGGCAGAAACTATGCTCACACCATCTCATTCTGTTTTTGCAGGCAATCATGAAGTGGTCGACTATGTGCGTAGTACTATTGCTGCTTCTCATCATCGCCCTGACATTCATCCCACCCTTCAGCATGAGCTACAAGATGAAGGTGGAGCCGAACAAGTTCGTACGCGGGTGGTTGACCGAGGGCAAGCGCAAGAAGCTAAAATGGTCCCGAGTCATCACTACTATTGAGGACCTGCTCCAACCCACAAAAATCCCCACTACAATCACATCGTTCCTGGCAGATGCGCTCGGGCTTCCTCCTCCCGCAAAGAAGAAATAAAGCAAAAATATCTGTGGTGCGTCAGACTTTTCCACCATGCTTCGCCGGCGATCCACGAGTTGAAAAGCAAAGCGACCGACACTTTTATCAATGAAAACAATTTTTTTTTAAAATACAGTTAGACCTGGGTATAACGAAGTTCGCAAAAGTTCGCAATTTTTTGTTAAATGTTGGTTTCGGTTAGATGCAGGTTTCGAGTTAAGGGTCACGTGCATGAAGGACAAACGGAACCAAAATGCTAAATATCAGTGACGGTGAACTCGCCCTTCAAAACTTTATTTCCAGAAGCACTCACTCACCTCCTTAATCACAAACGTAACTGAAGTATCACTTTTTTTATTTCGACACTTCTCGGTCCCTTAACGCGTTTCAAGGACCCAACTTTTGCTTAAATAGCACCTTTTCGCGAAGTGTGTGTGTGTGTGTGTGTGTGTGTGTGTCGGTGTGTGTGTGTGTGTGTGTGTGTGTGTGTGTGTGTGTGTGTGTCGGTGTGTGTGTGTGTGTGTGTGTGTGTGTGTCGGTGTGTGTGTGTGTGTGTGTGTGTGTGTGTGTGTCGGTGTGTGTGTGTGTGTGTGTGTGTGTGTGTGTGTGTCGGTGTCACTCTCAGCGCCATGGATTCTGGGATTGCTGCGTTCCGGACAAAAGCAGAGAGAAAGGGAAAATGGGACGACCTCACTAGTTTATTTAATCTCGCGCCCGCAGTAGCGCGCTGAATGTTGAGATCGCAATGTAAATACTTGTACATAAAGTTTTATTCTCCTTCAAATTCATCATCTTGACTGACCCGGCACGGCACCAACCACGGTCCACTTCGACCACGCTACCCTGGTTCGCAACAGCGCCAAACACAGCTATGAGGACGAAGCCGTATACAGCTTCTACGACGACGTCGAATTGCCAATGAAAAATGAAACAACGCGGTTTCTGCCGACCCGGACACTGAAATTTTCTTAGCCGGTAAAGGCATGCAGCTTCGTAGTAATAATGAAGACCACTCTCCAATACACGCTGTGAAGGGGGTTGGACTTCGACGTCACTTGACATAACTTTTATTCAAACAGGTGGCCCTACAAGAGTAAAATCAGATCCTCTGGTAGCCGTTATCTGGGTTTCGCTGGGGCGGATTCCGCGTAACCGAGAAAGCGAACGCAGCAGCCACGGGAGAAAGAAAAAAATTATCCCAGCTCCCCTCGCGGGAACCCCTGTGTAGATGCGACGCATAGGGGGTTCCGTTGTTGTTTCCGTTAGGCTGATTCTCCCATCGCGTGAAACGTGCCGTGAACCCCCTGCTGCGGCTATGACGCAACGTGGCGCGGCTATGACGCAACACAATCCAACACAATCCACTTTAATCCATCCAATCCAAACCAAGCCAATCCAATCGAATCCAAGCCAATGCCCCTCGTGAGTGAGTGTTCGCTATCGGAGGGGAGAGGGGGTGAGCGGCGGAGAGCGCGGCGAGGAGAATGGGGGAGGGGTGTGGACGGACAACAACAACGCCGTATGGAGGGACAAGGCGAGTGAATGAGATGCAGTCGCATCTAAAAGAAAACGGAGAGGAGCGTCTGGCGAAGGGTGAGAAGGAGGGTGGCACGGGCGGATCTGGCGTCATTCCTCTCACTGCCTGCCCCTCACTCTTAGTTACATGCGTCGCCGCCAATGAGCGCCCTCTTCGCCCTCGTCCTCCCCAGAGTAATAATGAAGACCGCTCTTTTGAAAGGGCGGGAAACGGTGCGGTTCAGCCTCACTGTGGCGCCAAACTAGCTGAGTGAGTTGTGTGACATAGTTTCCAGCTGGTCCAACTCCCGTTTGTCTCTTCGTTTTATTTTAGGGACACCCCCGCCAGTCGCAAACGAAAGGAATAAGCTCGCGCACGTTAAAAATAGCAACCCAAGCAAATAATTTTGTTGGATATTGTGGCTTCTTTTGCCCCGTTGCGCTTTGTCCAGTCCACCTTTGGGAACTTCACACAGGCTGGCAACGGCAGGACAAGTCTTCAGCTGAGCTAGCGGGGAAGTTAGAATAGCTGGTTGTGACAAATTGCTTTTGCTACTTTTGAAGCCAGCGTAGAAACTTGTAACTAGCCTGGACGGAAACAAGTGAGACGTTTTTTTCTAGATGAGACAGATCCATGTAACCCGAACTTGAAAACAAGCGGAAGGTTGTTACCAGACCTAAATGCTATGCTGTCAGAGGTATTATATATATTTTACAAGTCAGCTAGGGAAAGTTTATGGCCACAAGTAATTAAAAATTACACGGTGAATATCAAAAAAAATATTGGGGTGATAAGTTTGGATTTGTCTCTTATTGAATTTAAACACTCAAGTTGGTGCGGTATTCGTAAGAAAACTTTAAATTGACTTTCAAGAATGGTGCGATAGAGCTTGGGCGGAAAAGGCATTAAAAATATGCAAAGGGCTTCAAGAACGGTAGAAGTACACATGGAGAGCAGATGAGTTCTCTTGGCACGATTAGCAGCTCCTTTCGAATTCTTCCCTAATTTTCGTAGGCACGCCTGAAGGCACTCACAAAGTAAGCAAGCTCTTCATTGCTCTGCCATGAATTTCCGAAACGCTTCACAAGAAGGCTGCTCATATATTCTTCACCTTAATGAAGTGGTTCGCTCTCTCAGAGGGGATTTGCCAAGGTTTGTAAACAGCGGCTATTTAGTTAAAAATGGCAAATATGGGAGTAAAAAATGTAACCAGAGTTACTTCGTAGGGACGGAAGAGACGAGATGAATTCATTGTTTCACATCTCTCAGTTTCATTTCGTTCACTTCTTCTTCCGTTCACTTCGTCGTTGACATCCGGGGCAAATATTTTGCCGATAATTGCCGTCTGAAGTCATAATAAGCCAGCTCCTAAAAGCAAGAAATAATTCTGAAAACGCCCACGAAACAGTCTGAACAGTCAAGCCAAAAGCAAACTGCCATTGGGCAAATGGATTTGGCTCATTTTTGATAGGAACTACGATCTGCGTAAACGTTTGCAGGACATTGTTTTACCTATTTGCTTGCCACCCGTTTTTTAGGGGATAGTTGCCGAGCTTTTCTTGTCACTGCAGTTTTATCCGAGTTAGTTTCGGTTTCTAAATATGGCTTATTTCGAAAAAAAAAGCACCTCAAGTGACAAAAACTGAGCCCTAGGGCTTCTGCACCTGTTTCTAGGCTCGAAGCGGCTGAAAGCGAAAGTGAGGCTATGAATGGCATTTTAAAGCAAAGATTTATTTTTTTCGTCCAGCGGTGTTCCCGCGGATACGCAAGTTCACCTTTTGACCACTTCCTGAGACACACCCCTCGAAGCGCAATAAGTGATTCGCGGGGCTCTCTTTCGGCGCTGCGGGCAAGGCCCCGTTTTCAGTCGTTCTGCTCAGCTAGCGGCGGCCGCCGCAGTTGCAGGCGCTCAGCTGATCGGCAGCCGACCAACTCCGCCGCCTTCCACGCATGCGCCGCTGGGTCGTGTCGGGCTACGTGACTCGTCTTGCGCCGGGCGTTCCTTTTCGCCGGCTTTGAGCCAGCATCGGCAACACAGGCAGCCGCTGATGTTGATCAGCGGCTGCCTTGTTGTGGCATTGATGATGTGGGCCTTCAGTTCTCGGGTTCTTGGAGACTCGCTGAAATAGCTAGGCCCCTCTGGTGTAACTATTGGAACTGAAAGCTCCACATGTTTTTCCTCCCACTCCCAGCATCAGTCAGCTCCCTACCACATTCGTCTCAGTTTTTGGTTTATTTGGAATATGCTACAAAGGAAACCCTGGGTGCCTTGTCATTAACACTGCCATGATGAAAAGATGTCGTCTGTCACAGACAATACTGCAAAAGACAACACTACAGGTATTCTTGTTAAGAGCTTTCTACAGGACTAGCTATGGCTGTATTATTCCCACAGAAATAACAATTTGTACAAGTTTTTCAGTGAGAACGCATTTTTTGCGACTGCAAACATTTCGCTGGTAATGCAGCAACTGTTCTCCGACTATACCCCTTGTATACGCATTAGGAAAATATTTTTTTACGATTAGACCTTCAAGGACCTCACAAATTGTTTTATTTCTGCTGGAGTATACACACCATGTTGGGAGAGAAATACGCCTTCAAATAATACTGTTGAAAAGGCGACGAATGCGGTATATAGCCCCGCATGTTTTGCAAACGTAGATGCGCAAAGGTGTGCTTGTCGGAGCTCAAAACCCAGTACACAATGATTTCGAATTGATTTTACATCAGAATACTCGCCCTAAATTACTTCGTAGCAGGTAAATCGCAACACACATTTTAGCTCCCCGTTACTGAATACGCGTGATCGAACCGAGAAGGAGGACGGTGTCCGGATTGCGGAAGACGACCAGGAAGAGGAGCGGTCTATCGGCCGTGACCGTCTTCACGGGGGACTTCGCGAAAGCCCGCACGGCGTTCCTGGCAGCCGCTTGCGCCTCGGCTGGCTTCGCGGCCCTGTCTCCCACTCGAAAAACGGCAATCTGCTTGGCCGCCGACACTCTCAGTCCCCTGTGTCGAGCCATGTTGCTCAGGTCGGACGTGTTGTTGAATACGTTTACCGCGCCCAGGGGCTGCAAGTGACGCTTGAGGTCAGTGACGCAGTGCACGGTCACCCTTGGGAGGACCACCTCCACGAGCTTGTTGTGCTCCAGCCGCCTGAAGCAGGTGAGTACGTTGGCCGCCGTCAGCTTACTCTCCAGGGAAACGAGGTTCGACGTCGGCGCCGGAAGGAAGATGGCGGGGAAACGGCGAGGGTCCTGGTACGGGATTTCCAGGACAGTCGCCTTGAGGCCGTCGAAATCCGTGAACTCGCCGACGCCAAAGTTGCCCGTCAGGCACACCGTGGGCAGGACCTTTTCGGCAGCGCCGGCATTGATCGATTCGCTGCGGAAGGGGCCCGTCGATCTGTGAGCGTTGCTGGCGGAGAACCATCGGGAGTCGAAAGAGAAAACGCAGGCGAGGACCAGCATCGCGTCGGCGTCCATGCAGTCTCCGCTGAAGACGTCTGCTTCGAAAGCGAAGCCGGTCAGAGCGCGCAGGAGACCGTTGAGTGCATTGCGGCACTGAGAGGGGCTGCGAGCGAAGTCCCGCTTTTGGAGCGACAAGTCGATACTCGGCAGGGGTTCCAGGAAATAGCAGGACAGTTTCACCCGCGAGTCGTAATACAGGCCGGAGTGTGACGTCAAGGACAGACCTGCGTGGGAAGATTCACAAAACGAATTGCCTTAAGATGTCAGAAGTTGCGAACTTGTGTTTTACTGTAGCGCTTGTAACAGGTACGCCAAAAATATCAAGACACCATTCGGTAGTGTGAAACACAGATTACCCTCCTGCTGTGCAAGAGTATTTATAAGGCCATAGTTCATAAGACCATTACATTACAAGTAGTTCATAAGGCCATTACAAATACGACAGATTGGGATTGCGAGAGAGCTAGTGGCTGCAGTGTCTAACGCATACTTGTAACAACGCATAGTTCTCTGCCATTCTGATGAAACTTGTCCGCTCATTATGAATGAACCTTAGGTTATCACACAATAAACCTAACCGGATTGACGGAATCCAATTTCTTATTGAACCATTCTTACGCAAACTTTGTGAGATACATTTTTACCAGAACCTCAATGCAGCATTCGTAGAACCGACATGTTCTGCGAATAGCTCAACTGTTCCCGTTGTCGACGCCGTCTTCATGGACACGTTTGGAATGTAAGGCGAAAATTTTGCTTGCATGCATGTCAAAGTAACAATCTTAACAATTCGCCCAGAAACCTGCGCGCTCGCAGATGGTTACGCTGCTTTGAACTTTTTATTTTGTTCAGATTGGTCCTAGACGGAATTCGGAATGTGCACCTGGCACAATAAATTTTTTATACTACCCTCTTTACCTCACAAGTGCAGGGATCGTTGCCAAGGCCTCAACAAGGGCACAAATGTATCCATCTTTATTCGGTCTCGTAAAAAGCCGCTGTTTTGTGTAACATAAACAACTATGCGCGTACACAACTTCCGATCTGTGAGCCAGCTTTTCCAACCGCATATCGGCATATCACTAAGGAACGACGATCAAGGCGTAATTTCTATGCAAAGATACAGTGCTTCACGCTAAAATAAGCGAGGCTTTTCTTCGGAATGCTTATAAAATACTTCTTTACTGCTACCACATATGTGAGTGTCCTTTTTTGCTTTGCTTTCTTCGTATTTATCGGATGCCAGACAACATAACATTAGGGACTACATAACATTAAGCCACCAGAATCGATTTGGAGCTTGTAAAGAAGCTCCAAATCGATTCTGGTGGCTTGATAGAACCCACAAGATATACACGCGACGTCGCTGTAAAGCATCGAAAGGGTAGTGTGATTTCGCTTTCAAACCACGCAAGCGGACTTATTTGAAGCAAGATCTTTTTAGGGAAGATAGTCTTTCTTGGGCTACTTAAACGCGAAAATTTTAGTGTGCATATATGTCTCTCTCTCTGCCCCTTGTTCTTATGAATTACACGTTTCCTGAATAAAAAATCAGTTATTAGTCTGCGCCGCATCCTGTATTACATGTGCCTCTTTCTATGTACTCGTGTTAGTAGTGCGCAGTTATATTATGGATCAATACCAACTCGCACAATTCACTGTACTCCTAAGTAAATGTAGTCTTGAACGGGAAGATTGTAAAGGCAAAGCATTTCTAAACAACTGAATCTGAGGTGGGAATGTTCATACTTAACAAAATTTTTGAGCAAAAAGAAATCATCAGGCATATTGGATGCTGCAGACATCAATACAGAAGTAATTTTTTATTATTGTTTGGATATCTGCTTACCTTTTGCAATGGTAAATGAGAAATATGCCCTGATAAAACTACTTTGACCTCAAAATACAGGAAGCGCGAGCGGCGACCCCTCGTGGCAGTGTTTATGCTCAAGAGTAACAGAATGTTTCAGTAGATGGCGCGAGGAGACAGACGCGGCGAAATTGAATTGACTTGAGCATACGCCTGCTGTCTTTATCGTGGGAGTAGCGAAACGGGGGGACAAGTGCATGAGAGGTGGGCGGGCGAGAGATGACAGGCATTTACATATTTGCGCGGCAGACGACTATCATCTTCCGATCACATTTCCAGCGAAGCGAGGAGATACGCGGCCAATTTTTTAAAAGCGAAGCTTTCAGTCTCTCACTGCTGTTGTCAATAGTCTAGGCAAAACGCACTGCAGGAAAGCCAACTCTCTCTGACGGTGATAATGATCGAGGGTGAGGTGAAGTAAAAAACGCATCCCGTGGTAGGAATCAAAAGCTGGGTCACTGGCGTTCTGAAGCCGTCGTCCATCCGACTGCGCCACTCCGTCACGGTAGAAGGAGTTTGGATTGCGAGAGTGGTGCATGGTCATAGATAATTCGAACAAAAAATCTTGCATCCTTCCATGTAACGACGACGACGGTTGAAGGCGAAGCTTTCTTTCGAAATCAAAAGTCGAAACTGCCTGCGAGTCCAATTCAGAGCTCAACGAGTCAAACCGTATGCGAGTCAAAGTCCACATTCAGCCGACTGCAAAGAATTCCAAACGAGAAAGTTGGCGTTCAACCACCGTCGTTGTTAAACGGGAGGGTGGGTGTTAGATGCGACCGCATCTCATTCACCCACCTTGTCCCTGCATCCGGCGTCGTCGGCGTTGTCGTCGGCGTTGTCCGCCCCTCCCCCATTCTCCTCGCCGCGCCAGCTGCGCTCTCCGCCACTCACCCCCTCTCCTCTCCGATAGCGAACACTCTCTCGCGAGAGGCATTGGATTGGATTCGATTGGATTGGCTTGGATTGGCTTGGCTTGGATTTGGATTGGATTGGATTAAAGTGGAATGTGTTGGATTGTGTTGCGTCATAGCCGCGGCAGACGCACGTCTGCCGGCGCGTCCCCTCGCCGTTATGCGCGGTATAAACGCGGTGCCTGCACCGCTCCGCTCCATCGTTCCAGCGCCGTTCCTCCGCTGTCCAACGCTGCAACGTGAACCCCCTATGCGTCGCATCTACACAGGGGTTCCCGCGAGGGGAGGTGGGAGTTTTTTTTTCCCCTTGGCACAATTTCGTTACTTTCATTTGGGTACCTTAAAAGTAATGTTCTGCTTGTCTGCGGTGTATACTTGCGGAAAAAGTCACTCACCTACCTAAGCACGCCGTTGGTTTGGGAGTCGCGTCCCTGCAACTGTTTCTTTCAGCTTACCACGCGCGCGTCGTTGTAATCACCCGCTGCTCCCAACGCCACGTTTTTTGCTTTAACAGAAACCGCCCTTGTTCACGAAATTATGGCAGCTTTAGCTTGGCCGACGGGTTTATTTAGAGGCCTTTTGAATTACCCTCTCTGAAGGCTCTATAGCAGGTGACACGCGTTCCTTCATGATTTTTTCGCACGTTTCAAGAACAAGTCCCTGCGAGAAAGAGAATGCAGATGTAGACTTAGTACTAAGCCCTTCTGACCAAGTATGTTGATTTTATGAAAAAAAATCCTGTAATAACATTTAATTCTTGGAAATCAATAAAGCAGTTACTGTACGCCTGATTTCCTTCTGGAGATATAAATAGGCCCTCAAAGTGTGACCAAGATAGTGACCAAGATACGCATCCACACGATCTAAGTAAGAGCTGATGAGCTGCGGACAATGATTAATTAACCAAATAATTAAAAATTGATTATTATTTGATTGATTAATACGTTATTGACAGTTTTAATATTGGTTGATTGGTTGGTTGATTTGTTGATTGATTGATTGACTGACTGATTGATTAACTAACTGATTGATTGATTGACTGACTGACTGACTGATTGACTGATTGATTGATTGATCGATTGATTGATTGATTGATTGATTGGCTTATTGGTTGATCGGCTGCCTCACCCGAGTGGGTGTGGCGTGGCTCGTGGTAGTCCCGGCAGACCATGCGGCTGGCGTGGTTGTCCAGTATGTGCACAATGGAGCCGTCGTCGTCCGTGTGCAGGACGTTGGCGATCTGCCGCCTGGTCTCTCCGGAGGCGCTGTGGTACATGATGACCATCGTGCAGGCCAGGTACCACTGGGAGAGGAGCACGTTGCCGTGCTCGTTCTTTTGGCGCATTCCCAGGTACACGTCAATGGGGAACTGCAGCAGAGGCCCGGCCACCTGGGGCGCCATAAGGAACGCGCAGCGGAGGTAGCTGCCGAGAGAGAGAGAGAGAAGCTTCGCCTGGGTTAGCTCACCCTCACGCTTCGTTGTGAATTTGGTGGCTGGGACCGTTAGTATCTCGTTCCCGTTACGAACAGACGAAGCTTTTAGCCATTAAGCTTGAATCCTGCCTGTACACAATATTTTGGACGTGTTAACGCACTTCGAATAATGTTCTACGGCCCCACATTGGGTTTTCTTGGTCGTCATAGGACCCCACGTATTCTGCTGTAAATTCTATTAACTCGTCTTGTCTCTGCAGGAGAACCGACGTTGAAGTCGCGTGAGCGCAAAAGGTGCTTCATAATATTTCGGAACGCCAGCTCGTTTTGTTACTACAATGGGCGAGGGCAGAGATCCGGAGAGGGTTTAATCCCTAACCCTATCGTGGGGCTCGGTCTCTGAGCGATGGCCTGATAGCAATCACATCACCCACACTACCGGCTCTCCCACCGGATCTACCCACCGGCGGACCAGCAATTAGATAAAAGCAAAGCTAACATTGGCGTTTACTACAAACAAACTTTCCCCAACCCAGCCCGTCCTACCCACGTACACCCAAGCCTCTACCCAACCGCAGCCTGCCACCTATTCGGCGATCACGCCACCTTACCTCACATAATATGGGCATGCCTACAGGATTCCTTCGCACTAACCAACTATGAGGAGCCCTGGGAGACCGCGCTCCGCAGCTCCGATCCGGACCTTCGGGTGCGGGCGTAATCGACAGGGCTGAGTAGGTCGCTGGTGAGTGGATGCCACCGGTTACAAGCGCAACTTCAACGCCATTAACCAAAATAAAGTTTTTTTTTCTATCTCTCTGTCTGCCCCAGAGTTCAGGCGAAGTACGCAAGCACATCTCTTATTCAAAGGAGGGTGAAGAACGCCTCGCAAAACAGCGGGGAATCAATCTCAGCTCTCTATCCTGACGGAACTTACGGTAGCGTAGCCCGCCCACCAATCAAAACAATTTAAGTTAGACGAATCCGTCCACTTGGCGTTCAACGCATACGACTCTTCCTTACATAACTGGACCATCACTGATGCAAAAGGCCCGCTAAGACTCCTACCACGGCCCAACCCGAACAAGCGAACGTCGCAAGGCGCAGTCTTATCGGTTCGTGATGGGTGCGGCGCAAGGGGCAACTTGGAAAAAAAAAAAGACTACGAGACGAAGCGCTAAAAGGAACTGAAAAGTTTAATCGTGAACACAAATACATATACATACAATTAAACCCACCATCATCACATCGTGTACACCTATTGGTGTACGCGATTGTACACGATCAGGGTAGGGTGTATACAATCAGGGATTGTAT